>NC_081559.1:92417705-92575787 GCF_022355385.1 Mustela nigripes
TTTCCTCCACATGAACTCAATTCCACCAGCTATAACACTCCCAGTCCATCTCTCCACTTTTGTTGCCCCTCCCATGGAGGGCAGGAAATTGACTGCAGTATTTGGAATAATATGGGTATAACAAAATATAGCACCTTCCTTTTCATCTCATTGAAAATTGAGCCTGCCTGCAGAAATCATGAGGTCTCCTCTGCTCATTCATACTATGGATGTTTCAGCGGCAGCGACCTCATCCCTAGATGTGGGAAGGCTTGTCCCAGTCTGATGTTGCCACTAGCTGGTGAGTCCGTTTCACTCCCACATTTGGAAACTTGTTTGTCTCCAGATATAAACCACATTCTCCAATATCAACTTGACAAGCAAAACATTTAATTACCTGTGCCTTAACCCACTGTCTTTCTTCTCAATTCATTCAGAACTCAAGGAGGAAATGAAACACCATTTATTAGGTCATCTCAAAACCCAGCATGTGTATTTGAGACCACTGCTGCCATCACCTATTGAATCCTTTATGACAGCAATTTCTGGTCCATCAAGGACTCAATAGATTTCTTAAGAGTGAAATTATACATCAAATTATCTTTCTATAATTTCTAGGGGTATAGTATAGTATATATTTGTACACTATTCAAGCTTTAGTGTAGTATTTGTACACTATAGTATGTGTTCAGCCTAACATCTGGAAACATACCCTTACTATAAAACAAATATATGGTCTAGTCCAGAGGTTCTCAATTAGGAGGGGTAGTGCTCCTCTCAGTAGTATTTAAAAATGAGAAGCACTGTGGTTGTTGTGATGACTGCGTGGTATTTAGTACCTAGGGGTGGAAAAGCTAAACATCCTGCATTGTCCTGGGCAATCCTTTACCACAGAGTCATCCTGCCCAAAATACCGATAGTGCCAATGTTGGGAACCAAAAGAGCCAATGCTGGGAAACAGCTCAGCCTAACGTTTGGTTATTTAGATAACTCTCCTCAAAATTCCTTCTAAAACCATTACGTCCCTTACACACGAGTTTTAAAATATATTTCATCTAAAACCTAGAATTTTAAAGTGAAATCAAAATTTCCCTTAAATTACATAATATGGTGAATGTATTTCAGATTTTCATCTACTTGATGGAAAGAAATTTCTGGACATAAAAGCACAATTCAAGATAAAATATCTATAATAAAGGAACTGATTTCAATTGTACTGACTACAAACCATATATATATATGGCATATCACCAATGTACCAGACAGTGAACTAATAAGTTTCTATATCAAAACAATCCTATGATGTACTTATTAGATCTTTACCCTAGAGAAAAGAAAACTGGGGTATCAGAATATCAGGAAATGGGCCAAATATCACCTGGTTAGTAAGTGGAGAAACAGGGATAAAATCCCAGAACTGTCTGATATTAAAAAGGAAAAAAAACCTTATTCTGTTCTCTCTAGTCAATCGCAGTCAATGCCTGGTAACATGGTTAAACTGGGAAGCAAAAAGAGAGCTAAAGAGGGAGGTATGGGCAGAACAGGAGACCTGCATGTAAGTGAGAAAAGAGCATCCCTTTTTGCCCCTCCCAAAGCCACCAAAGCCCCTGAATAAAATCTTACAGCTGCTTCCTCCCATTGGTTGGTCCCTCTCCCAGAGTCACATCATGGTAATCACTTGACTCAAAACACTTTCCTTTATGACTCCCAATAAGAGACCAATTTATTAACAATAGCTGCCAGATAAATTTCTCCGAAGCCCCAAACCACAAGTGGTTATAAAAAGAATATCATTATTTTATATATATTTTTATTATTATATATTCAATTTAGAAATTAGGACATCCACTTTAACTCTGGTTCCCAATCCATCCTTTAATACTATGCTTTTTTCTCTGCTTCATCCACTTCTGTGTTCTCAAGTACGGCAAGAAATACTTTCTCTTGATATTTTTAGTTTTCTCTTTTCTCATAGCGCTCCATAGAGCATTACAGAGCTCGTGCTTGTTTGCTCTTCTCTAGTTATTTTTGCATCTACCACAAACACACCTGCTTCAACGATTTCTGGTTGCATTGGCTGCTTGCCGTCTGACAGGAACAGTTGTGCTTATTTGTCTGAGCAGAAGGACTGCATTTCTAATGGCACAAGACTCCAATTGCTGACACAGGTTTTGGAAGAAAAGTACCAGAGGTCAGGCTTTAATTTGTCTTCCGAAGATATTTATTCAGAACAAAAAGCTTGTCCTTTGTCAATATTTTAAAGAAAGTTCAGGGTGCCTGGGTGGCTCAGTCGGCTGGGTGTCTGCCTTTGGTACCGGTCATGTTCCTGGAGTCCCAGGATCAAGCAAGTCCCACAGTGGACTCCCTGCTCAGAGGGGAATCTGCTTCTCCCTCTGCCCTTCACCGCACTCTCTCACTCTCTCTCTCTCTAATAAGTAACTAAAATTTTTTAAAAAAATAAACAAAAGAAAGTTTAGGCTGGTACTTCCTTATATTACAGAGAAATAGATTATATCTCCCTTGAGAGTGGAGACCTGTATCTACTATATGTACTATCTAGTTGATTAAATAAAAGTAGTCATTCAGGTATAGAATCATGAAAAGGATAATTTACTGATGCTAAGGGACCTTAATAAAATCCCTAAAAGACATTTAACCTCTGCAGACATGAGCTTTACTACCTTTTCTATTCCTCTTTCCTTTCCTCCATCAGTAAATGATCTCATGATGTGTACTACATCTACAGGCTTTGTATTTAATGAAAAGATCAAGTTTTAGTATGCCAGACTAAAAAACCCGTTACAGCATTTTGTACCACATCTTAAGCAGATTTTTGGCTTTAATAAAGCAACATCAAATGTCATATAATTTAATATTATTAATTAAAAATATATGGGATTTTTAGTTTGCATTTAACTTTTCTTACTTTATAATTCATAAGCACTATAAGCGTAAATAATGTTTTCTTAGTTTTATGAATTTAGATGTAGCAAGTGGCATTAAAATTAAGCTAATTTAAATCAATACTAGGTATGTAGAGTGGTATGTACATTTCTAAGATGTCACCATCAATTTTTTCTCTCCTTTTTCTGCAGGCTATTTCCCCATTGATAGTGACTGGCCAGGCTTCCTACTCCTCAGCCTCGAATCCACTGGTCTATAACTGCTTTGATCAATAGAATACAGTAGAAGCAATAATGTGTGATTTCTGAGGCCAGGTCATCAGGAACCTTGTAGTTTCCACATGGCTCCCTTGGAACACCTGGTCTGGGAGAAACTACCTGCCATGTGAAATGTCCAGCTATTTTGAGACTGTTATTGTATGAGGAAGCCTAATTAGCCATTTGGAGTGAATATTTGGAGAAAAAAAATACCTGACTAGCTTCTTCCTGTTCAGCCACTCTTGGCCGAGCTTTAAACATGTAACTAAAGAAAACATCAGCAGTCCTATCAGCTGCCCCACTGCAACTGTTTGATGGATCTCAAGTGAAAAACTCCAAGCTAAAATAGCCAATCCCTGGAAGTATGAGAACTAATAACACTGCAGTGTTATCTTAATCCACTAAATTTTGGGTTTGTTACATAGCCATAGAAGTGTCCATAAGAATATATTTTTTCCTCCTTAAAATACGTTATAAGGAGCCAACCCGAAAGAGCTCCCAATGACCAAATCTGGGAAAATTTGAGCAATAAAATAATGATAGTAATTGACTATAATTTATTCAAAAAATAACTATCCAAGATATATATTATATTATATATTAACATAACATTTATTATATCTATATAATCCATAATATAAATAGTTCAATGAATTGATTGGTGGAGAAGAGAGAATTCTTCCTATTTGTAGTATTCAAATGAATAAATATAGTAAGAATGATGGAAACAGAAAATCACCACTTTACAAATGTTACATTTACAAATTTTGTTAATTAGAATCATTGATGGGTCACTAAAATTAATGGGCAAAAGAATGAGAAACAGGATATTTGTATAGTCTCAAAATAAATTTCGACAAAAACACTTAGTTACAAGAGAAAAATAGCCACTTCACATTGGAGAAACCTGCCCGATAACACCTTAAGAAAGTGATCAAAATTAAGCTGTAAGAAGACATGCTGATATCATGCAACTCCTGATTTGACACCATTTTTTAAAAATATGTTATTTATTTATTTGACAAACAGAGATCAGAGAGGCAGAGAGGCAGGCAGAGAGAGAGGGGGAAGCAGGCTCCACACTGAGCAGAGATGTGGGGCTCGATCCCAGGACCCTGGGATCATGACCTGAGCTGAAGGCAGAGGCTTTAACCCACTGAGCCACCCAGGCGCCCCGACACCATTTTTGTCAAAGAGATATAATCTCAATCTAAAGAAAAGAAAAACATCAGATAAACCCAACCTGAGAAACATGCTATAAAATAAATGACAAGTGATCTTCACAATTATCTGGGCCATGAGAGAGAAAAACTGAAGAATCAGTCCTTGATTGAGGGCAATGAAGGCAGTATGACAACTAAATGCTAGTTTCTGGAAAACGAATCCTGGATTGACTCTCAGACCAGAAAACCAAAGCAAAACAAAAATCAAAACTCATGGGAAAATTGGTGAAGCTTGAATAAAGTCTGAAGATTACTTAAAGTACTATGTCACTATACTTTTCTGGTTCAGATAATCACATTATTATTTATACGTAAGATGTTAACGGCAGGGAAAACTGGCGTACAGATAATCAGTGTATTGTTTTGCAACTTCTTTGCAGGTCAAAAATTATCTTAAAAAGGAAAATAAATATAAATCTGATATGTAAAAAAGACTGGAGTGGAGGAGGATTTGATGTGACCTCAAAGATCTTCATTTTAATCTTGAAGAACAGACATTTACATGGTTAATCATTTGTTTATGTAGTGAGCACATTCGTGAGCAAGCGGGGAGAGAAAGAGAGTGAGAATCCCAAGCAGGCCCTCCCTCAGCTTGGAGCCCCACATGAGGCTCAATCTCAAGACACTGAGAACATGACCTGAGTTGAAATCAAGAGTCTGGTGCTTAACCAACTAAGTAATTGATTATTTTAAAAGACATTTTAAAAATAATCGGGGACTTTTATGTAATGCAATGCTTCACTAAATAGATCAAAAAGAAGCTGACATACACAGTTGTATGGTTGTCTGTCCGAGAACGTGACTTTGTAATTTAATTGCCTGTCCTGTGATCATCTGGGTACGGACGTTCCCCACACAAAGAGCGAGGCCATGAAAAGAGCCACTGTTATGCAACTGATCTGCTGACAGTCTTACACATGTCTTGATTCTAGTTCGATATGAGTTCATTTTGAAGGTAGAGCTAGAAGGGAAGGAAATTTAAGTTCCATCGCATGATCTCTGTATTTTCTGATGCACAGGGTAATCCCTGGCTATCACGTGGATATGTAAATTGCTTCCACACTGGCCATAGCAAATTGGACCCAGAACTGAAAGGATAAAAATTAAACTTATTTGAGTTGGAGCAGATTCAGACAGACTCCATCAGGTGGTACCATTGTAGCATCCGAAGATAATAAAGGTAGAGTTTGGGGAGGAGGCAAGTCACCTGATAGTTTTTCCTGTTTCAGCTCTTGACAGGCAGTTATGCTTCTCAACATCAGACATAACTATTAACTATAAATGGCCCCAAATATTTAGAGTCACCCTGAATATTCTGGATAATCTAATCCTCCTGATTAACTGCTGCCTTGACACTTCGGTATTGATAATTGAGAATTTTCTTCTACTGACTCAAAAAAGCAACATGCAACTTTCAGTAATCAACAACTTTTTAAATTTTTATCCAGACAGTTCCTGACTCACAATGATTTGACTTAATGATTTTTTTTTTTTTTCAACTTAACAAAAGTGGGAAAGCCATATGCATTCTGTGGAAACTGTTCTTGGATTTCTGAAATTGGATTTTTTTCCTGGGCTAGATATGTGTACAATTGTCTCTTGTGATGCTGGGCAGTGAGCCACAACCCCCAGTCAGCCACACAATCATGAGGGCAAAGGACTGATCACTTACAACCGTTCTCTCCCATACAGCCATTGTGGTTTTTACCCACAGTATAGTATTCAATAAAGTACATGAGATATTCAACACTTTATTATAAAATAGGCTTTGTGTTGGATGATTTTTTCCCAACAAATGGGAAATTACATTTAGGCAAATATAAAGAGTTCTGAGTGCAGTTAAGGTAGGTGAGGCTAAGATGTGATTGTAGTAGGTTACGGCAATTAAATGAATTTTAGACTTAGAATATTTTCAGTTTACAATGGTTTTATCAGGATGTTATGCAACACAGTATTTTATGCTTCGCTAAATAGTAAGCATTTCTGCTCTTTGAAAATTAAGTGAACTAAATAATATTTATTAATGCTTCACTAATTTAGCCACAACTAAATTAAGAAAATATATAAATAAATAAAGCAGTGGAACAAAAATAAAACAAAAAAACACTACTAAAAACTAAAAAGAGAAAAGAAAAACAAACATTTCAAACTTGGGAGGGCAATATTCTTCACTTCAAACTAAGAAAGTTTGCTCTTGAATCTGCTATATCTGAATTTTAAGATTTATTTTATTTATTTATTTGACAGACAGAGATCACAAGTCGGCGAGAGGCAGGCAGAGAAAGAGGAGGAAGCAGGCTTCCCGCAGAGCAGAGAGCCTGATGCGGGGCTCGATCCCAGGACCCTGGGATCATGACCAGAGCTGAAGGCAGTGGCTTAATCCACTGAGCCACCCAGGCGCCCATGCTATATCTGAATCTTAATCACCATTCTCTATAAAAGTAAAATCACCTAAAATCAGTATTCTGGTCTTTTCCTAGGCTTTTGCTATTTTCAAAACCAGAATTTGATCTATTTATTCCAAGTGTACTGAAGGGCAATAACTACAATTCAGAATCACCTTACTATCCCCTCTGTCCTTAATCTGGTTCCAATCTGTCTAACTAATGTAATGCATGGCAAACATTTTTTCTCTTCCCAAACCAATATTATCACCAACTGTTGCTGATTTATTTAGAGGCTGTGAGCCTGGGTTATTAGCTCTGTCAGGAAAATTCAACATGGATGAGAAAAAACTTTTTCCTGGGGGTGGGGAGAATTAAAAAAAAAAAAAAAAAGGTTAAAATAAAAGAAGCAAGACCCGGTGCATCTAATCTGTTGCATGTGGCACATTGTTGCTCTGATCTCTGTTGTTTTACAGACCCTTCAGGCAAACAGCATAAGGAAAAAGATCAGATTCTGTTTGCAGAGCCCAGGAAGAACACTCACTTACTTGGTAATCTAGTACTAATAGTCAGTGCTTTTGTTACCCTATCTGCAAGCACTCAGAAAATCCCAATACTAGGCAATTTGGGGCTTAAACAGGACAAAGAGACAGTGGCTAACTTACAAGTGGTTGTATACTTAAAGTATATATGTTATGATTAACTCAATTTGAATTTCCAAATAACTACCCTATGTTTCCACAGAAATAAAATGTTGCTGGGGTATATGATAGAAATCCAGCTAATCTAATTCTCAGCTTATTTAAGAGTCTCTATTAACAGGATCTATTTGGGAAAACAGAAACAGGTCTCAGCAAACCACCACCTGTGAGTCCAATTTAGACTGTTACCTGTCTGTAGATAGATTTACTGGACTGCAGCCATGCCCCTGTGCTTCCATATTGTCCACTGTGGTTGAATGGAAAAACGGAGTAGTTGTGACAGAAACCATATGGTCTGCAAAACCATAAGTGTCTACTATTGGGGGCTTTACAGCAAAAGTTTGGTGACTCCTAGTTTAGAACCATGCTGGAGAATAGGTTTAGCCAAAGTAGGAAAAGTTGTATCAAAGATGAGAGCTTTTGCATCCAGCCTTCTGCTCACCACTGCACCTCATCATTGGTGTGCCTGTTCTGCTGCAGGCTACTGCGGCCCTGGGAGGAGGCAGCAGTGAAAACAGAGAAGGGAGGGTTCCAAGGCAGTAGCACAAAGTACAGAATGAAGGAGAGGGAATGAAGAGAAAGCACCTGGGTATCAGAAGGGAACAGAGTACTTTTAGCTCTCCAACCATGCTTTTCTTACAAATGCTAGCTCTCTTTTCTCTAGTTATCTGTGCTATAAAATTTTGGATTTTGTTTACTAATTGGTTTTTTGTTTTTTTAAGATTTTTATTTATTTATTTGAGAGAGAGAGAGAAAAAGCATGAGAAGCGGGGAGGGTCAGAGAAAGAAGCAGACTCCGTGCCGAGCAGGGAGCCCGATGTGGGACTCAGGACTCCAGGAGCATGATCTGAGCCAAAGACAGTCGCTTAACCAAGAGTCACCAAGGCACCCTATAACTGGCTGTCTTTTTAATCCATTAAGCAATTTACTTTCTCAAGTAGGCAATAATCTGTTTCTGTGCAGATATTATGACTTTTATCCTTCCAGAATGTCTGGAACCATTTTGGCACATGCTAAGTAAAATAATCAAAGGTGACTGATGGATTAGGTACAGAGGCTATGTTCATGCAGAGGTATTCACAGACAAGAATACATGAGACTTAATTTGGTCAGGTGAGTGTTTCTGAAAATTCTAAAAATCTACTGACTAAGGGACCATTATTCTTACCAATAGTCTTGACATTCTCCTGAATTTCAAATAGTTGCAACTGGAAACAATGAATATTTATTAAATATTTTAATCATATTTTTGAAAATTACATTGCCAAAGGGCTGAAATTTTATTTATTTATTTATTTATTTATTTATTTTTCTTTTGGTCTTCCAATATTGGCTCTGTGTTGCACAGTTGCTATGCCATCACTCATGATGTCATTACCTGCTAAAGAAAAGATACTCTGGCAACCATCCAGTGATGAAGGAAGGCCAGTAAAAGAGCCAGACAGTAGAAAATGTCCAAATTTTATAGCATAGACAATTAGAAAAGAGTAGACAAAATGTAAAATCCAAAACTTCATAGCTAGATAACTAGAGAAGAGAGAGTCAGAAATCATGTCCACTTCCTGATCCCTGATGGCTCATAAGAATGTCAAAGTATCAGTAAGAGATTGCAATTTTAGCATCATACTAACTGGGCTTTCAGCTAACTTGCCATAAGTTGCCCTTAAAAGGAAATTAGAATGTTGATTAATGCAAGTTTAACATAGAGCTAAGTATAATAATGGCATAATATTACTGGCAATAAGTTTACTAAGACATTATCTAATTTAATTTTTATAATCGCTATGTGTCAAGTTATTAGCCCTGTTGGAAACTAAGTTTATGAATGATCATGTAACTTGACCAAGGTTAACACAGCTAGATAGGAAGAAAACAAGATGGAATTCTAGTCGGCCTGCTATCAGAGCTCACATCTACTATCTTGCACTTTCTTTCCATGAATAATTATGTATTCATATTTGCATAAACCTAGTCATTATACTAGATTCTGGGAAATCAGGAGTAAGTACAACAGACATGAATTTATAATTTGGTTTTCATGGCGTTTATTATCTGGTCTTGTCACATCATTAATTAAAGAGTAGTTATTAAGTAACTAATTATACAAATTCATAAACGAAAGCTGTGGAAGAAGGTGCTATAAAAACTAGGGGTGTCACAAGGAGATATTAGCAGTGTGGAGACAGAGAAGTTTCCTTTCCTGAGGAGAGTATTCCAGGAAGAAGGGGGAGGTATGCAGAGGGCCTGAGATTGAAGAGAGCAAATGTCTATTCTAGAGAATGAACAAAGACTGGTGTAGCTTGGTACTTGGAGTCTGAGGAGGAACGGGTTTTCCAGGCATGAAAAGGAATACAGATATACAGGTCTTTCTCAACCATGTTAAGGATCATGCCTTTGTCCCAAGAGTAGAGGAAAATCACTGAAGCATTTCAGGCAAGGAAAGGACATTTTTCCGTTCTTGGATTTAAAAGAGTGGAGAATGAACTGAAATGCTAATGTGGATTAGGGTGGTGGAGGTGGAGGCATTGTGAGAATCTTCAAAAAGTAAATATGTGAGAACCTGGAGCTGGGCCAGAGATGGAGGGGGAGAGATGTCCAGGATGATGCCTAAACTCTTAGCATGCACTCATCTACTTTCTACTTACAACTATCCTCTACCCTACAGACACTCCCAGTATTTCTCTTGAGAAATTACTCAGAATTGAGGCATATGATTTCTTGGATACACATGACTACACAGCCACCTAACTCCTTCTGTTGCTCACTAAACCTTTCTGTGGTTAAGAGGATTTGGGTGTGGTGCATAAACAATGAATTCTGTTACACTGAAAAGAAATTTTAAAAATATATTAAAAATAAATAAATAAAAGTACTTTCTCTTTCTACTACTTCCAAAAAAAAAGAGGATTTGGGAAGGTATATTGGAGAAGGAAAACCAGTTGGGGCCCACTAGACAGTAGTCTCCTTGTACCCTTTCTCCAAGAAAGAGATAATATTCACTGCTAGCATATATTCCATTGCTATGTTTTGATTCATGTTTCAGAGTGAGAATTAAAAAAAAAGATTTTATTTTTGTTTGTTTATCACAGTTAAATAACAGGAAAATTAGCAGTGTCCTGATTAACATTTAAATGTTTTATGTGAAATTTCAGAAGTGTTCTCCATGAAATTCAATATAATTAAGCATTAGCGGAAGAGGACAACCAAAATCTGTTGCTACTGGAAACTAGTTACTGTATTTGTTCGTGAGCTTTTCTCTGTCTAATTTTTAGTAGAGAAGCTCTTAAGGGTAAAATAAATTCAATTTAAAAATTAGCAATATTTTTCAAATTAGTTTAAAAAAAAAACATGTTGTCTTTATCTAATTGATTGAACCCATCCATGTTGAAGACTAAGACGTCAAGTCTCATAGACCCATGTTCCACTCATAGAGAAGGAGTAGTAAAAAATGTCAATAACTTGCAAATATCTAATTGTAAAGTGAGTCCCCCATATCAATAAGGGAAAGACAGTAAGAGCACTGTAGACCTTTGCCTCCATGGTATCTTGAAAATTCATCCAATCGATTAAAAAAAAAAAAAAGTCACCATGGATTATCAACTTTTCAAAATGCCAGGATACTTTTCACAGAAAGGCCCCTGAAATAATCTGGAAACATAAAAGGTCACATCTGTAAAACTTGACAGCTTTTACTTAAAATGATTAATTAATGCTGTTTAGCTATTGTGCTATAAAGAAATGCATGTGTAAGACCAGAAATTGAAATTAACTTCATTCTCTAACAATTCTGACATTGGTGCTTGAAAACATCTTTTTTTTTTTTTTTTAAACCACATCTAGCTTTACACATTTCAAAGTCAGAGCTTACTTAAAATGATGCACTATAATTGTCTCATATTTATTGATCTATGATAAGCTCGCAATAAATATTTAATGATAGAGAAAGGTAGAGGAGAAGGGAAGAGAGATAGAGGGAAGAAGTACAAGGGAGTAAAGAAGAGAAGTAGGTAGAAGGGAAGAAGATATGGAGGAGGGAGAGGGTAGTGAAGAGAAAGTAAAGAGGGAGAAGAGTAGAATCCATGGAAAGAGGAGAAGAAAGACATCACTGGAAAAGTATCAGTCAGAGGCTAGATTAACTAATTACAGTAAGATTAAGTACGTAAGAGTTTCTGCTCCTTGGTATCATAAGTAGGAAACCACTCTAATGAGGTACTTCTAATACTAACAGTAATAAATCAAAATAAATCAATCAAATCCTAAATGCACTGGGTGGTTAATACAGGCCAGTGCTCTTGGGTAAGATCACTAAGGAAGTCCACAATGCTCGGCAGATGTCACTGAGAGTCTCAAGTGTGGCCATCAGCTGGGCTTGCCAGACCCTCCCTGGCCAGACTGTTCCAGCTGTTTCATGCCTGCTCTTTCAATCAGGGACTTTGGCAGGAGAATATGCAAGTCCTCAAAAAGTACACCCAGCTTTCCCTTAGAAATGACAAATAACTTAGTAATCACTAAAGGAAGGAAAGATGACTTAATCAAATAGAAGTAAAACCATTAAATGTGTGGATAACTGTATTTTCCAGGAAAGAATCAACAAGCTTAAGTGTTCTAGCATTGACCCACAGAGAGATTTTATGTATTTATTATTTTCACATTAAACATTTATCATAAAATACACCTAACCATGCCTGCTGTGTGTATGAAACTGTTCTCTATTTTGTATTAGAAAGTCTTGGGTTTACAGAAAAAAAGGACACATAGAGACATATAAGTTAACAGAATGACAAACAGCCTTTTAAACTATTTTTTAACTGCATATATCAAGGGGGTGTGCATTCTTCTGACATTCTCATATTGATTTGTGTTGGTTTAGTTGCTATTTTGTGAGGACTCAACTCATTTTTACTTGTGTACATCCAGCTTCATCAACCATTTTGTTTTCAAAGAAAATTCATTCCAATGTCTCCTATTTGTTTTTATATCTCCAAGCAGCTCTGCGTTTGGTGGAACTGAAATCAATGCCCTGGACTGACTGGCAATTTTTCTTACTCAGAAGGGCAATATGAGAGAACTGGCAGGCATGATTTGGGGTGGATTTCATGGTTTTAGAGAAAAAAAAAATAGAGCCACTGCTTGCTTCGTCAGTGATTCAACCCCACTTTCAGAAATCTAAATGACTTTGTAAAATCTGCCCTGAAGTTTCTTTAGTTCCGTTTACACTGAGCATCAATTACATGCCAGGCAAAAATAAAGGTGTGTTTATACATTGTTACAGTGCTGTTTGTTTTTTATGCATTCTTTATTTATGTATACTATTCCTTCCTGAGGGAGCCCTAATTTTCCTTTGGATATCTATTCTTGCTCACTGTGAATATGTGTCTCAAGAAGTTAAATCCCTCAGCACTGCCAGAGGTAGGCTTGAAGTGTATAAAGCTTATACTTCTATAAATATTTATTGGCTCAAGAGTGCAAACTCTAGCATATCAGGTTTTGCTATTTCCCCTATTAACAAGATTGGTTCTAGAATGGGCTTGTGCCCCAATCTAAGTCAACGGTGTATGAGAGGATATTTCCAAAGGCTTCTAGGAAAAAAATGTTCCCTCATACTTAAGAGAAGTCACCGGGAGGATACATCACTTCTCCTTTAGATATCATGGCAACATATGGATGTTAAGTATGGAATTGTGTAGCCATAATGAAGCCAGCATATGAAAGAAGTACAGAAGAATCAAAACAATCAGAAAAAAAAAAAAAAAAAAGCAGATGCTAAGTCTTGATTTCTGGGTATAGGATAATTTGAGTAGAATTTTAAATTACTTCCACCAAAATCATCCCTCCAAATACATATACCATCTCATTTCTTCCTACCAAATAGAAGAAATAGATATTATTCCCATATTACAGATATTAAACTTAGCTAACATGTCTTGAGTACCAGACACTGTATTAATTTTTTTTTCAGATTATATCATTTAGTTCTCAGTCTTCTGATGTAGAATCTTGTCATTTTAAAGATCATGAAACTGATGTAGGGTAAGTAATTCCTTACAGTCCGTGAACTAATACATGAAGGTCTCCAAACCCCATCAACCAGGTCTCCTTCTGAAATACCATTTTGTTGAGTACAAGTATTTTTAATCTGCTTTCACTGCTGCCTTTGCTCTTTTCTATGGTAATGAAAATAGGGAAATGGAAAAAGGAAAAAAGACTATGGATGAAAAGTAAACTAAAATAAAATTGAACTGTTTGCTTTCACTTCAGTTTGGAACCTCCTCCACCCTGCCCCAGACATGGACCTTCTGTCTGGGACCAGCTGTTTTAAAAAAAAGAGGAGATAGGGTATGGTACAGAATTCAGAGAAATGATTTCTTACTTAGCTGTAACTGCCTGTGCAGGGACTACTTCTTTCTATAGCAACAAACTCATGAATAGACACACTATATAATGCCAACACCTATGCAAAGCCACAAGCTGGATAAGAAATAAAACCACTGAATTTGAGTAAATCTGTCATATCATATCATGGAACTGAACAACCAGTTGAAAGCAGTTAACTATGAAATGGAGTTTGCTGACCTCTATTCTCAAGGAAGAGGCACATATTGATCAAGCTGACTTGTGTCTGAGGCTTTCTTCCTCCTGAGAGAAAACTCCTTGGAAACCGGTCAGTAAAATGGAGCTTTGATTTTGCTCTGACTCCCATTTTAATTTGTCTTCTTGGTCCTTTCTTTAACTAGTTCCCTTGTGCTTTTAGACTCTTGGTTTGATTAGTATTTCCTTTGGTTTATAAAAACAACATATTTCTTTAACTTTCATTTTTCTTTAGACTTCTCTAGACCACCCCCCACTCCAAACTGTCCATTGTTAGCATAGGGAGAAGAACTATGTAAGAGTCACTATGAGAACATAGTAATCCCTCCACAAAGTATGTTGGTTAGTAAACATGTCATTTATATCCATTTTCATTATAATCACTTTGAGGATAGGAACTATAGAGGCTTTCTGTTGTTATTTCACAAAGTATAAAATAAAATTCAAAGCAATGAATGAATGGGTTTCGAAATATTTAGTAATTTCTTATTGAATGAAATAAACAGGAAAAATTTCATTAATTATTGGCTGACTACATTTTTCTCCTTAAGAATATTAATTCAAGGAGCACCTGGTTGGCTCAATGAGTTAAGCCTCTGCCTTTTGCTCAGGTCATGATCTCAGAGTCCTGGGATTGAGCCCTGCTTCACTTCGAGCTCTCTGCTCAGCAGGGAGCCTGCTTCCCTCTCTCTCTCTGCCTGTCTCTCTGCTTACTTGTGATCTCTCTCTGTCAAATAAATAAATAAAACCTTAAAAAAAAGAATATTAATTCAAGCATTATAGACGTAACAATGGATAGGTAACTCATTGGGAAAAAGCTATATCACTAGTTTATTTTTTATCCACTGATTGAACAAACATTTAATGAGTGCTTGCTCATAGCCTTGGACAAGGGTCCAAGGCTATACATGTTAAAGGGGTTGGTCTTTGCTTTACGGTAATTAGGATACAGAGAAATAATTAAAAACTGCAAAACAGCATGGTAAATGAAAAACAAATTAGTGTCAATTTCAAAGGTAACTACTCACTTTTACCTCTGAAACATATTATATCTCCAAGAGATTTGACCAAGAGGGAAGAGATAACCTAAGTCTCAAATGATGATAACTCCTGTGGCCACTCGTTGCTGTGAGCCTCAGAGAGTGATGTATTTTCCTAATTAAAATTCACTTTCAAAATGATTATGACCTAGGGAAAATATGAAAATAAATGAATGGTATTACTGCTGACAATAATGTGGCATTTTGCTTTGCAAGAACCAGAACATTTAATCTTGTCAAATAAAATCTCATTCATCTTCCTAAATTTTTTCTTATAAAATGATGAATATGTGCCTGTGAAGCTGATGGAATTAATATCATTCCAAATTACCAATTCGCTGAAGTTCGTCCTCTGTTTGGCTTGGCGACAAATTTGTCATCAAGTTTCCCATCAAATTCATTCACATAAGCAAGAGACAACACACTCACCTACTTGCTCATACTTAATCAAAATAGCTTCCATTCCTCCCTCCACAGGTAATAAGTATCAAAGAAGGGATGCAAGCCCAGAGCTATGTGCAGCCAAAATTCTCTGCTTAATGCCACATGCTACCTTCTTTTGGTTGAAAGTAAAAGAAGTTACTTAGGAAACTTTAGTGAGCACTTTAAGGTTACTTTGTCAGGAAAAAAGAGAAGGGAGGATTTTATAAGAGTAAAAGAGGACACTTGGAACACCAGTCTTCTGGTGGGAGAAAGACACTAGGGTTCATGAATGCCAGGTGAGTCCACTTGTTCCCCTGCTCATGGGCTGAATGGTGTTTCTCTCATGCCTCCTCTGCCGCCATCCTCATACTTGTTTCAGTCTACTCCCTCTGTTAACTATGCTGATTTTATTTACTTATGTATTTATTTGGCATTCCACTTAATAGACCCTTTTTAATCCCATGGTGTCTGCTTACAAATATTTTTTCACATTCAAAACTTTTGATTGAACATGATCCATCACAGCCTTTTGACTTCTCCATCAACACAATTCTTGAGTTTCTACTAAATTATGTGTGTAAATATGTGTTGAGTGGCTTGGGCCAGTGAGCCTGCCCAGGAGTCTGGAATGTGGAGCCAAACAGTTAACAGTTGTGGTTATGTGAGGCCTGCCCTTTCAATAGGAGCTTTGGGATGTTTCCAGTACAAAAGTTGTGCAAGTGTCAAATGACATTTTTGATGTATTTATGATAGAGATAATAAAACGTTCTTTCCCCCATGTCTTCCCGTGCCAATCACAACAAGGTTTCTATACCTGAAAGACAACAAAGAATGGTTCTGTGTCAAGGAGAGATGGTCCAACTCTAAATGAGAGAGTATTATACTTGGGCATCTCTTATATCTTACCTAACCATATTATTACTATTTATAAGTCGTGATTTTAAAAAATGTCTGATCAAAACTCAAAGTCAAAATAAGCTTTTGTCTCAGCTTTAGTTGAACACTGGTCAGCTAACATTTATGAAATGAAGAACAGCAAAGTTAAAGGATGTCATCTCTAAAGTGACAACATGGGCTTGACTCCCAATTCCACACTTTCTTAGTCAATGAGTTTAGCAAAATTAATTTCTCTAAGACTTAGTTTCCTCATACATAAAATGGGTACAATAATAATATCTATCTCATGGAAGATTCTGAGTACTAAATACCATAATCCATACAGTTAGAGTTTAAAAATAACTTTCCATTGGCTATGGTTATTATTATAACCAGAGTCCCTGGTACACACTGTACTTCTATAATTGCACGTTAATCATAATTTCTCTACTGGGAAAATGCTATTGCCTGTTTTTGACAGAGAAGGTGGATCTGGGACTGGAATTAAATTTTTCACAGGAATTTCCAGTCCAGTGATTTGCAACTTTATAAAAGCTTCTACTCAAAATCCAGATTAGGGTTTAAATTATGATCCCACACCAGAGAGAAAAGGGAACTGAGTTTTGGAATGAGCAAATGACTTTTTAAAGTTTCAAAATTATATTCCCACAGTGGTATTAACACTTGACAACCATAATGCTCTACAACCTTAAAGCCCTGCTTAATTCAACATATGAGGAGTAATGGCAGTGCAAAGGCAGCCAAAATACAGAATCTTCGAGTGCGTAAAAAGCATCTGCTTCCCCATAATGTCTCAATGAATCATTATGACAAACAGAAATAAAGCCAATGCATCTCAGTGTATAGCTGATGCTGCTTTTCTGCTCACAAGGCACAGAAGTTAATTATTATGAACAGATGTGCTTAGATTGGACAAGAATTTATACTCCATGAAATTCAGCATGGACTAAAACAACACAATATGGTTGGGGTATTTGTATTTCTTGGTAGTTGTTGAAAGAGATGCACAGCTCACCATCTCACAGGATTCATTTGAATGCCCTTGAGGGCATTATTTTCCTATTGCCAACATTTTCATATACATCTCACTCCAAAATAATCCACTTTGCACATTACCACATTGCCTCACTCCTATGGTGCCCCGTGATTGGTTGGTTCAGCAACTGACATGACAGATTGATGAAGCCAGGATCAGAGGAATCTTTATCTGGGGAAGTTAATTTTATTCTGTATCATGGTAAGGTTCTCTTACCCCTTCTGGAGTAGTTGATCAGATAAAACTATGTAGATTCATTAGCACAAACACTATATATATACATATATATGTATATGTATATATATATATATATATATATTTTTTTTTTTTTTTTTTTTTAAGTAGGCTCCATGCCCTGTGTGGTGCCCAGTGTGGGGCTCAAACTCATGACCCTGAGATCAAAATCCAAGTTGAGATGCTTGGATGCTCTCCAAGTTGAGTTGGATGCTCAACTGACTGGGCCATAGCTCAGAATGTGTATGTATGATCTTTATATACAAGGCACATAGCAGGCAAAAATCAATCTTTTTTTTTATATAATTTTTTATTTTTTATAACATATATTTTTATCCCCAGGGGTACAGGTCTGTGAATCACCAGGTTTACACACTTCACAGCACTCACCAAAACACATACCCTCCCCCCAGCAACCCTCAGTTTGTTTTGTGAGATTAAGAGTCACTTATGGTTTGTCTCCCTCCCAATCCCATCTTCTTTCATTTATTCTTCTCGTACCCACTTAAGCCCCCATGTTGCATCACCACTTCCTCATATCAGGGAGATCATATGATAGTTGTCTTTCTCCGCTTGACTTATTTCGCTAAGCATGATACTCTCTAGTTCCATCCATGTTGTCGCAAATGGCAAGATTTCATTTTTAATTAACGAATTAATTAACTCATCCAAAAGATACCTAGTATACTTAATATATAAAGAACCCATTCTACTCAACAGCAAAAAATCAAAACAATCTAATTTAGCATGGGCAGAAGACCTGAGTAGATATTTTTTAAGAAGATATTCTCATGGCCAACAGGCACCTTAAAAGATGTTCAACATCACTCATCGTCAGGGAAATGTGAATCAAAATGTCAATGGTTACCACCTCACACCTATCAGAATGGCTAAAATCAACAACACAAGAAACAACAGGTGATGGTGAGGACATTGAGAAAAGGGAATGCTTATGTGCATGGTGGGAATGTAAATTGGTTTAGCACTATGGAAAACACTATGGAGGTCCTCAAAAAAACTATAAATAAGACCTCATGATCCAACAATTCTACTTCTGGGTACTTATCTGAAGAAAATGAAAACCTAACTCCAAAAGAGATATGCACCACCATCTTCATTACAGTATTATTTACAATAGCCAAGACACGGAAACAACCTAAGTGTCCATCGACAAACAAATGAATATGTGATATAACACACACACACACACACACACACACACACACACACACACACACCAATATTATTCACTCCTAAGAAAGAATGAAATCTTGATATTTCCAAAAACATGGATGAAACTTGAAGGCATTAATCTATGAAATAAGTGAAATAAATAAAATAAATCAGAAAAATCAAATACCATATGATCTCACTCATATGTGGGTTCTAAAAACAAAACAAAAACTGAACTCATAGATACACAGAATTGATTAGTGGTTGCCAGAGGCAGGGAGTGGGGGTGGGTAAAGGGAGCCAGAAGGTACAAACTTCCAGTTATAAAGTAAGTCAGTCATAAGGATGTAGTATATAGCATTGCTACTATACTTAATAATATTGTATCACACACTTGAAAGTTGCCAAGAAAGTCAATCTTAAAAGTTGTCATCCTACACAAAAATAAATGCTGTAATTTTGTATGGTGATGATTTTTAACTAGACATTATGATGATCACAACATATATAACATGGAATCACTATATTGTACATCTGAAATAGTATAATGTTGTATGTCAATTATGCCTCAATAAACAAAATAAAATAAACAAAAGATACTTATTTTAGATTTACCCTGTTCAATGAATGAGTTAACCACTATTTAGTTCAAGGCTACTCAAAGATGGATAAGAAATTTTCCTTTCTACAGTGTTTAGAATTTAGCCTGCAAGAGATGCAATGCTCTAAACTACAGTTTATGTTAAGTGCTAACATGGAAAGAATGATTCTTACATAGTTAATAAAGAAGATAAGAATAATGAAAAATTCTATAATTTGAGGGTTAAATAGAGACCGACTTCTTCATGAAAACTATGTAACTGACCTCATTTAATCTCATAGCCATTTTATGGCATAAGTATTATTGTCATTTCAAAGGTGAGAAAATTAAGGGTTAAAGAAATTAAGCAATTTGTCTAAGTCACCTATAAGTTTAAAGCCAGAGAGTCTTAAAAAAAATGAAGTCACAGATTCTAGGTTAGTGTGTAAATGCATTTTGCTATACTGCTCTGAGAAGCTAGAGAAAGGGAGGAAAAATTCTGTCTCGGAAGTTGGGAGGGCTTCATGGAAAAAGTGGCATCTGATCTGGGCTTTCAGGATAAACAGTATTTTATCAAAGAAAGGGAAGAACATTCAAGGTAAAGGACTGGCTGTCACAGACAGGAGCAGAGAAGAATTAATGAATTTGCACTAATCAGGACACACTTCTTCCAGTCCACTTTTGTAAGCATTTTTTACATACATATAATAAAACTCATTCACCTATTTAGATATAAAATCATGGTTCAGGTATTTGACACAAAGGGACAATTCCAAGACTATTCAACATATTATAGTCAATTTTTACATGGTCCAAATATACAGAGATTAACTCAAAATTAATAAGGCTTTATGAAGCACAAATTCTGGATCTAATGTTATTTCCTTTTTTTTTTTTTTAAAGACTTTATTTATTTATTTGGAATAGAGAAAGCATGAGCCAGGGAGGGAGGGGCAAAAGGAGAAGGAAAGGTAGGCTCTCCACCAAGCAGGGGTCCTAGGACCCTGGGTTCATGACCTGAGTTAAAGGGAGACAATTAACTGACTGAGCCACCCAGGCACCCTATGTTATTTCCTTAATCAAAGCCTGATAAATCTTACTGAAGGCATAAGATTTCAAAATAGTTATACTATCTAATGAACATGAAAGATTCTTTTCAGAGAAAAATGAAACTTTTTTTTTTTTTTTTTGGTATAAGTATGGTCCAGTAGCCTAAAAATGACAGTGCTGTGCTACGTTAGAGAATATATCTATATATAGAGAGAAAATATATAATATTGGACTATAAGAACTGGGCCACAAGGTAATATAATAATGATATATTTACACTTGTATAAGACCATATGCTAAATATGTGTACTATGACAAGAAATAAAACAAAAACAGTCCATATGGGAGTATACATTGGTTAGGAATTGTATTCAGCTGCTAATAACAAATCCAACTCTAGTGGTTTAAGCACATTAAATTCTCTACCAGTTTTATTCTCTATTGTAAAACAAACCCAGTGACAAATAGTCCAAAGCTGGTAGAGCAGCTCCTGGAGGATCTTCCTGTCTTTCTGCTCTTTAGTCCTTGGTGTGTGTCCTGCATCCTCAAGGCCACAAGATGGCGACGAGAGATCCAAAGGTCTCATCCACCAGCCAGGTAAGACCAAGCCAAGGGGACACCCAAGTCAGACCCACTTAAGGATATTTTCTAGAAGCCTTATCCAAATTTCTACTTGTAACTCACTTGCTACCTCTAGCTTCAAGGAAGCCTGAGAAACAATAATAACAATATAATTATTATTAAACACATAAATGTGTTTAATAATAATATATCATTATACACATTTATTTGTTAATATTTTAATTACAAATTACAAAAAATAAAATATTAATTACAATTAATGTAAATTAATATATTTGTTAATGTATTAAACACATTTATTTGTTTAACAATAATACATCATTAAAACATAAGCATTTGTTTAATAATATATCATTATTAATAAACACATTTAATAACAATGATATTATTATTATTTTAAGCCCAAGTACTTCTAAAAAGCCAAGTTTCTGTTATTAAGGAAAGGATGCAAATGACAATTGTTCAGGCAACTATAAGTCTCCACCATAGTATCTGATATGAAAAATCCAAACGTAAATTAAGTTGAGGAAAGAGCAGCAACAGCAGTGATGGATCTCTGCAGAGCTTCACACTCTGTCCGGTGTTTCTGCAGACCACATGGTCCTGAACACGAAGTGATTAAACAACAACAACCAGATTAAAGGGGCTTGGGTGTGCAGATACTGAGACACAGAAATACCCGTGGGATTCCCAGTAAGAAGTAACTCTTTCTTCCAAAAGCATTCTAAACCGCTCCTCTGTGGCCATAGCAGGCAAAGTGACAGGCGAGCACAGACACATCATCTTCAGGTAGGAGTTATAGCTGTAGGTGGCATCATGCAGCCACGCTCATTACGGAGCAGAGAAGGAAGTCAGCAGCCTACAGAGCATACTAAAGGCAAGAAAAACCTTCCACAGAAACAAAGAGATAAACATCCATTCTCTAAGCTTTGAGCAAGTGCACTGTGAACAAGTGCTCTGAATAAGACAAAAGCAAGACGAGCTCCTCTCTGCAGCTAGTAGCAAGAACCTTGAAGCAGGAGGAGGACATTGTGGTAAAGCTCACATGCAATAAGCTTGGGATACATGAGTACCCCCAAGACATGAAGAGTATAGAATAAAAGAAAATTGTGGCACATTTTTACCAGAACCTTAGTGAGGAGGAGCTGGCTCTCAGGACCCATTATATGTCTTTCATAGAAATACACACATAAAGTTTAATCACTTGAATAAAGATTGATTGATTGATTGACTGATTTGGTCTTCAAAAGCCCCAACTGTAAGAATACTGTATGATTTTTCATGAAATTATGGAGAGTAGAAAGAGATACTTAAAGGAAAGATATTGTATGTATTAGACTAGAGTTAGATTTTAGGGTGAGAAATAGTAAGACCAGCAACTTGCATTACAAAATTCCACGTAATGAGTCTTATTTCCAGAAGCTACACATCACACCTTTCCATATTTGATGTAATTCAGTCTTCACAGTATGCTTGGAAAGAAACTATTCCCATTTTATATGTGGGAAAACTGCAGAACATGAGGTTAGGAGATAAAATCAAGGTTACACACCTATTAGACAGACAAAGTTCAAACTCAGATCATTAGATTTCAAATTTTATGTTGCTTCTGTCGGAAAGGCATAGAGAGATAGTATAGTATCATGACTTTCCAACGTTATTGTTGCTCAGTGTTCACTGCCTCCATCCTCTGCTGTCAATACCCAGATTTTTCTTTGGAGGGAAAACTTTGCCATCATGCTCAGTAGATGCACAGGCCTGGGGTTAGTCCTAGACCACCGCAATAAAGTGAGCATTGCAATACAGGAAGTCAATATTTTTTGTTTCACACTGCACATAAAAGTTATGTTTATGCTGCGTTGTAGTCTACTAAGTGTATACAAGCATTACATCTTACAGAAAAAAAATGTAGATACCTTAATTAAAAATAATTTATTGCTAAAAAATGCTAACCATTATCTTTGCTTTTATTAAACAGTAACCTTTTTGCTGGTGGAAGGTCTTGCCTCAGTGTTGACTGATAGGGTGGCAGGTTGCTGAGCACTGGGGTGGCTGTGGCAATTTCTTAAAATGAGACAATAATGAAATTTAACACATCAATTGACTGTTCCATTCACAAGCAATTACTTTGTAGCACATGATGCCATTTGACAGCACTTACTCACAGTAGGGTTTCTTTCAAAATTAGAATAAATCCTCTCAAACCCTGCCACTGTTTTGTTAACTAAGTTTATGGAATTCGAAATCCTTTGCTGTTATTTCAATAACCCTCATATGCAACGTCCCTGTGCATAGCATCTACACCTCTTCACCAGGTGTAGATCCCATCTCAAGAAACAAGCTTCTTGCTAATCCATAAGAAGAAAGTTGTCATCCATTCAAGCTTTACCATGAGATTGTAGGTTCTCAGGTTCTGCTTCTAATTCTAGTTCTTTCCATCCCATCTGCTGTTACTTTCTCCACTGAAGTCTTGAACCCCTCAAACGCATCCATGGGTGTTGAAATCAACTTCTTTCAAAATCCTGTTAAATGTTGATATTTTGGCTTTCCCCCACAAATCAAGAATGTTCCTAATAACATCAGGAATGATGAATTCTTTCCAGAAAGTTTTTAACTGACTTTAACTGTCCAGATCCATCAGAGGAATCACTAAATCTTAATCCACATCAGCAGTAAAGCTCTTTTCCTTTTTTATCATTCATGTGTACACTGGAGTAGCACTTTTAATTTCCTTCAAGACCTTCTCCTTTACATTCATAACTTGGTTAATTAACTGTTTGGCACAAGAGGCCTAGCTTTTGGCCTGTCTCAGCTTTGACATGCCTTCCTCACTAAGCTTAATCAATTTCTAGTTCTTGATTTAGTCAAAGATGTGTGGGAGACTTGAGGAAGACAGCAAAGTAGGAGGATCCTGAGCCACCTTGTCCCATGGACACACAGAGATAATGGGTACATCTGTGAAGTTAACTCAGCATGACCCAAAACCTGGCAGAAAAGACCTACAGCTAATCACAGAGAGGAGACCACATTGGAAAGGGTAGAAAGGGTGGAGACACGGTTGAGAACCAAAAGTCTAGTGAGATGACGGCAAACAGGAAGGATACCACAAGCCAAGAGAAGGGAGAAGAAAATGCTGCATTAAGAACCCTAGGCACCAGGGACTTGCACAGAAAAGACAAATCCCCGAAACAACTGGTTTTGAAAACCAATGGTTCTTAATTTAGGGGACTTTAAAAATCAGTAGACATACCTCCAGGAGAGTCAGAGGACAATAGGAAACTATTATATAGTGCCCCCTTTAAAGAGCCAACAAAATAAAACTCAGCTGACACAGCAAAGAAGCAGCAGTTTGAAAAATGCCTTGGGGGTGTATGAAGATCTATTTACCAATCTCAGAATGTGTGCTGGAGGGCAGGGATTTTCAGGAGACATCTCCAAGAACAAAGGAGCTTGAGGGTACTATTTCTCTTCCTCCACTCTGGCCTAAATAACTGAACACTTGTAGGAACGAGCACTAATAGGCTCCACATATCTTGCTAGCTCTACATGTCCTTTCCTTGTGGTCACCTCTAGCTCAACCCCATCCAATCCTCCTATCTTAGCAGCTGCACCTCCAATGTGCCACTACACAATGTGAGCAGCCACAGCAGGAACCTGCACCACTCTAAAGTGACTCCTAACCTGGAGAGGGGGAGATAACCTTAGACACCAGCATGCCTGCAGTTCTAGCAGCTGTGGCATTTAGCTGGCCACCCAAGGAGAGAGCCCTGCCATTCAGTGCATTTACACTTGTGGCAGAAGCTGATTGCTAACAAGTAGTCTGACTACTGGCCCCACTCACCAATCAAAGCCTCAGTGGGACCCCCAGGGAGTAAGCCTTGCTGATGGATGCGCCAGTGCAGAGAGGCTATTTGCAGACAGCTAGCCAGACTGTTGACCCTGCAACATGCCCATGGAAGTCTCAGAAGAACATCTCAATAGTGTAGGGACCAAACCCTACACAGTGCACACATAGCAGGCAAAGCAGGTTACTGCAGCTAAAGGTAATCATGGCTCAGTCACAACAGTAGAGTGCACACAGTCCACATAGGAGACAATCCTGAATTGCCTGTTTTTACACAAAAAAGCATTATGCTACAGGGCCAAAATGGACTTCTTCTATGCAAGGACAATAATTTCAAGACCGGGACACAACCATGACCTCTGTGATTCACAGTATCAAATGCAGAGAGTTAGACAAAATGAGAAGACAAAGGAATATACCTCAAATTAAAGAACAAGACAAAATCACAGCAAAAGAGCTAAATAAAACTTAGATAAGCAGTATGCCTGATTAAAAAAAAGTCAAACTAATAGTCATAAAGATACTCACTGCACTTGAAGAAAGATTGGATGAACTCAGATCCTCAATAAAAAGACAGAAAATATAAAAAAAGAATGGTTGAAGATGAAGAATTCAATAACTGAAAAACAACAAAACACTAGAGGGAATCAAGAACCAATTAGAGGAAGGAGAATAATGGATCAGTGATCTGAACAGGTAATGGAAAGCAACCAATCTGAACAACGAAAATAAGAGAAGAAGAAGAAGAAGGAGAAGGAGAAGAAGAAGAAGACAACTAAAATGGAGAAAAGGTTAAGGGAATTCAGTGACATCATCAAATGCATTATAGAGATCAAATGCATATCAAGATCCCAGAAGGAGGAGAGAGAAGGAGTAGAAAACTTATTTGAAGAAATAATACCTGAAAAATTCACTAATCTGGGGAAGGAAACAGATCCCAGATCCAGGTGGCACAGAGAGAAACTCAACAATACATTAATAAATTACTCTCCATGATTAAGGAGAATTTATTTTAGAGATGTAAGAGTGGTTCAGTATTTCCAGATCAATCATTATGATACATCACAATAAGAGAAAAGACTGAAGAGAAACATATGATCATCTTAATAGATGTAGAAAAAGAGCATTTAACAAAATGCAACATCCACTCATGATAAAAGCCCTCAACAGAGGACTCAACAGAGTGTGTTTAGACGGGACATATCTCAGCATTACAAAGGCCATATATGACAAAGCCACAGCTAACATCATACTCAATGGTGAAAAACTGACACCTTATCCCCTAAGATCAGGAAAAAAAACAAAGATACCCACTTTATCACTTCTATTCAACATATTACTGGAACTCCTAACTGTAGCAATCAGACAAAAAGAAACAAAAGGCCTCCAAGTTGGTAAGGAAGAAGTTAAACTGTCACTATTTACAGATGACATGATAATATATATAGAAGAACCTAAGGAGTCCACAAAACTCTCAGAATTGATAAATGAATTCAAAAAAGTTGCGGAATACAAAATTCTTATACAGAAATTAGCTGCTTTTCTATACTCTAATAACAAAGTAGCAGAAAGAGAAATTAACAGAACAGTTTCATTTGTAATTGCGTCCCAAAATAAAAGAAAATACCTAGGAATAAACTGTACCAAGGAGGAGAAAGACTTGTGACCTGAAAACTATAAAACATTAGTAAAAAACTGAAGATGACACACACAAATGTAAAGACACTTCACACTCACGGCCTAGAAGAATCAACATTCTTAAAAAGTTCAAAACATCTAAAGCAATTTACATATTTAATGTAATCCCTATCAAAATACCCATAACATTTTGTTTTCACAGAACTGGAACAAGTAATCCTAAAGTTTGCCATTTGCAACAACATGGATGAACCTAAAGGGTATTATGCTAAGTGAAATAAATCAGAATAAGAAAAATACCATATGTTTTCACTTATATGTGGAATCTAAGAAACAAAACTAATGAATGAAGAAACAAACACACCAAAAAATAAAGAAAAAGAAAGGCAGACACTTAAATGCAGAGAACAAATTAGTGGTTGCCAAGGGAAGAGGGTAGGGGGATGGGTGAAATAGATAAAGGGCACTGAGAGGTACAAACTTCCAGTTATAAAGAAATATGTCTCAGAGGTGTAAAGTGTAGCATAAGGAATACAGTCAGTAATATGTTGATGGCATTGTATGGTGATAGATGGTAACTACACTTACAGTGGTAAGCAAGTCATGTATGGAATTGTAGAATCAATGTGTTGTACACTTGAAATTAATATAACATTGTATGTTACTTATACATCATTAAAGGAAGGGATTTAAAAAAAAAAATTCAAGTGAGAGTTGTGACTCTTCCTTTCACTTAAACATGGAGAGGCTACTATAGGGTTATTAATTGGCCTCATTTCAGTATCGTTGTTCCTCAGGGAAAAGGAAGGACCCAGGAGAGGGGGAGAGACAGAGAATGGCTGGTGGGTGAAGCAAACAGAACACGCACAACATCTAAATTTGCTCTCTGTATGGGTGCCATTCATGATGGCCCCAAACAATGATAATAGCAATAGCAAAAATGACTGATCACAGATCACCATAACTATAGTAATGCTGAAGTATGAAATATCATGAGAATTACCAAAATGTGACACAGGAGGAACAAAATACACGGGATTGCCACAAATCTTCACCTTGTAAAAAAACATAATCTCTGCAAAGCACAATAAATCAAAGCACAATAAAAGAGGTAGGGCTGTATTTGAGATTCACTTGACTCCATCTCACATCTCCTTTGGTGGGTACTGGACTTGGAGCTAACCTATGAGAGTCATATTGACTCTTTCAGGGACATAACCCTAAATCTGGGCATCAAACCTCAATTTGCCAGACAATTTGCAAAACAGAAGTCCTCGTCGTCCTGTGGTCATTAGGCCTGAAGTGGAGAGGTACTTCCTTCATGGCTGGGCACAGCCAGAGAAAGGAGCCAATATAACGGGAAGTAGAGCCAAGAAGGAAACTCAAGCTCTGATGACATTATGTGAATTCTCAGATTCAGTCATATTTGATGCACCATCCATGCCCTAGAGTTTTGCACTATGTAAGATAATAAGTTCCACCTTTTTTCAATTGGCCTAGTTTGTTATATTTTCTGTTATAGTAATGAAAACAATCTTGACTCATAAAGTTGGTTTATAGAAGACAAAAATGTGATGTACCTACAGGATGCAATTAATATTAATTACTTAGAATTCCAGCAAGGTATGGAGCTGAAGTGCTGTGAGTTAGTAAAAGTATTTCACCTTCTAGTGACATCTGTGCATAAACTATAAAAGTATTTGATTAGAATGTTCTAGAGTCCTTTCTTTTTTCGACTTGACATCATTTGATCCTCTAGAATAAGTAGTCCAGTTACCATATTTCATAAAGTACCCGTATAAGTAGGTAATTGCAGAAAGTATAGTCACTCCATTTCACGAAAAAGGTTTAGGTGTAATACGCTCATTACATAATAATCAATAAACGCTATTTGAACACCTTCCATTCATAAAGAATATTCTAACGTATGAAAGGACTTCAAATGACTGCTCACAGATGTTTGGGAAAAATAAAAACAGATCAGAAAACTGCTATGTAAGCCAATGTCATTTTACAGATAAAAATAATAATCAATATTCTGCAAAGATAAAGGGACAGAAAAATTAAGATATATAAAAAATCTACATATCAGCATGACCTGAGTCAGACTGTCAACTGCATTCAGAGACCAATGTAACATTATGAATAAGAATTACATTTATAAATTATTTCAATTTATATTTTAAATTCCAAGAGACTTTTCTCCCTATGGTTTTACTTTTACTCTTGGAATACTGATTATATCAGAACCTGCCAAGTTAGAGGATTAAAATGCCTTAATTATCCACAGAGAGTAATAAATTGATATAATGCTAACACTCAATGATTTTAAATTCTACTTCTTTTGCTGGTTCATCTCTCTACCTATCCTTTTCCTCAGTCAAGTTAAGAAACATACAAACCTGATCACTCTTTATTCATAGCACTTAGTTCTTACTTAGATGACTGACTTCTGTGAAGTTAGTATTTTCTTTCAATAAGTTGGAAATATTATATGAAAAATTGGGAAGAGAGGAATAAAACCTATCAGGAAAATTACTGGAGTAAATTCTTAGTAACTTTCGTTTATTTGTTTGGTTGGTTATTTTGGCTAAGTGTCAGAGGTTATTTTTAGTGCAGAAATGAAGACTGTAGCATTCTGTTAAGATAATGACTTCATCTTTACCATATCCTAAAGCTTCTTAGTTTAAAGGATTCCCTTGAAGTTACCATTTGTGGTAAACTTTACTCCCTCCATGCAGCCTATGACAAGACTATAACTTCTAATACATCTATGAAAATATATACCTCTTTGCTATAATTGCCAATGTATTTCCACCAGATTTATCCTTCTGAGGTAATATGTTTCACTCAAGCAATAATACTGAAATGATATCAAAGGCTACAGAATGCATACAATACCAAGTCTTTAAAGTCAAAATAAACAATAATGAGTTCAAAAATTCACAAGAACATAGAAAGTTCTTAAAATGAAAGGTACAATGGAACAATTTGCTAGGTGTTAAAACAGACTACAAAATGAAGAATGCCACAAGAGTGGAATTGGTAATACTTGAGTAGATGGATTTAAGGAAAATAGGGCTCAGAAACAGATCCTTACATGGGAAATTTTGACAGGCTGCTTTTCAAATCATGAAGTACTGGGATAACTGGTTGGCTACTTAGGAAGGAAGACATTCAATCTCTCAATCTTTATCCCAAATATAAGTCAATATAATAATTAAATTAAAAATTTTTAATATAACAGCAAAATATAGGTAGATATTTTTATAAGCTTGGGATAGAGGAACTTTTCCAAAATAACACTGAATCTAGAAACCAGGGTAAAATCTGATAGATATACCACTAGAAAATGTTTAAAAATTATGAGTATCAATCTCTGAGCTCTGTCCAATTTGTTAAAAAAACATAAAATGTCCTAAACAAGGTTAAAAGACAAATATCAGATTGAGAATATACTTGAAAAATATGTATCAAATAAAAGTTTCCTATTCATAATATATCAAAGAATTCTTTCAAACTATAGGAAAAAACAATAAGACAAACAGCTATAAAAAACAAAGAATTTTGAGAGACAATGTTTACAAGGGAATATAATTGGCTAAGAAATAACAGTAATCAAAGAAATACTGGTACAAAAACATGTTATTTCTTACCCATTTTGATCAAGCAAAACTAACAATCTTGAGTAGACCTAGCATTAGCTAAAGCAGCAAGGCACAGGGTCTGTGCTATACTATTGTTGAGAGAATAAAATAATATTATATTTTAGGAGGTAATTTGGAAGTATTTACTAAAATTTCTAAAGAAATTTTATGATCTCTAATCCAACAATTGTACATGTAGTAGTAAATTCTAAAATTAGAAGTGTGATAAGTTAGTCACTGCTGTTTCTGATAGAGAAACACCTTCACATCAGTCAGTAATAAATTAATTACCACAAAATGAAGCATGCATATAATCAGTAGCTTCGTACCAATTAAAAAGGACTCTTCAGAAATGACTATTAGGAGCTATTAGGAGATTTAAAAAATAACAGGCATGTTTCTGTTTATACATTTATAAAGAGATGTGTGAAAGGTTGTTTGTTAAAATTTAATTAGTGATTTTCCTAGGCCAGTGAGATTGCAGGTACTATTTATTATATTAATTAATCAATCACTTAATTTATTACAGACTGTTGTGTGTCAATGGGATTTAAATATAAATGTATATGATATTTTAAAAGGTATAAGTCATATTGTATTTTAGAAATTAAGAAAAATATGTAAATATATAAAATAAGCAAAAAAAAAAAAGGAAAAAATTGCTTGTCTGATACCTGTACCTTGACAACTGCATATTAATGTGTACTCCTGGACAATTTAGGGCTAGGACACATCAACTTTTCATAATGATTCTGAATAAATCCCAAATAATCTCTTTAAATACGGCTGTTATATATAACACTATTTAATCACTTGTAAAGCTCTTCCAGGACTTCAAAGAAGAGAATGATTTCTGCTAGATCTTTATTCATAGATGAAAGGAGCCTCAGCAGAAAACAAACTGATCTAGAACCCGACCAGAAAGCTCAGGGCCAATAAAACGAGTCCTCATACATTGTTAAAAAATGCCTGCTCCCTTATTTCTGATTATCTTTTTCTGCTTGGAGCTCCAATAGAACAGAGCCCTTTCCATTATAGCTGGGGTTGTGTCTTGAGTTTGCGAGTATGAGTGCACATATGTGCAACATTGTAGGGGCAGGTGGATGGAACAATCTTTCCTCTACAGTACATCACGTATTTTACCAGATGAGACAGCAGGGATAGAATGACACAGTGCTTACATGGTAGGAAATAGTTGCCCTACTTGCAACCATACCGGAAAGAGTTTTCTTCCTGCTCACAGGTGGTAGCTGCCCCTGTGAGTGAGCTCTAAGACTTCCATCAGAGTTCCCAGAGAGGAACATTCCTGCTGGTCAGTTTCGGGAATCCTCTGACTGACAAAGGCACCAAAGTCAAGAATGATAAGCCCTAAAATACATGCTAATCCTACAATTTACTCTGAGAAAAGTGTAATTTATGTTTGTGCAACATAAATCCAATTTATGTCTAGCAATATCCTAATGCATACAGAATAGTGAAAGATATTCAGTGGTACATGACTATTGATTTTTTACCTTTCATGAAAATATGCAAATAGTTTCCTACAAGTGGATACCGATAGTCTTTTTAGGGACACATTTCACATTCGGTACTTAGCATTCCCATTTTCACACTCCAGTAAATAAGGCTGCAATGAATCCAGAGCATTATCATGGCTTTTATAATATGTGTGTTTCTTTAGAAGGTAAATGAACACAACCTTTGGATACAGGATGAAATAAAATTTAATACTGATTCAGAGCAGCTTCCTCTTATTCCTGGGTTGTCAAGACATGTTCCTAGAAAGTTTGGGGTCTCTTTTGTTTTTTTTTTTTCCTGCTTGAGATCACTTAATGTCCCCTGTTATCATGAGGGATCTGAGGGTTACCCTGACTGAAGGTGATGTGTGCTAGAGGGCTAAAAAAGAAGCTTCTCACAAGACTGCTGGGAGCACCAACATCAAAGACAAAAAGACAACTCGAACTCTTCTCTTAAGGGTCTGCTGTGTTGTTAAACCTGAAAGAGTTGCTAATCCTAAACTAATCCTTCCCTTCCAGGGGAATATGCCTATTTTGTAATGCTGCTGCAGAAGCCCATGTTCCATGTTTCAAACTAGTCCTTCAGCTGTAAATATAAATGAACAACCAAGAATCCCAAAACATATAAATGAGGAAAACTGACAACTTAATAGAGGAAAACAAACAAAAAAGATGACTAGAGATAATGAAGACTGCAGCAGAGAATTTAAAGTATTCCTGTTTTTGAAGACTTAAAAGAAAATTATATCATTTTTTTTAAAAGTTGTTACTTGAAAATATTGTGTTTTTCTATCTTTCCATCTACCTATGTCTTCCTTTAATGCCTTTTGAAAAAGCGACAATCAGAAATTAAGAATTATCAGAATTTAAACAATAACATCATTGGTATTTATAAATATTCAGTAAACATGTTACAAAATAGAATATGCATGGCTAAAACCATATCCTAGATCTGAACAATAAAAGTTTTTTAAAAATCAAAGAGAAAAAGAAAAGAGACAATAAGAGAAAAAAGTAAGGTACAGAAGATAAATACAGAATACGGATGTAAGTCTAAAGATATCACAGAATAAAGGATAGAAAGAAACAGAGAAATAATAAATATAAATTCATCACTGAAGATACATGTAAATATCTACATTTTGCCCACTAACTATAGAGAAAAACCTAAAATGACAAAGCGATATTAAAACAATTAACTTATAGATGAAGATAAGAAAGAAGATGTTGGTGATGATAAACACATAGGCAAATTCTTCTAAAATTTTAGAAGTCCGATTTTAAAGTTTTTTTTTTTTTTTAAGATTTTACTTATTTATTTGTCAGAGAGAGAGAGAGAGAGCGAGCAAGAGAGCAAGCACAGGCAGACAGAATGGCAGGCAGAGGCTGAGGGAGAAGTAGGCTCCCTACCAAGCAAGGAGCCCAATGTGGGACTCGATCCCAGGACGCTGGGATCATGACCTGAGCCAAAGGCAGCAGCTTAACCAACTGAGCCACCCAGGTGTCCCTGTAAGTCCAATTTTAAAAGAAATCTTATAAGTTTGGAGAAATTGAAATAAAACATCACAAAAATAGGCACCTAAAAGAGTATGTATTTTATAACATGTTAAGTCACTTAATTTCCCAGAAACTTGGAAGTATCCCAGAATTCCTTTACTTGTATATTTCAGGTCAGAGTGGGCCACAAGGAAGATTTCCAGGGATCTGAAAGAAGGATGAGAAGCAACAGCCATTTTGTAGCTCAACAATTGTTGCTGATCTGCTGACTTCCTTCCTTGGCATGAAGTAGCAGCTAAACCTACAACTGTTCTACCTCCCCTTGGATCCCCCTATAGTTTGGGGGCTCCGAGGCCAGGTTATATGTTTAAACTCTGATAAACACACACACACACACACACACACACACACACACACACACACAACAACAACAACAACAACAACAAAAATAACCAGCTTCTGCTGGATACTCTCATTACTAAGGTCAAAGATGAACCTGAGTTTCAATTCGCCCTTGTGAGGTTCCGACTACTGCTTGTGGATTCCAGACTACTGTGACTTCTTGCAAAACTTCAGTATTAGATAAATACAGTTTTATAGAGACTGCAGCGTGTGTGTGTGTGTGTGTGTGTATGTGTGTGTGCGTGCATGTGTGCGCATGCATGTATGTGCGTGTGTGTGTGTTGTGGGGGGATTATTTCAGAGCCAGAATACTGTACTCAACAGACTGTCATTTCAGTTTAATGGAAAATAAACTAATTTTTTAACACAGGAATCTCTGGAAATTTTCCACTTCAGGACTCGTGAAACATAAACCAAAAAAATAAAATGCAAAGGTACACACCCACCCCCTTCCCCCCACCCCCGCCCCACACACACAAAGAAAGAAAAAAGAAAAAGAGAAAGAGAGAGAGAGAGAAGGAAAAAGAAAAAGAAAACAAAAAAAGATTGTGGAACTAAATTTAAGTTCAAGTCCTAGTTTTACAATCAAGCCCCATGATCATGTTTCCAAGAAGGCAACATTCATCATTCAACAACTGTATGATCAAAATCTGGAAATATAATTATGATACACAGCAGCTAAGAAAAATATATATATCATCTTTTTAAAAAGAATTTATTTATTTATTTGAGAGAGAGAGAGAGCCCAAGTTGGGGGGATGGTGGGTGGGGAGGGCAGAGGGAGAGGGAAAAGCAGACTTCCTGCTCAGCAGAGAGCCTGATGCAAGGCTGGATCCCAGAACTCCGAGATCATGATTTGAGCCAAAGGCAGTTGTTTAACCAACTGAGCCACCCTGGCGTCCCAATCATCTTTTTGGTTTTTTTTTTTTTTTGTTCTTGTTCTTTTTTTTAATCTAAAGGAACAAATAGGAAAAGAAAAAAAAAGAAAAAGATCCATAGATCATAGATGAAAAAAGCGAAATGTGGTATAACTTGAAGCACTTAACAGGGCATACCAGAATTTTCTGGAAAAACAAAAGTATACATATAACAGTAAAGAAATAGAAGATGAATAAGAGGGTCTGCTGAGAATATGAAGTCATGTGATTTGTAATTTTTATTTAATTTATAGTAGGTACTAACTTAATAATTATCCCATAATGAATTTTTTCTTCTTAAAAATGTTGTTACTTACAGAAATTTTGCCTTTTGCTTATTTGCCTTTGCCTTATTATTTTTACTCTAGATTTCTATATGAAAATGTATTCTTGTCTTTATTTATTTTTTCTTTATTTTTCAAATTTTTATTAAATTCTAGCTAGTTAACATATAGTGTAATATTGGCCTTGAGCAGAATTTAGTGATTCATTTATATAACACCCAATGCTCATCACAACAAGCTCCCTCCTTAATACCCTTCACTCATTTAGGCTAACCTCTTCCCACCTCCCTTCCATCAAACACTTTGTTCTCCATAGTCAAGAGCCTCTTAAAATTTGCTTCCCTCTCTTTATTTCATCTTCCTATATGCTCATCATTTTTGTTTCTAAAATTCCACATATGAATAAAATCATATAGTATTTGTCGTTCTCTGGCCGACTCTTTTCACTCAGTATAATATACTTTAGTTCCATCCATGTCACTGCAAATGGCAAGACTTCATTCTTTTTGGTGGCTGAGTAGTACATACATATATACCACATCTTCATTATTCATTCACCAGTCAGTGGACATTTGGGCTCTTTCCATAATTTAGCTATTGTTGCTAATGCTGCCAGAAACATCATGTTGTGTGTGCTCCTTTGAGTTAGTATTTTTGTATCCTTTGTGTAAATACCTAGTAGTGCAATTGCTGTACCTTAGGGTAGTTCTACCTTTAACTTTTTCAGGAATCTCTATATTGTTTCCCAGTGTGGCTGCACCAGTTTACATTCCCATCAACAGTGTAAAAATATTCCCCTTTTTCTGCATCCTCACCAACACCTGTTGTCTTGTGTTGTTAATTTTAGCCATTCTGACTGGTGTGAGGTGGTATCTCATCCTGGTTTTGATTTGTATTTCCCTGATGATGAGGGATGTTGTGCATCTTTTTCATGTGTGTTAGGCATCAGGATGTCTTCTTTGAAAAAGTGTTTATTCACGTCTTCTGCCCATTTCTTAACTGGATTATTTGTTTTTTTAGGTGTTGAGTTTGGTAAGTTCTTTATAGATTTTGGATACTAAGCCTTTATCATATATAATATGCAAATATATTCTTCCATTCCATATGATGCTTTCAGTTTTGTTGATTGTTTCCTTCACTGTGCAGAAACTTTTTATCTTAATGAAGTCCCCGTAGTTCATTTTTGCTTTTGTTTCCCTTGCCTCTGGAAATGTATCTAGTAAGAAACTGATATGGCTGAAGTCAAAGAGGGTGCTTCTTGTTTTCTCTTCTAGGATTTTAATGGTTTCCTGTCTCATATTTAGGTTTTTCATCTATTTTGTGCTTTTTGTGTAAAAGAAAGTGGTCCAACTTTCTTCTTCTGAGTAACACTGTCTCATTTTCCCAAAACCATTTATGGAAGAGACTCTTTTCTTCCCACTGGATATTCTTTCCTGATTAGTTGACCATATAGTTGTGGGGTTCATTTCTGGGTTTTCTATTTTATCCCATTGATCTATGTGTTTTTGTGCCAGTACCATGCTCTCTTGATGATTTCAGGTATGTAATATAGCTTTTAGTTCCGAATTGTGATGCCTCCAGTTTGTTTTCCTTTTTCAAGATTGCCTTGCTATTCAGAGTCTTTAGGATTTTTATTTTAGGATTGTTTGTTCTAGCTCAGTGAAAAATGTTGGTGGCATTTTGGTAAGGATTGCTTTAATCTGTAGATTGCTTTAGGTAGTATAGACACTTTAACAATATTTTTTCTTCCAATCCATGAGCACAGACTGTTTTTCCATTTCTTTGTGTCCTCCTCAATTTCTTCATAAAGTGTTCAATAATTTTCAGACTTCATATCTTTTACTTCTTTGACTAAGTTTATTCCTAGGTATCTTATGGCTTTTGATGCGATTGTAAATGGCACTGATGCCTGGATTTTGCGTTCTTCTTCTTCATTACTAGTGTGTAGAACTGCAACAGATTTTTACATTGATTTTATATCCTGCCACTTGGTTGAATTCCTGTATCAGTTCTAGCAATATTTTGGTATAGTTGGGTTTTCTATATAGAATAATATCATGTGGTATGCCACAGTGAAAGCAAGACTTCTTCCTTGCCAATCTGGATGCCTTTTATTTCTTTTTGTTGTTGGACTGCTGAGACTAGGACTTCCAGTACTATGTTAAATAACAATGGTGAGGATGGATATCCCTGTCTTATTCTTGACTATAGAGGAAAAGCTCTCAGTTTTTCCCCATTGAGGAGGATATTATCTGTGGGTCTTTCATATATATATGGCCTTTATGATGTTGAGGTATGTACCTTATATCTCTACTTTGTTCAAGGTTTTAATGCTGTGTTTTGTCAAATGCTTTTTCTGCATCTATTAAAAGATCATATGGTTCTTATCCTTTTATTAATGTGGCATATCACGCTGATTGGTTTGAAAATATTAAACTACCCCAACCGCCCAGGAATAAATCCCATTTGATCATGGTGAACAAATCTTTCTATGAATGTTCAATTTGATTTGCTAGTATCTTGTTGGGCTAGTATCTTGTTGGGAATTTTTGCATCCTCGTTCATCAGGAACACTGAATTGTAATTATCATTTTTAGTGGGATAATTGCCTGGATTTGAATCAAGTAATGCTGGCCTGATAGAAGGAGTTATGGATTTTTTCCTACCACTTGCATGTTTTGGAATAATTTGAGAAGAATATGTGTTAAATCTTCTTTAAATGTCTGGTAGAATTTCCCTGGGATGTCAACCATCCCTGGACTTCTATTTTTGGGAGATTTTTAATTACTGATTTAATTTTTTTGCTGGTTATGGATCTGTCCAAATTTTCTATTTCTTCCTGATTCAGTTTTGGTAGTTTGTAAGTTTCTAGGAATTTATCCATTTCTTATGGATCACCCAATTTGTTGGTATATAATATTTCATAACATTATCTTATATTGTTTGTATTTCTGTGGTATTGGTTGTAATCTTTCTTTCATTCATGATTTTATTAATTTGGGTCCTTTCTCTTTTCTTTTTGATAAACCTGGCTAGGGGTTTATCAATTTTATTAATTCTTTCAAAGAACCAGCTCCTAGTCTTTTTTTTTTTTAATTTTTTCTACTATTTTGTTTGTTTTATTGTTTCTATATCATTTATTTCTGCTCCTATCTTTATTATTTTCCTTCTGCTGGCCTTAGGCTTTATTTGCTGTTCCTTTTCTAGTTCCATTAGGTGTAAGGTTAGGTTGTGTATTTGAGACTTTTCTTGCTTCTTGAGGAAGGCCTATATTGTTATATACTTCCCTCTTAGAACTATCTTTGCTCATCCAAACAATTTTGGACTGTTGTGTTTTCATTTTCATTTGCTTCGATGTATATATTTTTTAAAATTTCTTTTTTAATTTCCTGGTTAACTCATTCATCAACAGGATTTCCTTTAACCTTCATGTATTTGGGGGCTTTCCAATTATTATTTTATTTATTTATTTTTTTGTGTGGTTGATTTCAAAAAGTTTCATACCGTTGTGGTCTAAAAATATGCATGGTATGCGTTCAATCTTTCTGTACTTGTTGAGGCCAGATTTGTGTATGAATATGTGATCTATTCTGGAGAATGCTGCATGTGCACTCAAAAAGAATATGTATTCTGCTGTTTGGGATGAAATGTTCTGAATATACCTGTTACATCCATCTGGTCCAGTGTGTCATTCAAAGCCATTGTTTCCTTGTTGATTTTTGCTTAGGTGATCTGTCCATTACTGTAAGTGGGGTTTTAAAGTCCCCTACTATTATCGTATTGTTACCAATGAGTTTCTTTATGCTTGTTATTAACTGATTTATATATTTGGGCTTCCCCAAGCTAGGGGCATAAATATTTACAATTATTAGATCTTCTTGATGGATAGACCCCTTAATTACCATATAGTGCCCTTCCTCACCTCTTGTTACAGTTTGTTGTTTTTCTTTTTTTTTTTTAATTTTATTTATTTATTTGACAGAGAGAGATCACAAGTAGGCAGAGAGGCAGGCAGAGAGAGAGAGAAAGGGAAGCAGGCTCCCTGCTGAGCAGAGAGCCCGATGCGGGACTCGATCCCAGGACCCTGAGATCATGACCTGAGCTGAAGGCAGCGGCTTAACCCACTGAGCCACCCAGGTGCCCCCTTGTTACAGTTTTTAAAGTCTAGTTTGTTCGATATAAGTATGGCTACTCTGGCTTTCTTTTGACACCCATTAACATCTTAATGTTTCTTCATCCCTTTATTTTCAGTCTGCAGGTTTTAGGTCTAAAATGAGTCTCTTCTAGGCAGCACTACATGGGTCTTGTTTTGTTTGTTTTTTTTTTTTTTTTTATCCATTCTGATTCCCTATGTGTTTTCATTGGAGCATTTAGTCCATTTACATTCAGAATGATTACTGATAGATATGAATTTAGTACCATTGTATTACTTGTAAAGTCATTGTTTCTGAGATGTTCTTGGTTCTTTACTCTTTGTTGCTTTTAGTCTTTCCTTCCCACTTAAGAAGCCCCGTTAGTATTTCCTGCAGGGCTAGTTTAGTGATCACACATTCCTTTTGCTTTTGTTTGTTTGAGAAACTCTTTTGCTCTCATTCTATTCTGAATGGGAGTGTTGCTGGATAAAGTATCTTGGCTACATATTTTTTCCTTGTTCAGCACATTTAATATAGCATGCCACTTTCTTCTGGCCTGTCAGACTTCTGTGGAGATATCTTCTGGTAAGCTGATTTGTCTTTCCTTTTAGGTTTGGGACTTCTTTTCCCTTGCTCCTTTCAGGATTCTTTATCTCTGTGTTTTACAAATTTAACTATGATGCATCTTGGTGTTGTCCAGCTTCTGTTGATTTTGATGGGAGTTCTCTGGGCCTCCTGGATTTGGATGTCTGTTCCTTTCCCCAGATTAGGGAACTTCTCAGCTATAACTTGCTCAAATAAACCTTCTGCCCCCTTTTCCTTCTCTTCTTCTGGGACTCCTATGACAGGAATGTTACTAAACTTTATGGAGTTGCTGAGTTCCCTAAGTCTACATTCATGATCCAATATTTTTCAGCTTCATTATTTTCCATAATTTTATCTTCCATATCACAGATTCATTCCTCCATTTCTTCCTCCTTGTGGTCATTACATTCAATCAGTTTTGTATCTTGGTTATAGCATTTTTTATATCAACCTGACTAGTTTTTTAGGTCTTTTATCTCTGCATTAAGGTCTCTTTGGTTTCTTCTATGCTTTTCTCAAGCATAGCTAGTCTCCTTACGATTGTTGTTTTAAATTCTAGTTCAGGCTTATTACATATATCTATTTTAATTAGCTCCCTGGCCAAGACCTCTCCTTGTTCTTTCTTTTGGAATGAATTCATTTGTATTGGCATTTTGTCTAGATCTTTGTCTTTTGTGTGTTAGGAAATCCTGTGCCTAGTTCTATTTCCACTAGAATTGAAGATTTGCAGCACTCTATGATCAGTGTGTGGTGTGAAGGCAGGGTGGGGGTAGGGGGGGTTGTGCTGGTCTTATGGGGGAACGACCTGCTGCTGTTCTGGTTCTCAATCACACTTGTCCTGTTAAAAAAGGCCCCTGCAGAGTACAGTAGGGTGAGGTTTCATATGAGCAGCTCAAACCTCCACTGTGGCATTGTACACTTGCTGATGTCCCTCTGTGCTGTGGGGAGGGGTGAAAAATAGTGTTGGCCTGCTCTCTTCCCTGGAGATGGGAGTTTGCACCCATATCACCCCTTCTGTGACAGTCCTCACAGAAGCGCAAACAATCTCCCTTCTTGTGTTCCAGGCTTCTGTAAAATCCCTGCCTTCACCCTGTTTGTACTGGCACTGTCTGCCTGCCCAGCAAAAGCACAGTGCACCTGTGTTTCATCCCAGGTGCAAGGTTGAGTTTCAAAACTACAAATTTTAGGGACCCCATATGGCATGGACTGTGCTGATCCTACGGGGGAGGATCTGGCTGTGCTGTAGCTGGGTTTGTCCCAGAAAAGCACTCTTATGAACCGACTGCACAGGGGCTTGGATTTTATGGTAAAGCATAGCAAAAAACAGGCATCCTGGTTAGTTGCCCTCAGCAGTGTCCCTGTTCAAATGCTAAAGAACAAGGCACCTCAATGGCTCCTGAAGGCTCTTTTGTCCCTTGTGAATCAGTGCCACCTCTCCTAATGCATTCCACAAAGGGGAACTGTTTCTTGTAGTGGAACCTAGGAGATACTCAGATCACACTGTCCACTCCTGGGCCTCTGCTCTCCTCCACAGGAGCAACTCTAGGCCTGCCACCCTCCACCAGACGATGGTGCAGACCTCTAAAACTTTAGTCTTTGAGCTCTGCTGCTTATAAAAACGTAGTAATTGGCCCCTCTCATTTTCCCCATCAATGGTTTTGGGGAAGTATTTTTCTCATGCAATCCCCTGCATGCTATTTTATCTCTCTCTGTCTCTGTCTCTCTCCTCTCTCCATGATCAGGGGTTCCACCCCTCTGCAGCACCCTCAGTTCTTTTCTCCCCCAAATCACGTCACTGCATCTCCTACCTTCCATGATATGGCCTCTTCTCTCCTTCTAGTTGTGCAGTTTGTTCTCTCAGAATTCAGATCGATTTTCTGGGTGTTCAGAATGACTGGATAATTATGTAGCTGTATTCTAGCAACAAGGCAACAAAAGGTCCTCCTATACTCCCTGTATTCTTGTTTTTAAAAGGAACACAAGGTCTCTAATTGCATTGAAATCATTTCATCTTTACTTCCTAAAATAATGCGTAGCACACAGTCATTATTTGACAGATACTTTTTGAATTAATTTTAAAAATAAAGGAAGATTGAGTTTGCTATTTAGACAACAGTGGTACATTCTGACCTTAAAGATACAGTTCATCAATTATTAATGGAAATAAGTTTATGGCCACTAAGAAACACAATTAAAATTATAGTAATAACTTCAACTTCTTAATGTTTTCCTGAATTTTTTGAACTTTAGATTAATTTTTGAGAACCAGACAATTTTATTTTTGAAACTAAAAAAAGCATTTGCATTAAAGTAAAGCTCTCATATTCATTCTTGTTCATTTTCTTCTTGTACATTTACATAAAATAAAACATAACATTTTTAAATAAAATAATTAATAGGTATCTTTTCTCTAGCAGGTGAGTTTAGGTTAAAAAGTATTTGCTTCATATGACAAAGAATCTTCCCTTATTTTCTAACATTTTTACTAAGTATATCAGTTATTATAATCAGAGAAAATTAAACATAAGTTATAAAAAGAATGAAAAACTTCTATATATATTTATACAGAAATATATTTGTATTATTAATGTTAAATAAAATTAAAAAGATTTTAGCATAATATGAATCTGAATTTTAAAAATACCTCATGTTTGTACATGTACTTCTGGAAGGATACACACCAGGTTACTTTTGAGTTCATTTGAGAAGTGAGATTGTGGTTAACTCATGAAGGAAAATGGCTGAATTTATAATGTACCTTTCTTTTATTTTACTTTTCAATGACCATAATTTCATTTTCTAATAGACATAAAGAATTAAAAAAAAAAACTAAACTCATCCCTTCTTGCCTTAAAGAACATCCTTTGAGCAATTCCTTCCTCTTTATCCAACATGAGTCTCTTTCGACTGAACCATTTACCTCACCTATTAATTTTCCAATATTAGAAACTAGCAAAATAAATGAATAAACTCCACTGCCCTAATTTATTCCCTTCACGTCAAAAGTTCTTACAAGGTTTTTCCTTTTTATCGTGTTCCCCAGGCTCCTTCTCCAATCCTCTCAAACTCACAGCAAGCATGCTTTCACAATCCTCCCCCACCACCACCTCCACATACTCTTCTTGCCAAGATCAACAGTGACCTCCAAGTTATTACATCTCACAGGCCATTTTCCAAACCATCTTTCCTCTTTCAGTAATACTTAGCACAGTCAGTCCCTCATCCTCTTTGAAATATTCCATTCTCTTCGTGTGCAAGGCTCCATACTCACTTGATTTTCCTCCTATACAACTGATTCCTTTTCTTCTGTCTCTTTTGCTAGCTCTTCCTTATTTCCCCAACCTTTTAGCTTTGGGTCTGTCCTTGGACTCTTCCCTAACTACATGGATTCCCTTGGTGATCTCACCCAGGCTCACAGTTTAAGTATCAACTATGTGCTCAGGACTCTCAAAACTGTATCTTCAGTCATCCTGGGATAATCCTTCTCTCATGACATTTATCTGATACTTTTAAACATCCCAACAACCCAATTCCCAAAACATATTCAAAATCTGAACATTTTAGTCCTCTAATCATAACACCTTGGTCAAAGTCACCAGCATCATTCCCCTGGATGGTTAGTAGCCTCCTAACTGGATCCTTACTTGGATCCTTCCACCTAAAATCTATTATCCACTCAACAAACATGTAAGGCAGATCACATCAGTATTCTGCATGAAGCCTTCAATGGTCATCCATTCCACTCAGAATAAAAATCAAAAGTCCTAACAAGACTCTTCCACCTATCTGACCTCTTCTCTCCCTTTTCTCCTCCTGGCTTTCATGCCAAGATTCACTGTCTTTTGCTGTTCCTTGAATACAAGTGGCTCTTTACTATCTCAGGACTTCCTTGATCAACATGTTGGAAATTAAACCATTTTCCTCACCAAACTCCTACATTTCTGATCTCCTTTCCTGATGCATATTTCTCCAACACAACATACGATCTGACATAACATACCATCCCTTTCTTTTGTTGGTAATCTATTTCCTTTCATTATAATTTAATTTCCAGGAGGTAAGGAATTTTGATTTTGTTTACTAATGTATTTAGTATCTATAACTGGTGTCTATGAGATATATATATATATATTATATGATTGGTGCCCATTAAGTATCTGCTTAATTAATTAATAAATAACTGAATGAACTGAGAAACAATCATGCCTGAGAGAGCCAGAAGAACATTTTGAAAGCCAGGGTCTACAGCCAGTCACCTGGGAGCCAGGAAAGAAAAGGCAGGATCAGCAGTTCAAAAGGAAACTGGGGGCAGTTGGGTTAATATCCATAATAAACATTAATGGGCTAGTTGTGATTCAGTGCCAGGTGCAATAATTTTTTTAAAGAGCCAGTGGGAGGGAGATTTTCATATTGCCTTATGAATTATAAGAAAGGTTATAAATTCCAATTATAAAAAGACTTAAATTCCTTTTGTCAGTCATGAGAATTACAATAAATAAGTTCATCCCTAGCATAGCCACATATACTTTATTCTCCACCCCTCTACACCAAGGTGGTTTTTATAGCTTTGATGCTTTTTTCCACATGTCCTTTGCTTTCTTTGTCTTCTCTGGCCTGTCTTTTCCTTTACTCTCCTCAGTCACTGCAAGAGCTCTTTCAGTGTTGCTTCCCATACACACTTAATCCCCTATCTTTACTTTTTCCATATTCCAATATCAAATAAACTACCCATTGTCACAAGCATGAATGTTTTTCCTTGGCTGATTTCACTTTTCCTTTTTCCAGCATGTGCCTTCTATTAGAACAGTGCTATCCTCTCATGGATTCTTATGTATTTCCCATCTCCTGATTTTCAGGCAGTATAAATTACATGTCAGGGATAACATATTCCTGCTTTTTCACACTGAATTGGTAATAAATTTTGAAAATTTCATTTTCTATATAGAAATGTCCTAATGAACAACAGTTGGATAGAAAACACACACACACACACACGCACACACGCACACACGCACACTTATCCTATAGTCTATAATCACTGGACCACACATCTACTAAATCGGTAGATGGAATGGAGAGAGCACACTATAAAATTATCATTGAAAGAAAGGAAGTGAGGAAGAAAGGAATGCAAGAAGGCAAGCTTGTAAATGTTCATAACCTTTTGTAAATTACAAAATAACATGCCGAGGTTAAATTCTTCATTATATTTGATTAAATAATATTGCTATAATAAGTATGGATATTTCAGTTGGAATAAATTAGCATTTTTTTCTTATGCTTTAGAAACTTGCAGAGGGCGGGGCGAGCAGGAATAAGAAGCAATTAAAAGAGCATTAAGTTTATAAATGCTAACTATAATGAGATTGCTATTTGATTTCCCTTAGCACATAAAATGTAGAGGAAAATTCTATCCATGAAAAAGAATTTTGAAAAATCATAATCAACCTTTATCTACTTCTATTCATTTCATGAAGTAGATAAAATATTCTTCATCAAGCATATAACAGTGAGACACAGAAATGTTCCTATAGGGAATATTGTTCAATACTTTATTGTCCAATTGAGAAAACAGACATAAAAGATTGTATATAATATCATGTTTTATGGTGTTTCTCAAAAATATAGCAAATCTATAGAGAGAGAAAGTTTAAAAATCATATCTATCATTTGCTGTGCCAAATCAATTTCCTATAGTGAATAGAAAAAAAAAGATACAATAGCAACTATTCAAAGTTATAAATATGTATGTTTAATTTTAATAGCCATTTAAGCCACAAATTTAGATATTTTTAAAATGTGATAAGAGTATGTTGCTGCTTTTCAACAACAAAAAATATGTTTCCCAAATCTTTCTATATCTTAATAAACTAGTTGATAGTTGCACTTTATAAAGTATGTTATTTTGTAGCACTGTGCTCAAATTTCTTCATCTGAAAAACCTAAATATAACCTTTCAATGGCATAAAATAAAATCAATAGCTCTTATAGTTCATCATATATTTATACATGTTTAAATAAAGACTACACCAAATTAGTTTGGTACATTTGCTCTAGAATATTGTCTGTACTATAGAATTTAGGCACTTTGGGTTCAATCCAAGAGTGTGAGAGGAGAAAATGATGTACAATACCAACTTCAAGGTCAGGTAATGAGTCATGATGGAACTTGGCTTTAAAAATTTAAATAGCCATATTTATGGATTCATCTTTTGGCAGTCAATTTATTCTCCTTTAAATACCTGCATATTCCTTACCTGGAATTTGTGGCTTTTGAAAAAGTTCTTAAATCTCACCAAGCTAAACTCGGTATGCTTACCTATAAAATATGTTGTAAAGGCAGGGACAGTAGGATCATCCTATATTTATTTGCTCAAATCTCCTCCAACATTCATATTGATAATTCTTTGAAAAAGACAACAGATCTTAACGAGAATGCCCAATCCAAGAATAATAAGAAAACAATTCACTGGAGATAAAGACAGAAAAGGCAAAGCAGTAAACATGAGTTGAATATTTGAATCTGATAGGCCAGTTATAAGGAACCTAGTTTGAAGAGTTCTATGGTTAAGAACAGCTGAGTATATTAGAATGGCCCAAGCAATGAGCAAAGAAGCCATAACATCCAGGATTTTCTAGTCACTGGAGTTTTTCCCTAGGGACTAGATACTTGTGATGGTTAATGTGTGTCAGTCTGACTGGATCTCAGAGTTCCCGGATATTTGGTAAAACCTTATTCTGGTTGTATACATAAGGATGTCTCTGGATGAGATTAACATTTGTAGTGGCAGACAGTAAAGCAGACTGATCTCCAATGTGGGTGGGCCTTGTCCATTTGTTGAAAATCCAAATTAAAAAAAAAAAAAGACTGAGGAAGTAAGAATGTTTCTTTCCTTACTCTTTGAACTAGAACATTGTTTCTTTCTGGCTCTTCCTGGGTCCTAAATCATCTACTCTTCAGATTTAAACTTATACCCCTGGCTCTCTTGAGTCATCTCTATCTTGTCCACTGAGAATTTTGGCATTTGTTAGCTTCCATAATCATGCGAGTTAATGGCTTATAATATAATAATAATAATAGTATACTTATAAAATATATTATATAAAATTATTATATTATCATATGTTATATATAATATTATGTATATATTTTTTGTTTCCCTGACATGATTTTCTTCATAGTCTAGGAACTTAGAGATCAATAGAGAATATTTACATAAAAATTTGTGATATGAAGTATGTGAAGAAAAAAGTCATGCCAAATGGGTTTATTCTCTCAAAGAATGCTGAACCACTTACAGCAGAATAATGGTATTTAACTTTTGATGTTCTGGCTTAACATGCTATTATCATGATACTGATAGCCATAAAGCACATAGCTTCAAACAAAATTCAGAGGAAGAACTCAATCATCAGTGAATGAAAAAGGCCAAGTAAAGCAGGACACAGATTTACAAAGCCTAACTCAGTTTAGCCAATAGAAGATAAAATATTTTGGATGTCAGTTATTAATGGTAACAAATTAGTCACATGAACCTCAGCACTTAAAGAAATATAGGACTGGAAATTCTACTAACTAAAAAATCCTTTTTCATTTCAGTAGGGGGGGCATGATATAAGGCAAAGTTCAAAATTCCCAGGGAAGGGGCACCTGGGTGGTTCAGTTGGTTAAGCATGGCTCGGGTCCTGATACCAAGGTCCGGGGATGGAGTACTGTGCTGGGCTTCCTGTTCAGTCTGCTTCTCCCTCTCCTCTGCCACTCTACTTGCTTATGCTTTCTCTCTCTCAAATAAATAAACAAGATCTTTTAAAAAATTCCAAAGGGAATCTTATAAAGGCAACATGTACAAAGAAAAAAATAACATCTGTATATGTTAAATATATTTTAGAGAAAAGACTGAAAATCTACCATTTAAATATAGTACTATAAACTAGGTAAAATAGAAAAATAAATATTCAGTTGGCAAGTTAAGCCATTTCCTCAGCATTTGTGGTTATGATATTGCTGGCTGTGCTAGTGTTTTAATTGCAATAGATCATTGTTGACCTTTCTTCTTTTTATTTACTTTTTTATAATTTTTTGACTTTTTTACCTTTCTTCTTTTTAAAAATGTTATTTATTTGAGAGATAAAATGAGAAGAGCAGAGGGAGAGGGACAAGTAGACTCTGTGCTGAGCACAAAGTCCAATGTGGGGCTCCATCTCACAACCCTGAGATCATGACCTGAGCTGAAATCAAGAGTCAGACCCTTAAATGACTCAACCACCCAGGTGCCCCAGATTGTTGTTATTCTATTGTGACTCCACTGAGGAAATATAAAGAAAATGGAGATAATAATTAGCTCACCTAAGAAATTACATGTCAGTTAAGCGTCCGACTCTTGGTTTAGGCTCAGGTCATGATCTCATGGGTCATGAGTATCAAGTGCCATATTGGACTCCACAACTCAGTGGAGAGTCTCTTTGAAGATTCTCTCCCTCTACCCCTCCTCTGACTCACACACTCGCTCTCTCTCAAATAAATAAATAAATCTTAAAAAAAAAGAAAAGAAAAGAAATAACAAAATTGCAACTGAGAAAATCAATTCTGGTTAATTTAAGCCAAAGAGACTAAGAGATAAAGGAAGGGAGAAAGAATGATAGGAGATGTTTCACAGAACAAGAGAAAAAAGTCATAACAACACCATATCTCAAAAACAAACAAACAAAAAACTAGGGCAGTTCTTAAGTTTGAAGAGCAAGAAAATTCTATAGGAAGCACCACAATCGGTTCACTTAACTTAATATTCAAAACCTAAGAGACTAGTCTTAATGACTGGCTGGGAAATTATGCCCCCTATACCTTGGCAAGAAGAGAGCAGCAATCTGATTCACAGTTCCACTAAGAAATAAGAAAACTCTATCGTGGAGATAGGAGGGCAAACGTAAGAATTTAACGTATAAGATGAAGTGAGTGAAGAGCTAGTCATGCTATTCATAGAAAGGCTGATGCAGGGTGAGGTCGTGATCAAGTCATGGTCCAGAGCAATTAGAATTAACTGGGATGATGACACTGTGCCCAGACACTATGGAAAGACAAGGGTTTTTATGTTCAATGGATATCAGTGGTTAGGCTGAGGGAAGAACTACTGTCATATGGAAAAAAATATTCCTAGTTTAAAAAATTGTGGTGACAAAATTATTCATCTAATAATACAAGGGAGAAAGCATACTTAACAAATGCCAACTGTGTTAAAAGTTGATTAGATTATTAAAATGATATCATTACAAGTTAAACTTAGCAGTTTCCAAAACATAAACACGGAATAAATAGTTGTCTATTTGTGGTATAATTATACCATTTATGTCGCTCAGACTTCCAAGGGAAGTTGCTGATAAGGTGGTAGAGTATTCAAATCTGCAGTGTGCTTGAGTGCTTCAGCAGCTAATTATGAGTTTGCAGGTTTGCTACTGGCATTATTACCATTTCCCATCCAGTTGCAAATTCTGAACTGCTCTCGATCTACACATCTAAACGAATTCTTTAAAAATGCCTTTAGCCTGACTCTGGCCTAAATTGCATTTGTAATTATTTTACAGCTATACACCCAGTTAACTAATTAGCTTATTAACCTGAGCATAGTTTGTAATAAATATTTATATGGGAAGCATTCTGATTAGTCCTTTAAATGAGAAGGTATTTTAAAATTATGTCTGTTTAATGATGAGAAAGTGAAGCTAACACTACACTTCTGGCTCTAGAAGTAGGATTTCTCCACTTCGTCACTATTGATATGCCAGAGCCAAGCCAGTTGTACCTCCTGCCTTCCAGTCTTTACCAAGAGAAATGTGAGTGCTGTGAAGTGTGTAAACCTGGCGATTCACAGACCTGTACCCCTGGGGATAAAAATATATGTTTATGAAAAATTAAAAAATTAAAAAAAAAAAAAAAGAAATGTCTCCAGATGGTGCCAAATATCCCCCAAGGGGCAAATTCACCACAGGTGGAAAATCTCCGCTCCGGAGAAAGTGAACCTTCCCTTGCTCTACTGTAAGTAAGGTACAAAATCCTCCCACTTTCATGTAAGTTCCTAGAGGGGAACCTGATAACTACACAAATTTAATTCATGATCCCACCATCAGAGAATCCGATGGTATGGTATTTTATTACCATCTCATTATCTTACACAAGAAACAGACTTCTGAAACAATCTGTAAAATATACACACTATAGCGTAAAGGTGACAGGGATTCTACTCTCTAGGAGATTAAGCTCCTATAAGCACATGGCTCCTTTTTCCATTTCTTGACTGAAGAATAGATAAAAAATTTTGTAATAGTAATTTTAATATGCTATACTTTCTGATTTTGCCTTTGCAGAATAAAATCACATATAAATTATATGTATTTTTATTTATCATATATTGGCCAATGTTCTGAACTTCCTATTCTGGTATACAAAGTAGTAACTGTTGAACAAAGATTTGCTGAACAACTATTAGCATATAGTACAAGGCAATTTGGAAGCACTGCTGAAAGAAAGATGAATAGGGTACATTCTAGGCATTTTGGGAGTTGAAATATATAATGGGGGACAATGAAGGCATAATATAATACAACAAATACAGTATGAGTAAGTAAGGTGTGTACACTTGGAAGTATTTAAGAAGAATGGAATTGTTGGGGGGGAGGAAATAATATCTGAGAGGGGACCAGAAGAAGCTTAACGTTAATGAATGCTTTGTGGATGATGGGTGTCACTTGGGCAATGGCTAGCTGATGGGGCTCTGAGAGACAAAGAGTGGGAGAAATAAAACAGAATGTTAAGAGAATATTTGGGGCACATGTAATGACTTTGAATGAGAAAAGGTCAGCCAGTGAAAATTCTTTGGTAGGTGAATGATAAAAATCAGATGAATTACTCTATACAGATAGCCCTGGCTTCAAAACAAGGATGGATTAATAAGAAATGTACCTAGATATAAGGAGAACCATTGGAAAGTTACTACAGAACTCAGAAACACATTTACAGTGATCTAGAAAAGAGAGAAGAGACTGTGGGGAACTTACGAAGATGGAACTGGCAGGATTTGATGGCCAACCTTCTTTATTAATGGATGGTAGAGAATCAGCTACTTGAGACTGAAAAATCAGGAAGAAAAATCTAGTTTCTGGAGTAGTATATTCATTTTTGGAAGTAATGAATTTAAACCATCAGTGTATCTTCTGCAGGGTGAGTAATGATCAGCAGGTGAAAATTCCAATCTGGAGTTATGAGAGAGATTTGCCTTGAAACAAAGACCTGGTGATCATCTTAAAGCTTAAAACTTTAACAGCTTAAAGCTTAAACCTCCAGGGAAAGTCAGGGTTCTCCATACAGACATTAAAATGGGGACAATGAAAGCAAAGAGGAAAACTATGAAGATTGGGGCCATGTTAAGGTTTGGACAGAAGAAAAGTCCGGCTTAGAGATAAGGGTCTAAGTATTCGAGGGAGGTAGAGAGAGGCACTAGGAGAAAACTAGGACATGGGAGTGGAGGTGGGGAGTCTCACAAAGAAAGGGATACCATTTGGAGGTAAATAAACATATACATTACTCAAATATATGCATGATTTAAAATTAGAAGATCATGGGTGACTAACGGGAATGCCATTTTATAAAAAGTCTCATCTTTCTTCCTCACTGCTCCTGCATCTCTGTCCTGATATTTCCCCCTAGAGTTTAGAATGAAGGGAAAAAGATTTTCTTGTAACTCCTGAATTTATCTCTTCTTTCAGTTCCATCCCCTCCTGTCTCCAGAATCATAGTCACTTTAGTATTTTCTCCCTAACACCTTCAATATATTTCTTTAGCCATTTCTTTCTTTCTTTTTTCTTCATATTTTTGTAGGGTGTTCCTTCTGGGCTCTTTGAACCCTGGGCTATAATGCTAACTTCTTTTGACAAATATTCTGTAAAGTCATCTATGAAATACCTATTTCCTCTCAGACCTTGGTCTCAAAACTATGATTTTTTTTTCATATACAATTACTTCACTGAAACTAAACTGAAAATTCGGTCCAGTCAGTTGCTAAATCCTTTCTCTCATCTCTATTTACACAATTAGTTTTAAAACATTTGGCAACACCACATACATATTTATTAAAAATCCCCCCCCCGGGATTTTTATGATAAAGTATCCATATTTCTCAATAACATAAAAAAATTTGGTTGCTATTTCGTGAAAAAATATTGTTTGTAGGCAAATAAATTTGGGCAAATTCTCTCCTAAAAAAAAAAAAAGAAGAATAGATTTCTTCACTGCAGCATTTCTAAAAGACTTCATTATACTAGTTGAGAATTTTTAAGAGGAATATCATTTGGTCACAGAACAGCCTTTTTGTTTCATGTAATCCATGAATCTTTTTGCTAATTTCCCCTTGGTTTAACAATATTCACATTCTCCCTGGACCTGAAATATTCCTAACACCCAAGCCTTGAAAAGAGGAAGGGAATTAACACCTTGTGAACAGCCACAAACACTGGTAAAAGCAGCAAGAAACTGGAATCATTATTCCCATTGTGGGTGGGAAAACCGAGGCACAGAGAGGTTAAATTGTTTGATCAAGTTCAGACAAGGAGTGAGTGGGAAAACAGTGATTTGAGCCAAGATACTTCACATTCCAAAGAGAAGGAAAGATCTTTTTATCACATGGGATTTCCTCTAGGTCTTATGTCACTACTTTTTCTCTGTCCTTTCTCTGAACTGGCATCAACTACAACCTATAAGCAGATGATTTCAAAATAAATGTTATTTTTCTAAAAATGACATCAAATTTCTTTTCAATATTAATCATTCTCATTGGTCTAAAACTACTGAATCTTTTCAATTCATCACCATCTTTTGTTCTATATATACATTTGGCAAGTAAATACCACTGATTTATTTTTTCTTAAATGCTTTTTATGGACTATGCTTCTAATGAATTCCCGAAGTCAGCATTCCTACTGGTAGAGGTTTTCAAAACCCTTTGCAGCATCATTAGTGAACCTCAGACTTCTTAGTTTCAGTCCCTACTTCCAATATATTGCTATGAGGTTGATTCTTCTCTGAATTGATTGAGTGTAATTGACTTTAACAGGTTTCTAAATCTCATTCCTCAGGCATCTGATGCATCTGTGATAAAAGACTGGTCTTTGTCCCACCACGTGAATCCTTCAAACCGTGGTTGGCATAAAAAGGTACTTGTTTTACAATTTTTGTAACTATTTGAATTTAGAATAGTGGCTAGTCAGAGTTCTGATGCTCCTCTGTTAGTTTTCAAAGACTCTAGAGCAAGTAGGAGCTCCCCCTCCTTCTGCTGCTACTTGGAGTACTGGAGTTTCCTTTTCCTTTTTTTTTTCTTTTTCTTTAGAAATACCAAAAAAAAAAAAAAAAAAGTAAAAACATTACTTGTTTCTGATACAAGCCTAAGATGGCTCCTGAGATAACCAGAAATGAATATCTTGGCCTTAGTCACCTGAGTGCTAAGGGAAGCCTAGAGATTCACATCTATTTAAAGAGACTGAATTCTGGTCCTGGACAAGGGAAGTATAATCCTATTACATTTACCACAGTTTGCAGTAGACTTTGAAATTCATATTAACATTCCTGAAGGGAAGACAGTACTGTAACTAGGAGCCATGAGGTCAGAAGAGAAAATTATTGTTCCTAGTTTAGCAAATGATTGTATTGCTCAAATGAGGAAAAAAAAAAAAATGACCCCTTAGCCATCCCCGCTCCTGAGACCCATTTCATCAGGAACATAGCGACTAGGAAAGTGAGCAGGTGGACTTCAGAGTTAGTTTGTACTTTGTGTTATAGCTTCTTGTGTTAAAAAATGGAGAGGCTAGTGAAGACGGTATCTCCAAAGCAAGCAGGTAACACTGTGTTACTAAAGCGTCATGCCTTAGGTTACTCACCTCCTTTAATAGCTTTTAATTTATTGCCAATTTAAAAAAAATATGCATATTCTACCTGCAGCAACCATGAAAGCTCCAAAGCTAATCTTATCCTTACACATGAAAAGGAAATGAAAAATAACTCCAAGAATTATTATTCACTTATGTAAAAAAGGCAGTCTTTGCTAGAAGTTTCACACTTGACTCTCTAAACCAATGCCTATGGTATTAGAAAACCCATTCTTTTGTTAAAATTGGAGGATATTGTAATTTACAGAGTTGCCCTACACTGTCAATTTAACTTCTACATTCTACCTGATCCTTCTTGTATTTTCACACTAAAAAAATTACATTTAGAGGAGATGTTTTTGAAGTTCCTTAAAAATATTTATCATCAGGCATTTTTGAATCAGGTGCTAATTAATAAGATACATTAATTTTAAAAAAAAAAAGATGTCCTCCAACTGGTTATTCTGGTGTTGAAGTCAGAACTGAAGTTAGAAATCACCCCAAGAATGATTTTTAATATCAAGAATACTGGGCTCTGATTATTTTTTCCTGGGAGATGAGAAGTTATTAAAATGATATTGTAAGTTATTGAAAATAATGTTGTTCGTTGCCTAGATTGAAAGCTTTAGTACATTGATTTGGGCTCTCAAGTAGTATCATACCCTCCTTTCTTGAAACTACCCAGGAAGATATCACTATATGCCCTTCCTCATTTAAGAAACACATCTCTAGAAGGAGTTCCTGAGGCAGCTACAGTTACCTCCTCCCCGCTTAGAAATGCTCATTTTGTTCATCTTGAATTAAACAGAAGTAATAATTCTGCTTCCGTTCCCAGCAAACTTCCTGCTTCCAATAATTAAATAGTGTGTAGTTTCCTCAAAAAATTAAAAATAGAGCTACTGGCTCAACAATTGCAATACTGGGTATTTACCACCAAAGATACAGACATAGTGAAAAGAAGGGTCATATGTACCCCAATTTTCATAGAAGCAATGTCCACTATAGCCAAACTGTGGAAAGAGCCAAGATGCTCTCAACAGATGAAAGGATAAAGAAGATGTGGTCCATATACACAATGGAATATTACTCAGCCATCAGAAAGGATGAATACCCAACTTTTGCAACAACATGGATGGGACTGGAGGGGATTATGCTGAGTGAAATAAGTCAAGTAGGAGTCAATTATCAGATGCATCAAAACTATTATAACAGATTCCATCAAAACTATTATATAAGACTTGGCCTCTCACAGGGACAAAAAACAATTAAGGAAGAACAAAAAATCTGACAGAGTTCTGCCTCCACATACACACTGCTCAGTGAAAACAAACCAAAAAAGAATATAGGCCATCGTAGAAGTCAAGGATATTGTAGACAGGACAACCTCAGTCTCCAATACCTACTCTGCGTCTGGTAGAGAGTTGATGAATAAGAAGAAAGTAACATCCAAAAGACACACACTGGCAAGGCGATGTGAATCGCATTATAAGAATTAGACCAGTCCACAGACAAATTTAGTCCCCTTCTAGGAATGGCAGCACCTTTAACTTTTTCTTTTATAGTATGAACTTTGTATCCTTTTAAGGGCAGTTTCATCAAAGAGAATGTTAGAATACATAAGTTTATTCCTCTTATGTTTTCATTTGCCACAAAAGCTGAGTAACCATGCCTTCTTTATTCCGATTAAGTACAGAGAGCTGGGCAGAGAAAATCCATGGCTCTCCCAAAAGTATGGGACAGCTAGGACGTTGGAACCCCAGATTCACATTTCCTTGGAGATGGTATAGACATTTAGTTCCAGCTGTAATTCTACTTGCCCTTTTATTTTCCTTCCTTTCTTTTTTTTTTTTTTTTTAATTACAAGAGTATAATATAAATGTATTCTTACTGCAAATCGACTAACCAGGTCACCAATATAAACAGAAAGATAAAACAATGAATACCTCTGTTTTGAGCAGTATAATGGCTTAAAAATTATAAAAGACCTTACAAATGAAAAAAAGAAAAAGGAGGAGAAGTCAAGATGGCGGAGAAGTAGCAGGCCGAGACTACTTCAGCTAGCCGGAGATCAGCTAGATAGCTTATCTAAAGTTTGCAAACACCTGAAAATCCATCGGCAGATCGAAGAGAAGAAGAACAGCAATTCTGGAAACAGAAAACAACCACTTTCTGAAAGGTAGGACCGGCGGAGAAGTGAATCCAAAGCGACGGGAAGATAGACCCCGGGGGGAGGGGCCGGCTCCTGGCAAGCGGCGGAGCAACCGTGCACAAAATCAGGACTTTTAAAAGTCTGTTCCGCTGAGGGACATCGCTCCAGAGGCTACCCGGGGCAAAGCCCACACGGGGTCAGGGTGGCCTCAGGTCCCGCAGGGTCACAGAAGGATCGGGGGTGTCTGAGTGTCGCAGAGCTTGCGGGTATTGGAACGGGAAAGCTGGCTACAGAGACAGAGCCGACAGTAAGCTCGCAGCTCGGGGTGACCTTGAACCGATCACAGGCTCGGTGAGCTCGGAGCACGGCTGGAGGTCAGGCAGACAGGAGTAACTGGGCGCGGTTCTCTGAGCGCGCACTGAGGAGTGCGGCCCTGGGCTCTCGGCTCCAGAGCCGGAGACCAGGAGGCCGCCATTTGTATTCCCGTCCTCCGGAACTCTACAGAAAGCGCTTAGGGAACAAAAGCTCCTCAAAGCAAACCCAAGCGGATTACTCACCCCGGCCCCAGGTAAGGGCGGTGCAATTCCGCCTGGGGCAAAGACACTTGAGAATCACTACAACAGGCCCCTCCCCCAGAAGAGCAACAAGAAATCCAGCCGAGACCAAGTTCACCTACCAAAGAGTGCGGTTTCAATACCAAGGAGAGCAGCAGAATTCTAGAGGAGGAGAAAGCAAAGCACGGAACTCATGGCTTTTGCCCTGTGATTTTTTTTAGTCTTGCGGTTAATTTAGTTTTTTTCTTTTTCATTTTTTGTTTTTTTTTCTCGCCTTCGGGTAAAAATTTTTTTAACTGTTACATTTTTCTTTTTTAACGATTTTTTACTAGTTTATCTAATACATATATTTTTTCTTTTTTATACTTTTCTTAGGTGTTTTCTTTTTTTTTAAATTCTTTTCTTTTTTCTTTTCTTTTTCTTCCTTTTTGAATCTCTTTTTATCCACTTTCTCCCCCCTCACGATTTGGGATCTCTACTAATTTGGATAAAGCATATTTTCCTGGGGTTGTTGCCACCCTTTTAGTATTTTACTTGCCCCTTCATATACTCTTCTCTGGACAAAATGACAAGACGGAAAAATTCAACACAAAAAAAAGAACGAGAGGCAGTACCGAAGGCTAGGGACCTAATCAATACAGACATTGGTAATATGTCAGATCTATACTTCAGAATGACAATTCTCAAGGTTCTAGCCAGGCTCGAAAAAGGCATGGAAGATATTAGAGAAACCCTCTTGAGAGATATAAAAGCCCTTTCTGGAGAAATAAAAGAACTAAAATCTAACCAAGTTGAAATAAAAAAAGCTATTAATGAGGTGCAATCAAAAATGGAGGCTCTCACTGCTAGGATAAATGAGGCAGAAGAAAGAATTAGTGATATAGAAGACCAAATGACAGAGAATAAAGAAGCTGAGCAAAAGAGGGACAAACAGATACTGGACCACGAGGGGAGAATTCGAGAGATAAGTGACACCATAAGACGAAACAACATTAGAATAATTGGGATTCCAGAAGAAGAAGAAAGAGAGAGTGGAGCAGAAGGTATACTAGAGAGAATTATTGGGAAGAATTTCCCCAATATGGCAAAGGGAACGAGCATCAAAATTCAGGAGGTTCAGAGAACACCCCTCAAAATCAATAAGAATAGGCCCACACCCCGTCACCTAATAGTAAAATTTACAAGTCTCAGTGACAAAGAGAAAATCCTGAAAGCAGCCCGGGAAAAGAAGTCTGTAACATACAATGGTAAAAATATTAGATTGGCAGCTGACTTATCCACAGAGACCTGGCAGGCCAGAAAGAGCTGGCATGATATTTTCAGAGCACTAAATGAGAAAAACACGCAGCCCAGAATACTATATCCAGCTAGGCTATCATTGAAAATAGAAGGAGAGATTAAAAGCTTTCAGGACAAACAACAACTGAAAGAATTTGCAAACACCAAACCAGCTCTACAGGAAATCTTGAAAGGGGTCCTCTAAGCAAAGAGAGAGCCTACAAGTGGTAGATCAGAAAGGAAAAGAGACCATATACAGTAACAGTCAACTTACAGGCAAAACAATGGCACTAAATTCATATCTCTCAATAGTTACCCTGAATGTGAATGGGCTAAATGCCCCTCTCAAAAGACACAGGGTATCAGAATGGATAAAAAAACAAAACCCATCTATATGTTGCCTCCAAGAAACTCATTTTAAACCCGAAGACACCTCCAGATTTAAAGTGAGGGGGTGGAAAAGAATTTACCATGCTAATGGACATCAGAAGAAAGCAGGAGTGGCAATCCTTATATCAGATCAATTAGATTTTAAGCCAAGGACTATAATAAGAGATGAGGAAGGACACTATATCATACTCAAAGGGTCTGTCCAACAAGAAGATTTAACAATTTTAAATATCTATGCCCCCAACGTGGGAGCAGCCAACTATATAAACCAATTAATAACAAAATCAAAGAAACACATCAACAATAATACAATAATAGCAGGGGACTTTAACACTACCCTCACTGAAATGGACAGATCATCCAAGCAAAAGATCAGCAAGGAAATAAAGGCCTTAAACGACACACTGGACCAGATGGACATCACAGATATATTCAGAACATTTCATCCCAAAGCAACAGAACACACATTCTTCTCTAGTGCACATGGAACATTCTCCAGAATAGATCACATCCTCGGTCCTAAATCAGGACTCAACCAGTATCAAAAGATTGGGATCATTCCCTGCATATTTTCAGACCACAATGCTCTAAAGCTAGAACTCAACCACAAAAGGAAGTTTGAAAAGAACCAAAATACATGGAGACTAAACAGTATCCTTCTAAAGAATGAATGGGTCAACCGGGAAATTAAAGAAGAATTGAAAAAAATCATGGAAACAAATGATAATGAAAATACAACGGTTCAAAATCTGTGGGACACAACAAAGGCAGTCCTGAGAGGAAAATATATAGCGGTACAAGCCTTTCTCAAGAAACAAGAAAGGTGTCAGGTACACAATCTAACCCTACACCTAAAGGAGCTGGAGAAAGAACAAGAAAGAAACCCTAAGCCTAGCAGGAGAAGAGAAATCATAAAGATCAGAGCAGAAATCAATGAAATAGAAACCAAAAAAACAATAGAGCAAATCAACGAAACTAGGAGCTGGTTCTTTGAAAGAATTAATAAAATTGATAAACCCCTGGCCAGACTTATCAAAAAGAAAAGAGAAAGGACCCAAATAAATAAAATCATGAATGAAAGAGGAGAGATCACAACTAACACCAAAGAAATACAAACTATTATAAGAACATACTATGAGCAACTCTACGGCAATAAATTTGACAATCTGGAAGAAATGGATGCATTCCTAGAAACATATAAACTACCACAACTGAACCAGGAAGAAATAGAAAGCCTGAACAGACCCATAACCAGTAAGGAGATTGAAACAGTCATTAAAAATCTCCAAACAAACAAAAGCCCAGGGCCAGACGGCTTCCCGGGGGAATTCTACCAAACATTTAAAGAAGAACTAATTCCTATTCTCCTAAAACTGTTCCAAAAAATAGAAATGGAAGGAAAACTTCCAAACTCATTTTATGAGGCCAGCATCACCTTGATCCCCAAACCAGACAAGGATCCCACCAAAAAAGAGAGCTATAGACCAATATCCTTGATGAACACAGATGCGAAAATACTCAACAAAATACTAGCCAATAGGATTCAACAGTACATTAAAAAGATTATTCACCACGACCAAGTGGGATTTATTCCAGGGCTGCAAGGTTGGTTCAACATCCGCAAATCAGTCAATGTGATACAACACATCAATAAAAGTAAGAACAAGAACCATATGATACTCTCAATAGATGCTGAAAAAGCATTTGACAAAGTACAGCATCCCTTCCTGATCAAAACTCTTCAAAGTGTAGGGATAGAGGGCACATACCTCAATATCATCAAAGCCATCTATGAAAAACCCACCGCAAATATCATTCTCAATGGAGAAAAACTGAAAGCTTTTCCACTAAGGTCAGGAACACGGCAGGGATGTCCATTATCACCACTGCTATTCAACATAGTACTAGAGGTCCTAGCCTCAGCAATCAGACAACAAAAGGAAATTAAAGGCATCCAAATCGGCAAAGAAGAAGTCAAATTATCACTCTTCGCAGATGATATGATACTATATGTGGAAAACCCAAAAGACTCCACACCATAACTGCTAGAACTTATACAGGAATTCAGTAAAGTGTCAGGATATAAAATCAATGCACAGAAATCAGTTGCATTTCTCTACACCAACAGCAAGACAGAAGAAAGAGATATTAAGGAGTCAATCCCATTTACAATTGCATCCAAAACCATAAGATACCTAGGAATAAACCTAACCAAAGAGGCACAGAATCTATACTCAGAAAACTATAAAGTACTCATGAAAGAAATTGAGGAAGACACAAAGAAATGGAAAAATGTTCCATGCTCCTGGATTGGAAGAATAAATATTGTGAAAATGTCTATGCTACCTAAAGCAATCTACACATTTAATGCAATTCCTATCAAAGTACCATCCATCTTTTTCAAAGAAATGGAACAAATAATTCTAAAATTTATATGGAACCAGAAAAGACCTCGAATAGCTAAAGGGATATTGAAAAAGAAAGCCAACGTTGGTGGCATCACAATCCCGGACTTCAAGCTCTATTACAAAGCTGTCATCATCAAGACAGCATGGTACTGCCACAAAAACAGACCCATAGATCAATGGAACAGAATAGAGAGCCCAGAAATAGACTCTCAACTCTATGGTCAACTAATCTTCGACAAAGCAAGAAAGAATGTCCAATGGAAAAAAGACAGCCTCTTCAATAAATGGTGCTGGGAAAATTGGACAGCCACATGCAGAAAAATGAAATTGGACCATTTCCTTACACCACACACAAAAATAGACTCAAAATGGATGAAGGACCTCAATGTGCGAAAGGAATCCATCAAAATCCTTGAGGAGAACACAGGCAGCAACCTCTTTGACCTCAGCCACAGCAGCATCTTCCTAGGAACATCGCCAAAGGCAAGGGAAGCAAGGGCAAAAATGAACTATTGGGATTTCATCAAGATCAAAAGCTTTTGCACAGCAAAGGAAACAGTTCACAAAATCAAAAGACAACTGACAGAATGGGAGAAGATATTTGCAAACGACATATCAGATAAAGGACTAGTGTCCAGAATCTATAAAGAACTTAGCAAACTCAACACCCAAAGAACAAATAATCCAATCAAGAAATGGGCAGAGGACATGAGCAGACATTTCTGCAAAGAAGACATCCAGATGGCCAACAGACACATGAAAAAGTGCTCCATATCACTCGGCATCAGGGAAATACAAATCAAAACCACAATGCAATATCACCTCACACCAGTCAGAATGGCTAAAATCAACAAGTCAGGAAATGACAGATGCTGGCGAGGATGCGGAGAAAGGGGAACCCTCCTACACTGTTGGTGGGAATGCAAGCTGGTGCAACCTCTCTGGAAAACAGCATGGAGGTTCCTCAAAATGTTGAAAATAGAACTGCCCTATGACCCAGCAATTGCACTATTGGGCATTTACCCTAAAGATACAAACGTAGTGATCCAAAGGGGCACGTGTACTCGAATGTTTATAGCAGCAATGTCCACAATAGCCAAACTATGGAAAGAACCTAGATGTCCATCAACAGATGAATGGATCAAGAAGATGTGGTATATATACACAATGGAATACTATGCAGCCATCAAAAGAAATGAAATCTTGCCATTTGCGACAACATGGATGGAACTAGAGCGTATCATGCTTAGCGAAATAAGTCAAGCAGAGAAAGACAACTATCATATGATCTCCCTGATATGAGGAAGTGGTGATGCAACATGGGGGCTTAAGTGGGTACGAGAAGAATAAATGAAACAAGATGGGATTGGGAGGGAGACACACCATAAGTGACTCTAATCTCACAAAACAAACTGAGGGTTGCTGGGGGGAGGGGGCTTGGGAGAAGGGGGTGGTATTATGGACATTGGGGAGGGTATGTGTTTTGGTGAGTGCTGTGAAGTGTGTAAACCTGGTGATTCACAGACCTGTACCCCTGGGGATAAAAATATATGTTTATAAAAAATAAAAAATTATATTAAAAAAAATAAAATAAAAAATTAAAAAAAAAAAAGAAAGAAAAGAAAAAAAAACCCACTGAAAAAATATGTATTTTCTGAATGTATTGTTGGGCTGGCTCCAAATCAAATAACCCATAAAGCACAAAACAGAGTAAAAGCTTGGGATACAAGGTAAGCAAGCCAGACAACTTTCATCTTGAGAGCTTCTACCAAATCTTAGAGACCCCAGTTTCCTTTGTTATGTCCTCAAGTTCTACTAAAGAGAATCTCATAAAAGGATCCACACTAGAAACGACAAGACAAAAGCCACTCCTCCATGTAGGGGTGAAGTAGAGAGAAACATGCAAAGCAAAATGCCTTGGCAAGGCCACTTGCATATCAAACACTGAACACTGGATGGTGAGGGGCGGGAAAATCTCTTGTGAGAATTTATAACCCCAAGCTGTTCTTTCCATGATTTTATGGTCTAAATTCATGTTCCCTCTGTGATTCTAAAACTCCTCAAAGAGAAATTTAAATTTAAAGTGTTTTTAGATTGATAGGGGAATCCATGGAACTGAAAAGTATAAAAGCCACCTGGCTAGCATGCTAAAGCAGGTGAAAGAAGAGAACTGAGGGTCTCCTAATTCCTTACTTGGGCTTTCTTTTGATCCTCCTGATTTGAGGCTAGGCCTCCACTCTCCTCTGCTGGTTGTCCCTCTGGTTTTACATCCCCAGAGACCAAGCCTCTAGGCTCCCACAAGAATAGGGAAAGGGATGACTTTCTGATGACTCACTGTTCTTTAATCAGACTTCCAAAAGCCTCTGTTTTCTCCCACCCTTAAGACACACACACACACACACACACACACACAAGCATGCACACACAGACACAAACACATACTTATCTACTTCCTTCTGCAGAATGTGGTAACTTTCTGGAGTTCTCCAGGACAAATCACTTCATTTCCCTTCAGCCTCCACACCTTCACCCCTACCAACACTTTAGCATAATCTTGTTCTGCAAAGTCCTTTCCTGTATCTCCACTCACTTTCTAAACTGTATATTGTGACTGAGGTTACAGATGGCACCTCATTTCCTTGAAGGTGAGTTTAATGTGCTTCTTGTTCTCTGGAGCAATTTTACAAACGATATCTCATTGGACATTATTTTTTTCTTATTGTTTCACATCTTCCTTGCTGGTTTTGAAGTAATCTCCGGAGAAAAGACAGAGTAGAAATGTCTTTACTTCACTATCTTGAAATTGGAGACCCAGGACACTACTTTAAAAGTACAAATTTCCCAACAGATAAACACTACAAATTCTCTAATATTGGTGTCTAATTTAGAGAAAACTCAAGGAGATAACTTGTCTAGTCTAAGGGACTAGGAGGTCTCCAGTTAGAATCTGTTTAACTTGAAATCTAAAGTAGAATTATTCTAAGACAGATAATTTGCCATTTATGTGATAAGATTCTACATAATTTAGGAGCAACATCTCCTCAGAAATTACTAAAAGGTTTTGCAGTAAAAACCAACCATTATGATATGCTAGTATCAAACTCTCAAAATCTAAGCCACCATATGGAGTTAACCTGTGCGGCACACGAAAGTGCCATTTTTAAAGAACTTCATTCCTAGAGATCCTGCTGATCTAGATATATTATAACAATTTTCCAGTAGAAAGTAGTCAAGGTCTTACAATGACAAGATCATATTATTACAACAATTTTCTGACATAGGCAAGTGAGGTGGTCCTTTCCCTTAATTTATGTACTCTCTAGCTTCATAGATGTCCTGAATGAAATTAACTTGCCAGTCAAATTCACATCTATAAATCTTCTGAAAGGGACATCATTTCTAAAGCATAACTACTATAAAACTGAAATGACCCAAAATTCCTATGCTAAAGCCCTAACCTCACATATCACTGTATCTGAAGGTAATAAAGACCACCAGAAACAGTTTGCTCTTGGATGGCAAGGCCAGCAACGCACCTTTACTCTCCTACCTCAGGGGTATATTGACTCTCCAGCCCTATTTCATAATTTAGTTCTGTGGGGACCTTGATTGTCTTTTCCTTCAATCAGATAGCATACTAGTGCATTACATGAATGGCATTATTCTGAATGGATCTAGTAAGGAAGATGTAGCCACTACTTCAGATCTTGTGATAAGAGGGTAAGAAATAAATCTGAAAAAATCAGGGACTTCTACCCCAGGGAAATTTCTAGAGCTTCAGTCGTGTAGGGCTTGTGAAGATATCCCTTCTATGGATGAAGAATAAGTTTTTGCACTAGGCACAACACCTAGTGGGCCTCTTTGGATTTTGGAGGCAACATATTCCTTATTCAAGTGTGTTAGTCCAGCCTATTTACCAAGAGACTCAAAAAGCTGCTAGTTTTATGCAGGTCCCAGAATGAGAAAAATCTCTATAGTAGTCCAGGCCTTGTTCTCCCACTTGGGCCATATGATCCTGCAGATCCAATGCTACTCAAGCATCAGTAGCAGACAGGAACTCTGTTTGCAGACATTAGAGGCTTCTATAAGTGAATTGCAGGAGAGGTCCTCAGGATTTTGGAGCCAAGCCCTGCCACCCTCTGCAGATAAGCATTCTCTTTTACAAAACACCTTCTGGCCTGATACTGTGTCTTGCTAGAGAATGAAGGCTTAATCACGGGCCACCAAATTAGTGTACAACACAGGCTGCCTTCACGAACCAGGTATTATGTAATAAACCAAGCCACAATGTAAGACATCATCAAATGGACACAGTATATAGACAATTCAGCCCAAACAGGTCCTGAAGGCATAAGTAAGTTACATGAGCAAATGGGCAAATATCCACAGTCCCCACTTCTGCTACAGTACCTGCTCTCTCCCAGCCTAGACCTATGGCCTCAAGGAGAGTTCCCCACAATCTGTTGATAGAAGAGAAGAATCTGCCCTAGTTTAGAGGTGGTTCTGTACAATATCTAGGCAAAACCCCCAAATGGACAGCTATAGCACTACTTGTTCTTCCTGAGATACCCCTGAAAGGGAAAGGTAAAGAGAAATCTTCCCAGTGGATAGAATGTAAAGCAATGTAGTTCACTTTGCCTAGTAGGAGAAATGGCCAGATATGTGATTACATACAGATTCATGGACTGTGGCCAATGGTTTTGTTCTATGGCCAAGGTCTTAGAAGGGACGTGATTGGAAAGTTGGTAACAAGGAAATCTGGGTAAGAGTTACATAGATAGACCTTACAGCATGGGGAAAAATGTGAACATATTTGAGTCCCATGTGAATGTTCCCCAAAGGGTGACTTCAGCAGAGATATATATTAACAGCCAAATAGAATAGTATGGATACTATACCATACGATACCATCACCCTCTTTCCCCAGTGACTCCTCCCATCATCAAATGGGTTCATGAAGAAAGTATGCATGGTAGCAGAAATAGAAGGAATTCTCAGGCTCAGCAGTATGAACGTCCACTGGCTACAGCCATCACTGAATGCCCAATATGCCAGCAGCAGGCAGCAACACTAAGTCCCTAATATGGCCCCACTCTCTAGAGTGACGAGCTGGCTACATGGGGGTACGTTGATTACACTGGACCACTTCCATCATAGAAGGGACAGTGCTTTGTTCTTACTGGAATAGAAATTTATCCTGGATATGGACTTGCCTTCCCTGAGAATAATACTTCTGCCCAAACCATTATCCATGGACTTACAGAATGCCTTGCCTATAGTTCTGATCAAGAAACTCACTTCACAACAAACAAAGTATTGCAATGGGTCCATTCTCATGGAATTCATTAATCTTACCATGTCCCCGACAATCCTCAAGCAGCTGGCCTGACAGAGTGGTGGAAAGGTCTTTTGCAGACTCAATTACAATTCCAGTCAGGTGGCAATATCTTGCAGGGCTGAGATAAGGTTTTACAGAAGGCTGTATATGCTCTGAATCAGCACCTAATTTGGGGTACTGTTTCCCCCACAGGCAGGATTCATAGGTCCAGGAATCAAGAGGAGGAAATGAAGAGAAGTGGCATAACTCACTATAACCTCTGGTGACTCACTAGTAAAATGTTTGCTTCTTGTCTCCTGTGATCTTATGTTTTGCTGCCCTATAGGTCTTTGTTCCAAAGGAAGCTATGCTTCCACCAGGAGACACAATAAGATTCCATTGACCTGGATGTTAAGACTGCCACCTGGCCATGGGGGACTTCTCTGTCATAGGGGACAGCTCTGAATCAACAGATACAGCACGGAGTTATTGTGCTGCTGGCTTGACTGATCCCAACCAATACATTAATTGTTTTTGCAACAGGAAGAGACACTTCATTCTAAACAAAGCTTTTAGAAAAAATCATAAAGCCATTTTAATGCAGTTGGTTCCACAGGGTCTGATTTTGCTACATATATCCCTTGAGCAACAAAGTGGTTAGATTTTAAGAATAAAGCACTTCTTATTAAGCCTCATTTGATTGGTACCTGGATTATGAATGAAACAGGAAACTGAACAGTCTGATGAGACTGAGCGCTTTTCAGAGATTGCAATACATCACACCTTGGCATTGATGATTAAAAGCACTTCTACTTTGAACCAGAAGACTACTTGCAATGTCTTCCAGGAATTTAAATAGTTCCTTTCCGTGCATATTATATAGAACACATAGTAACTATATATGTAACAATTACATTTAAGTCATGATTATTAAGATTAGTCCATTCATTCAATTATCCTTAATTCATTTAACAAAGATTAAATTTGCACCTAAAAAGTGCAATGACTACTGTTGGGTCAAACCATAGACATATTTTTCATTCCTTGGATTATGTCTAACATGTGTTTGGAACACAAGCACTAAGATATGCAAATGACTGAGAACAGATATCTGCTTCCATTGCATAGTCCTCAGATACACTAGCTTGTTACGGTTAAAAGATGGTATAATATCAACATTACTTAATGCCTAACTTAAACTCAAATACCGATAAACATAAATAATTCAGTCCAATAATATCATTAATATTCAAATGTAAAATAAGCAATAGTTTATAAGAATAACATAATTTTATATTACATTTTAACAGAAAAACTGTTTTAAAATTCCCTTACCTCTTGTTTGTACCCCCTTTCCACAGGCTTCACTGGTGCCCATTATCGCCTGCCTGACAGACTCTGGCACCAATATACAAGGGCTCCATTTCTGTGGCTTCCATCTGTGATTACAAAGAAGAGCAAACTAAAAATTTCACCATAACAAACATACAAAAGAAATACACAAAATTAACGAATTTGAAACCCCCAAATCATAAAAACAGTAATTCAATAAAACCTGATTTAAAATCAATGTCATAAAATGGAGCAAAAGGGAAGAAAATAGTCCACTCTATCCTAGATTCATGGTTAATGCAGTATTTCCATTTTTTAAAAATGTTGACATTTTCTATATAAGCTGTAGTCCATTGGGCAAGGCGGCAGTAAAAATCCTTAAAAGCACAGATCAATCGAGAAGTTTTACCTACCATATTATCTAAAATTATTTTTAAAAGAGGGGGGAAGAAAAAGAAAGAGAGAAGGAGCAGGAGGAAGAAGAGGTGGAAAGGAAAAAGAGAGAGAGAAAAATCCCTATGTCCCATTGGAGCCGGTGAGAATCAAGGTTTGAACATCTGAAAATTTGGGATGAAAACTTTCACAATTGATCTTCTGCTTCTGAGATTTTTATAAGGTGGTGTCTAAGATTTTAAAGTGATTCAGATATCTCAATAAGTCATAAAGTAAAAGGGTGATGGGGGGGGGGGTCACAGGGACCTATCTTACGTGATAGTTCATCTCATGGAAGAGGAACAGATCCTCCTTTGATGAATCACCAGTATTTCTAGTTCTCAAAGGAAATATTCACTGCGGAGGCCTTGTGGTTTCTCACTGTTTTCATTTCTCAGGTAAACAAAATTTTCTATTTTTATGATCCACAAGACAGACTGACTTAGATCCTTAAACTTGTCTTCAGAATGTACCAGAGGGGCGCATGGGTGGCTCAGCGGATTAAGTCTCTGCCTTTGGCTCAGGTCATGATCTCAGGGTCCTGGGATCGAGCCCAATATGGGGTGAGCAGGGAGCCTGCTTCCCCCTCTCTCTCTGCCTGCCTCTCTGCCTATTTGTGATCTCTCTCTCTGTCAAATAAATAAATAAAATCCTTATTAAAAAAAAAAAAAAAGAATGTACCAGAAAACTCAAACCTTAAGAGTAACCACAGATTCTGCTCCTTCCTTAGTATATGTTCACACTTTTCAGAGCCAATAGCACTAATAAGAGATGCTACTTCAAAAAATGAAACAGAAACATGAAGCAAAAATATTATTGGCCAGTTTTGTGAGATGAAATAATTGATAGATAAAGATCTCTAGGATTTTTTCATCTTGCAAAACTGGTTAATAATATTACATATAAATTACATATGTATGTACAATACATATGTACAACAATATTACATATGTATGTATGTAATATATACATAATATTATTGACCAGTTTATATGTAATAGATATGTAATATATATGTTATATATATAAAATATAATATTGACCTCACTCAAGTGGCATTCATACTAGGAATAGTTGAGGAATTGAGAAATCAAGAAACACCTAAACTGAAAAGCACAATTTAAAGAACCCCTTAATTTTAAATAATTGTAAATTTACTTTGCACATGCATAGATTGATTTAGTATAATTCCAAAACACAGAAACTGAAATGGCAAGGGGTTTTAGTCCAATTTTTCAATAGGATGTAGCAATCATTCAGATCCCTTCAGTTTACCGAGGCTTTCTAAATCGAAATGAGACCATGGAGTTCAGTCTAGTTCAGTGTGCTGCATAAAGTGAAATAGAAGGAATTTCAGGACTCTCATTAAACTTGGTTTTGGAATGAGAAACTTGGGCTCAGAGAGGTTAAGTTAAATGCCTGAGATTGTACAACTCAGAGGCCAGCTCTCCCTCCTAAAACCCTGGATGTTCAGCTACAGACCCTTGACCCCATGGTCAGTTCTCTGTAAGGCTACATCACCATGCTGCCTTCCCTTTTGGTTATTAACTTAATGTGTTGGGAGATACTCAAATTCACAAAAATTTCTACAGACATTTTGATTCTATTTTAACTATGTAAGTCTGTGATTATGTCACCTTAATGGAATCAAAAAGAAGATTCAGAAGATAATGATAAAGATCCTATATTAACTTGCCTCTCTAACATACCAATGAGAAGGGATGCAAAAACTAAATTGGAACCATGTTGTTCAAAATTCAAGGCTGCTTTACTGAGGAGCAGAGAATCATGCTAATAATGTGTATACATACTAAACTAGGCATCATGAGAAATGATAACACTGATCCAATCCAGACATAGCAAAACTAGTTCCTGGGGGAAATGGCAGGAGGTCAATGATGGAAACAAGTTCAAACGTGAGTAGCTAAAATGAAATGCAACCAGAGTGAAGAGAGTAGACAGTAGAAAGGAAAAATCTCACTAATAACATCTAGGATATTCTCTGATTATAATAGCCTCAGGTCCATAAAAATACCTAATAACATTTGATTTGGTTAATTTTTTCAATTGGCTACTTTCCCCAAGAGCTCTTTTGCTGGGCTCAGAAGTTTCAATATTTATGTATGGTACACAGGGATGACTATTGACAGTGTTTCCATAGCAGCCCTGTGGCTAATGAGAGAAAACTGGTAGTCTGGGCATGTTCCCAGTATTGATTCACATCCTCCTTAAACTGGCCGTTAGATAGAAACAATGAGCATAAAGGATTATAGAATTGATAGTAATGCAGACTCTTCAATGACACTCTAACATTATCTAATGTGAGGAGTCTTCTTTAAAAAATAAAGAGAGAGAAAGAAGGAAAAAGAAAAATAACTTGTATTTTCCTGGCAAATTAGCCCTTGAATTTCATAGCTTTAAGATATAGTTTTTTCAAATAATCAGGAGAAACACTAGACATTTTTGCACAAAGCAATGAAACTCAACAGTGAAAAAATTTATTCCAGATGTACTTTAAAGCAATGCTTCAAACCAACATTAAAAGAATGAGCATTAATGACTAAACACACAAATCTCAGGGATTGCTTTTATAAATAATAATCACCAGTTCATCAAGAGGGAATATATAAGTACCATATATACTTTAAAAGTCATTTTCTTTTTTTTTTTTATTTTATCCATTGGTTAAACTTTTCCTAAGTAGATAATTCCTTAAAATGTGCACATGACAAAATTTAAAAACCAAATTTTTTTAAATAAAAGTAAATAACTATTTTAAAAGTACATATTTATTCTTAGTTCTTAATTAAAAGCTTTAGGATAAAAACAATAGAATGAGGTAACTTATGTGTGTGTTTGTTTTCCAGGTAAAGACTTTATCCTAAATCTCTTTGGATCCTAATCCTTAAAATTGATTGCCTGGGTGGCAGAACTCCAGCAGCTCACTTAAAATCAAAACATGTTTATTTATTTTTTTCTGTTAAATGACTTTCATATTCTTTACTCCTTTGAATATATTCAAAAGAGGGGGAAATGTTGAACTATTAAAGATAAACATTATCTCATCTTATTTCTCACTAAAAATCATAAACTATATAAAGAAGATAGGTCATGATTTATACTAAAATCTAACGATTATTTAAAAAGGTAACTAATTACCGATATATGGGACACAATGAAATATCTTCACACTCTCGCTCTTCAAATAAGGTATCTGGGCATTCTTGGCCTCCATTGGCTGCTTCCTGGATGATAATCCTGTATCGAGACTGTTTTACTGTGGCATTTCCTGAAGTAAAGGAAAAATAGAATTGTAGTGTCCTTCTGTGAGGATGCAGGGGAAAATTTAGGGTTAGTCACAGAAGGGAAGGGATGGAGAAAAGAAGAGAAGGAGGGGGGAAGGAGGGAGGAAGGAAGTAGGGAGGGAAGTGGAAGGAAGTAAGAATACGTGGTCAGACTACTTAGGGAATGAGAATAACAAGCAATAACCAAGGATTAATACTTCATATTATACTCAATCTTACTCCTGTGAAATAATTAATCCTAAATAATGCGATTTCAAATCTATTTGAGCTCATGTGCAAAGACCATTTTCCAACTGTATTACTATGCTTTAAATTCATCAGAATTTATATTACCTATGGCGTAAGAGTTACATGGCATAACCTAAGGAACCCAAGAAACCCTCTTTGATCTCAAAACAATAGCTTAAGGGCCTAGTTTTACTATGAGCGATTCATTCTCTCCAGCAAGGCACTTCCCTCTGTGCGTGACTTTATAATGCAAACACTCATTAAAATTAATACATTAGTAATTTACTTATTTATGGATATTGGTTTCTTACATTTCGTATTCCTCATAACCTGACATGATATGTATATAATTGGAACTTAGGGAAAATGCACTAAAATTGTGACAGAACAAAATATTGTCTACTTTCTGGTTTGGCTGAATAGGAGAAGTATTAATAGGCATCTCAGTAAAGGCAGCCCATGTTTACTTTAAGGTGCTGGGACACTCATCTCATAATCTTTAGATTCCTCTTGAATCAATAACAAAAATAAAAACCAATTATATTACAGTGCCTAGCAACTATTTCAATTACCATAAGCAAAATTTGCACTAGATAAAAAGATTCAAATTCTTGAACTTACAATTAAAAAGAAAGAAAGGGAGGCAGATAGAGATACAAATTTAAGACATCAATAGTGTGAGAAGAATCAACAGTGTGCACTCTTAGGAGAGTACAGAAGAAAGAGTAATCATTTTTGTCTCTGGAAATCAGTTCCTGGAGGAGAGAGATTTTATTCTGGGACTTAAAATCTTAATAGAAAAAGTAAAAAAGCTGAAGCCATTTTGGACCAAGGTAAGTCTGAGAAAAGACACTGCTGAGACATAAATGGGTGCATGGAATTCACAGAGAAAGGGAGCTGCATTCAGATGGAAAATGTGTACATTTGGCTTGTGAGTGTGCCTTTGTTGAGGAGGTTACAAAAGAATGAAGAGAAAGGGGAGTGTAGAAGAAAATGGAATTAACTGGTAGGTTTGGGACAGATGATGGATCTGACTACATTTAGAAGAAAATTTCTAGAAAGCCAGTAAACTAAGGGGAGTATGACAAAAGGGGGGAAAAAAGCTTTCATTAAAATTGTATATTCATATAGTTTTTTTAAAAATCTTTAGTACAATGACTTATAGTGAGAAACAACGGACCCACAACCAATTCTTCCTTCTAGAACATTTTGAACTCTATTTAGTTCTTCTGTGGTTATCTCCAAATCTATAAATAATAAGCTTATGTCATTTTTTTCTTGATTCATTAACTTTAGGCATCATTTACTGACTTTCTGTTATAACTGATGGGAGTTTACTTTGCAACACCATTCAGTTTTTTATAATTGTATCACTATTTTTATGGCTCTAATGGTTATTTAAAAGCTTTAAATAACCCACTTTTTTCCAGTCCCACTCCTCATTCTTGCCCTCTATCAGACCAACCACTACTGTTCAAAAGAATCTTCATGGATAGATGAGCTTCCTCTTCTCTTGCCATGCACATTCCTGATAAGTTAAGTCATAGCTTCATGTGCTGCACCATCACTTTTTCTGCTCTTTAGTCTTGCTACTAAGTTTTTTGTTAATGAGTTTAGAGCTCTCATCCACTGATGGTCCTCTTTATATTTTTTAACAAGGAATTAGGGCTTTTATAATTCATTTCTATTATTTTAATGAGATTATGGAAAGAAAAGGAAACCAACATATTTATACACTTCATGATCTTGACTAAGTTAAGCATAGGATCTTTTCCAACTACTTACAGTCCTATTCCCCTCCTTTGTTTTTTTTTCTTCCCCCATATTTAATCTGCAGTCTAGCCAGGAAACTAATCATAGGAGTATATCAGTGACTCCCTTATCCATTGGCTTTTGGTTGGGTTTGGCCAATAGAGGGATGGGGCACACAATATAAGGAGAAAAAATGATAAGAAAAGAGAAAGATCAGGGAATTTATTCCAACAGATTTCATTTTCTATATTACCTCAGTTTGTTCTCTACCCAAACCAAAAGCAATGGTTTCTATGAAATGGCCCTCTCCTCCAGCTACAGTTCTACTAATTGTTCCTACCTCTATCAAATTTCAGGCTCCTAAATGTCACTAGTCCAGGTGCTAAACCATCGCCTGTGAGCTTAAGTAACCCTTCCCAGTATTTTGGAAATAACCCCTTCATTAAATTTTTCCCAATGCCCCATTTGAGTGGGCCATCTTTTTCCTGCCAGGACATGCTAATAAAATCAAAGGAGATAGACATGTTACTACATGACAGGGAAGAATGTTATAATTTGCTTTTTTCTAAAAGTACTTAAGGTCCGGTGAGGAGTATAAAATAGAAGGTTAAAGAGGGGGTGGGGAAAGTGTAATTAAAACAGTTCTGGTAAAAAGCTGAGAATTTTACCCTTTACGTTCAGGAAGAAGACAAAAATGGCCACTCTTCCCACTTTAATAGTATTAGAAGTCTTAGTCACAGAAATTAGATAAGATAAAGAAATAAGAGCATCCAAATTGGAAAGGAAAAAGTAAAACTGCCACTCTTTGCAGATGACATGACACTACATCTAGAAAACCCTAAAGATCCCATCAAAAAAGCTATTAGAACTAATAAATGAATTCAGTAAAGTTGCAGGATACAAAATTAACATGTAGCAATTGGTCATATTTCTATACACTAACAATCAGCTATCAGAAAGAAAAAAATTAAGAAAATAATCCCATTTATAATTGCATTAAAAATAATAAAATACCTAGGAATAAGTTTAGCCAGGGAGGTAGAAGTCATGTACTCTCAAAACTTCAAGAACTGGGGCACCTGGGTGGTTCAGTGGGTTAAGCCTCTCCCTTCAGCTTAGGTCATGATCTCCTGGGATGGAGACCCGGGTAGGCTCTCTGCTCAGTGGGGAGCCTGCTTCCCCATCCCGCCTGTCTCTCTACCTACTTGTGATCTCTCTCTCTCTGTCAAATAAATAAATAAAATCTAAAAACAAAACAAAACAAAACTTCAAGACACTGATGAAAGAAACTGAAGAAGAAAAAAAATAAATAAATGGAAAGATATGCCATACTCATGGATTGGAAGAATTAATATTATTAAAATTTCCATACTACCCAGAAAAATCTATAGATTCAGTGCAATCCCCATCAAAATACCAATGTTATTTTTCACTAAACTAGAGTAAGAAATACTAAAATTTCTATAAAACCCCAAATTTGTATAGAACCACAAATACAAATCCCAAATAGTCAAAGCACTACTGAGAAAAAACAACAACGTGGAGGAATCAATCAGACTTTCTGATTTCAAAGTATCCTACAAAGCTACAGTAACCAAAACAGTAAGGTATGGGCACAAAAATAGACATACAGATCAATGGTTTAGAATAGAAATAAAATAGAAACAGAAAGAAATCTACACATGTATGGTCAATTAATGTATTGCAAAACAGACAAGAATATATCACGAGGAAAAGACAGTCTCTTCAATGAATGGTGTCAGCACAGCTACATGCAAAAGAATGAACTTGGACCAAAATCTTATACCATACACAAAAATAAATTAAAAATGGATTAATGACTTGAATATAACATCTGAAACTATAAAACTTCTAAAAGAAAAGATAGGCAGTGAGCTCTGTGACATTGATCTTAGCAATACGTCGTGAACCAGTCTGTCAGGCATGAACAACAACAACTAAAATAAACAATTATATTTATTATATCAAACTAAAAAAACCTTTTGCACAGCAAAGAAAACAAACAACAAAGCAAAAAGACAACCTACTGAATGAGAGAAGATATTTGCAATTATATATCTGGTAAGATGTTAACATCCAAAATACATAATGAACTCAGGTAACTTCATATAAAAAAAAAAAAATGAAACATGAGCAGTGGACTTAAATAGATGTTTCTAAAGCAGATGTACAGATGGCCAACAGACACATAGAATGACGTTTAACATCACTGATCACCAGGGACTTGCAAATCAAAACCATAATGAAATATTACCTCACTCTGTCAAATTGGCTATTCTCAAAAACACAAAAACAAGTGCTGGTGAGAATGTGGAGAAAAGGGAACCCTTGTGCACTGCTGGGAATAAAAACAGTATGGAGGTTCCTCAAAAAATTAAATATAGAACTACCATACCATTCAGCAATTCCACCTCAGGTTATTTATCTGAAAAAAAAATGAAACTATCAATTTGAAGAGATCTATGTGTATCCCTCTGTTCACTGAAGCATTATTTAGGGTAGCCAAGATACAGAAGCAATCTAAGTGTCTACCAGTAGATGAATGGATAAAGAAAATGTGCTATATATACCCAATAGAGTATTATTCAGTCAGATAAAAGGAATAAGATCTTGCCCTTTGCAACAACTTGGAAGGAGCTAGAGGACATTATGCTAAATGAAAGTCAGACAGAGAAACAAGTATCATATCATTTCACTTATACATAGGATCTAAAAAGCAAGACAAACAAACAAAACAAAATAGAAACGGACTTGTAGCTATAAGAAACAAATTGTTGGTTACCAAAGGGGGCTGAGATAGGGGGGTGAAATAGGGAAAGGGGATTACAAGGTACAAACTTCCAGTTATAAAATTAATAAGTCATGGGGATGTCCTTTTCAGCTTCAGGAATATAGTCAATAATATTCTAATAATTTTCTATGGTGACAGATGCTAACTACACATCATGGGAATCATTTCATAAGGCATAAAAATATTGAATCACTATAATGTATACCTGAAACTAACAGGATATTGTATGTCAATTATACTTCAATAAAGAAAAAAAAAGTTCTGCATAATTATATAAAACTATCTACATTTGGGTGTGGCCAGCTTTGTAAATAATTATGCTTTTAGGAATAAGTCTCTTCTCCCATTGCCAGTTAATTCCAGTTACACTGTACTTACAGTGATAATTATTGCTTATCCTTAGGATTTGTACTTGTGTGGGTTTTTCTGTGTGTGTGTGTGTGTTGTCCAAGTGTTATGTTAGGAGACCCAGAAATAAAAACTGAAGAGAACAGGAAAAATGAAACAGATGCCTTTACCTTACTTAAGAGAGAACATGGATCAATGTTCATCCCTTCACACTGCATGCTCATGTGTGTGTGTGCACACAAACAGTTACACACACACACACAATGAACATTCCCACACAAAGGTTTTCTGCTTTATCATATAATTGCAAGTCAAGCCATTCAAAGTTTGGGGAACACAGTTGCATTGAATATCGTGCCCTACAAACATTCAGGTGGAGGGATGGATTCTATGGGCAAAACAAAATTTTAAAATAGAAGCTAGATTTTTTCAGAAAGAAAACTGATTGACACTGTACAGACATGACGAAAAATGTGTATGTTTTCAAAGAAGAAAAGAGAGATAAACGATGATCTTGACATAAGGAAACAATACCAAGATCTGTGAGATAGGTGCTAATTTTTTTTTTTTTTTTTTCTGTGTGATGCGTTTCTTTGTCCTAAACTTTGGAAGGGTCATAGTTAGCATTCGGCTTTAAAGGGTTTTTCCACTTTCTGTGATAAAAGTACCTCAACTTATAACTGGACCTGTGGAAGAGTCAGTTATGCACAAGAGATATGGTTTAGCTGGTGTCATGGAAACTTAAGGGCAGGCAACATCTGACTTGGGACGGAGTAGTCAGTAGTCTTCTCACTCCAACTCGACTTCAGGCCAGCCTAAAGGGAGCAGTTTTGTACCAAGGAAGGACAATAATTCCAGAAATCCAAGAAGTTATTAGCAACAGAAGAGGATGCTTCCAGTAGCACCCAGCGTCAAAGTCAGAAGTCAGACAACAGAGGACGAGCAAAAGGCTAACGCTCTCAGGAACTGGTGTCCAACAGAGCCCCACTTTCTGTTGAATACATAGCAATGGATTTCAGGGAAGTAGACAGAGAATGGAAGATAGTGGCTTTGAAGGTGGAAAGTATTTGGATTACATACGTGTGTAAAATGCATTTTAAGTTTCCAAGAATTATCTCCTTCGTATATATCAGATCTGCTTCTGGGTATTTTACATATGCTGTCTCATTTTATTATTAAAATATTTTATGAGGCTGATATCACTACCACCATTTTCACTTATTTTAAAATTATTATTATTGATCCCACTTTACAGATAAGAAAATGGAGGGTGGAAGAGATAAATCTTTTGCCCAAAGTCACCTAGCTAGTTCTAAAGCTATTAAAAGAATGCCAGTAAAACTGTAACTAAACAGATATCAAAGCCCATCCATAATCTTTCCATATGAGATTTTATGGTGAAACAAAGAGCAGGGAGCATCCGGGGAGGAGTTCCCAGCCTCACTCCTCTGTTATTCCCAAGGGATACCTCTTCCTTTTTAATTAATTCTCCAGGAGTACCCTGTTGGCAGAAGGTTTCAAGTGCCAATAATAGTGCTTGTGGGGCTTGGTGAGTGATGTTTCCAATCTCATTAGGACCTATGAAAAAATAACAATAAATTAAAGTTCCTGTTTGGGTGCCTGGGTGGCTCAGTGGGTTAAGCCTCTGCCTTCAGCTCAGGTCATGATGTCAGGGTCCTGGGATCGAGCCCCACATTGGGCTCTCTGCTCAGTAGGGAGCCTGCTTCCCCTCTTTCTTTGCCTGCCTCTCTGCCTACTTGTGATCTCTACTCTCTCTGTCAAGTAAATAAATACAATTTAAAAAAATTTTTAAAAATAAAGTTCCTGTTTGCAAACATAAGTAACAGTTCAAGCATGATTATGCTTAATAAACAACTAGTCTAAATTCAATTTTGATTTATGCATATTTTATCACCACTTAGTCATCAGACATAATCATACTTAAGTTAATACTTATAGTCAAAAGAAGTAACATTTAGAGAAGATGGCAGCTTAAACATCAAGAGCCATATTTAATATCAGAAATATACAAGTGAGTTATTTATCAATATAGAAAGAATATGAAATATTTATAGATTCTCTGGGAAGGTCCATTCCACTCTTTTCCCAGAAAGATGGTAGCAAAGATGGAAGAAACTGGTCTGTAAGAGTAGCTCTGGGTGATTCACAGCCAGGCAAGGACGGCATTTCATACTGAACTGAAGATCATGAGTGCTGGTCCCTGGTGTCAGGGTTCGTCAACCAAAGACTAGGGCTAAAGAATGGACCCGCTAAGCTTCCAACTGATCTGAAGTCTGAGTGTAGATAAAGAGCAAGTGGAACATGGTAGAGCATAGTGAGTATAAGCCGTGGGTGACAGAGAGGCATACAGATGAGCACAGGAGGGGAGGTCTTCCAAAAGCAAGCAGGTGTGTAAACTACACGTGGGATTACTGTGTATCAGCAGTATCTATTAATACCTACTGAATATCAGCAGATATGCTGATATCAATCTGCAGAAATCTGAAAGAAAGATTTAAAAAACATCACTGCTCTGGCTTTCCCTTGTTTCTCAATTATCTTCATTATTAATGGGTCTAAGAGATCTTAGCGACTCATTCTGGTTCATGGCGCCAACATTCTCCTAGGTTTGTTGCCTTAAGACTCTAGATTCTCATCGGGTGCTCTTGGTCCTCTTCCCCATTTACATATCAAGTTCACCATTAAACAAACAGAACAAAAAATCTACTCGTGATTCCTATGTAATTGATCTTGAAGCAAAAGGATGGCACCAATATTTGAAGATGCTTATCATATAAAGAACCACATGTAAGTACTTCCTGAGGTTTAGTAACAACTCGGGTGCCTATTAGATTCCAGGCAAGTCCTTTAATCTTGCTAAACCTCAGCTTCCTTGGCTGTAAAACAGACCAAATAAAAGGGTCTAGTTAATATGATTCCCAGGAGGATTCAACGAAATACTGCCCGTAAAGCATGTGCATATTGCCTGGTACCAGGAATCTTCTCCAACATGAGTTCATGACAGAAGGTGAGAAGAAAGATTAAAAAAAAAAAAAAAATATATATATATATATATATATATATGAATGAAGAAACCCTTCAAGAGTTGAGGCTTCTTCATATTTAAAGAAAACTGTGATAATCCAGTCTATTCAGTGCTGTCTCAGGCCATGTTCCAAGCATCCGGAGTAGACGATGAGTGGCTGAAAACCATCTCACATTCCTGGTAAATTAAATTACAATTGCAAGGCAATTTGTATCAACCATTTTCTGGTATCATAGAAGAGGAACAGAAAAGGTGATCAAATCCCTTGTTTGCTCAAAGAAGTCTTAGTTAATGCCAGTTATCCCGGCTTACATAAGAAGAGCTCATCCACACACTTTCAGAAGTGCCTCTGTTTGCGTGAAAATTATATGATCACTCTGAACAAAAGACCACTCCCCTTGCAAATACAAGAAACAAGCACATTTTGTTTCTCACTGCAGCATAGGTTTGCATTTCAAATGTATGAAAAAGGTACACTGCTCTTAAAATTATCTGTTCAAACGGATCACTGGGCCTTTTTATTTCTTGCCAGAGAATTCTGCTTCAGATAGCAGCCCGTGCATCCAAAGAAGATGGTCCTGTGCCCCAAGCACACTTCTTCATGAATTAAATTAAAATTGAAAGGGAAAGGAAAGTATAGGGCTTACCTGAAGATAACTGACTGGAGTTACGTGATATGTGTTGTTATGATAGAAACATCATGAATGAAAGCTATATAACTAAACAGAAGTGGTATTTATTCAAAGTGAAGCATGAATATAAGAAGAAAACAACTTTCACTTGGCAAAAATTACAAATGGTCATTAAGAAGTCTGTTTCTAAGTCAGATCTATGGACAGACAGAGATCACAGTATGATGGTAAACAGCACAAGTTTCTTCAACATCAAATCCCCTAGAAGGAACATTCTCTCTACTGACTAATTATACACAAGAGAATGCCCCTTTCTAGTCTAGTCACAACCATTGGTGAGATTTCTTTTTTAGAAAAGGTACAAATGAGGATTCACCACCAGCTCAGCTGTCTCCTACTTAAATCTGGAGAAAGAGATATACTGTGACTCTCAGTTCTTGGAGGGAAGCACTTACCACATACACTGTTGTCCCTGTTGTTAAATATTTATCAGGTTTCTGCTCTATGTAGGAGAAGCACCTAGGTGCTGAGTGTGATACTGAAATGTACATACATGCATTATTAAATCTCCCCAGTGAAGCAGAAGTGAAACTTGATGGATGGATAATAATGTAGAAGTTCTCCACAGTTTTATAAGTATTCAGAAATGATAATATAGACTTTGTATACACTATTCAAAGCCCACTGATCCACTACACTCGTTGAGGAGAAATGGAAGGCTTAAATAGGGCCCACCACAATGCCCTAGAAGAAATCTGAGGGGAGAGTTTTCATCTTCTTCTTTCCTCATCATCTTGGTATTCTAGACAGAAAGCAAATACATCAAGAGTAGTCTCCTCCACCCCCCAAAGTTCCCTCTCAGCCTAGACCTCCAAGTACTTCAAAATGAACACTGAGCGTATCTATATACCAATGAAATTAAATAAAATTGCAAAGCTTTTCTGTTAAACTTCCTAGGACTGTTGAAAATAAGCTCCAGGATATCCATATACTTCTTTTAAAATGTTGCCTGAAAAAAAATGTACTCTATATTCCTAAATGTTCATAATCATCACTCACTTTGCAACAGAGGCCACATTCAATGGCTCTGGCAATGGACAGGACCTCCAGGGCTGATTTCTAATCCCAGCTCATTACTGAATTGCTATATGACCTTGGGCAACACACTTAACCTTTGAGAGCTTCAATTTTCTTGCTTATCCTATGTGGGTAATACTGCTGGGCCAACTCATAGGACACCTGTTAGGAATGCCTAATTAAATTGGATTTAAAGCATTTTGCAAATGTAATATATGTGAGTGCCTGTCCACTTAAAGTTCCTTATTCTTTAAAAATGTGAACCCTTAATTTCAGATGAAGCAACTCATGGTTTTATCTGCATAAACTATCTAGGATGGCCATTGTGGCAAATAAACATGCTCTCTCTATGGTACTTACCGAACACTCACTGAAGCCTATGCAAAAGCTCTAATTTCTAGAGATTATCTCCAAATTCCTCTACTTGTTATGCTCATCACTGCAGCTCTTAAAACATTTGCAATTTGTAAAGCTGACCTTATCAAATAGTGACCACCTTGGAGTGTGGCCCTTCCTTTCTCTACATAGGATAACTGGAGTTACCCACAACTGATCTTGCTTTCGACTCAACCCATGTGGTCCTTAATGCTCGCTACGTATGAGAATCTCAAGGGATGCTCTTACAAACTCCTAATGCCACCCCCCCCCCCCGCAACTCACAACACAAACTGTGTAAATCAGAATCTCAGGTGGGTGATGACCAAATATTTGTATGTTTAAAAAATCTCCAGGGCAGAGAATCACTGATTTAGCACATTGAAAGCTGGCAAGTCTTATTCTTCCGCTATGTAAAACAGGAAAAAGACAATGCAGCATGCTTAACCAAGCAACAGAAAACAAATGAGCACTAGCTAAATCATTAATGCTCTCAACACATTTTAAAAATGCAACCTGCCCTCTAGCTAAGTACATCATAATGGGTATAATTGGAAATGTGTACTATAAATGAGGAGGGTTAACAACACTATTTATAATGACAATTTGCACTTGTCTTTTCTTCTTGCCAACCCGTGCTGAAATGACAGGGATTTATTTTCCCTCCATGCAGAACCCTTTTCATTTTAGCAGATGAAACGTCTAGTGGCTGCTTGCTACACAGATCCCTAATGCATCGCATTCCATCAGCCTTAAGAGTACGGTATTCTGCAACCACACTGGACTATTTATAGACAGGTTTGAGGGACACAGATGCCATCAAGGTATAAACTCAAGACATAATCCTTATTAGGCATGAACACTGAACCATATATTCATAACAACTCTTTTAAATAATCCATATTACCCTAACTTCTTAATGCTTTATGCCTTCATGGGCATAAAAGGTTGCTATTCCTGCCCCGCATTGTGTTGACAGCTAGAGTACAAAAGGACTTCCAGGTCAAGCTTATGTGTCACAGCATAATGAGGACACAGCACAGGGATATATAACTAGCAACTTCAGACCCTCAGATCCTCTGTTCTTCTCATAGATAAGTGAAGTGTATCACTTGGCTTTCTGCTTGGCATGCTCAAAAGACACCACCATTCACTATGGCTCAACCACATAAATCCTGGTTTCTGCAACTTTTTGAAATGTCCCTTCTCGGATGTGTCTACAAGTAAAAAATGGTTTGCATCAATCTAAAGTCTCTTGCTCTTGAATTCCTTTTTTGGCTTAGTGTTGATGTAATAACAACTTAGTATCGGTGAGTTTGGAATATCAGTCAGGTTTGGGAACTTAGGAAAATACTTATCTTCTAGTACCTTGAAAGGAAATAATTAGAAATAATCCTTTGGGGCTTTGAAGAAGAAGAAACAGATAATGGAATGGAATTAGTTCAGGGTTTGGAACCTGGTAATATGTAGCAACTGTGTTGGGGTAAGCTAAGAGTATTTATTCTCCCTCTACCTCTAGGTAACTCCCTATGCTTGAGACTGAACAGATAGATGGTCACCTCTTTCAAGAAGTCTTTCCCACTCCATCCTCAGCCAAGTAGCCCTCTTCCCATGCTTCCATGCCTCTAGAAAGATCCACGTTGCATACTTTTGTCTTCTTGTCTCTCTCTGCTCTCCAGGTCTTGTAGTGCTTAAAACCTAGAAGGCATCTAATAAATGATTGTTGAATAAATAAGGAGATGGGTGCGTAAAAAATCATGACTGGATGAAAATACAGCCATCTACAAATATCTTTTTCTTGAAAGGAAAATTGGAGACTTCTACCAGTAAGGCAGATGATATAGCTGGAGAAAATCTGCTGGCACACAGAAAAATGAAAGCTGAAGAAGTTCATTTTTAACTCAATTTAAAACATTTATCTTTTTAATTTTGGAAATTTTTAAACATATCAAATGAACCCAATATATTCATCCATCAGCTTCAATAATCGCATGGCTATGCTTTTATTTAATCTATACCCCTTCCCTTTCACACACAGCTGGATTATTTCTAAGAATATTCAGACATAACATTAATATTAACCATTTTTGTTCATTCAATGACAAACCTCACTCTGAATGGTGGTATCTACACTATGTATCTACACTATGTGGAATGAAGCAAGGTTTACTTTCCAGAATATAATCTTTAAAATAATACAAAAAACAACCCAGGCACTTGCCATGATTCATTCCCCTGCCAAGTGTTCTGCATAAATCAGCTCAATGCTCATAACAATCCTAAAACACAGTTACTCTTGTTATTCCCATTTTGGAGGTCAGAGAATGGAGGAAGAGAGACATTTTGTATCTCGTCCAAGATTCCAGTATGTAATAAAGAGGACTCGAAACTCAAGAAGTCTGCATCCAAAGTATGTGTTCTTACTGGTCTGTTTTGCTATCTATGCCTCCAACACTTGAATGTTCTCAGTCCAATGCAAGCAGCATTGCAGTCCAATAAAATGGCAATCCAATAATGACAACTGTTCCCAGGAAGTAAAATTCAAAACCAGTTAAAAACCTGGCCCCTAAAGAAAGCCACAAGCTTACAGGGTCCCAGGCTTGGTAGGGCTCTTAGTTTAATGTTTTGCTACAGCTGTCTTGAAACTTTTAATAATTTATAAACAAGGCACCCCACATTTTTATTTTGCAGTGGGCCTTGCAAATCATGGTGCTGGTCCTGATAAAAACAATGGTGATGTGGGGAATTAACGAGATCCCCTCCATCTTGGTGATCATTTTAAAGCTTGGAAGTATACAGAGAGGTGACTACGAAGGGTTTGCTCCATCCCAGAGTTCTGACAGTTGCTTACGGTTCTTCTCTCTTAGCATTTAAATTCCTTGAGAAGGAGAGAGGGTTTGCATAATCATCCAGTTACATGAACTCCACAGGATGGGCAAAGAACTCAGTACACACTGGGTCATGAAGACAGACTATTATATAATGTTGAGTTATGGTAATTTATACAGTTACCTACAATTCACATTTTTTTTTTTTATTCAAGAAAACAGATTCTCTTCATTTCTTGCCCAGATAATTGAATGCTCTCATAATTTTCCACTGGTTTCCAATGCTGTCTAACCTCATTATTTTCTGTACTTTTTTTTTTCTAAAACACAAATCAGATTTTATCACACCCATGCTTAAAATTTAAAGTGTCTATTAGAATTCCAGATAATGTCCAAACTTTTTAGAATAGCATAAATCTTTTCATAAACTGGCTCCTGCATATTTCTCTAACCCTATTTCTTATCATTCCTCCATTATGCATTATACAACCCAAGCTCCACTAGCTGCTTGTAATTCATTTAATTAAAATGAACTCTCTCACTGTCAAGCATACACACACACACACACACACACACACACACACATACATCCCCTCTTCTATATTTAAGATACTTGTATTCCATGTTTACTTGGAACTTCCTGATCTACCAAATCTTACATCCTCTGACACTTCACTAGAGTAAGACCCCCTCTTCGGCTGCCTAATACTCTGTGCTCATTTCTGTTATAAAAAAGATAGGTTTGTGCATTTGAATTCTCTATCAAAAAGCCCCTTGAATAAAATAATGACATCTTATTAATCTTAATATTACTAGCAATTGGCAGAACGCTTGGTATATAGTGAAGCCTACAGAAAGTTTACTGAATTACTGATACATTCATCTGTTATCTTTCATTCGATTACCATTTAGGCACTTACTCCGTGGCAACCACTATTCAGTGTGTTGAAGCAGTGAACAAGCTATGGAGCTTACTTTGTAACTGGGAGAATGGTTAAGTGTTATGAGGGAAACCTGTGTATGAGCAAGAAAGAGAATGGGAAGAGGGGATTTCTAATAAGGCTGTCAGAGAAAGGCTCATCAAGACATGATATTTGAACTGAAACCAAAATGTTAGGCAAAAAGCATTCAGGGAGAAAAGCATTGTAGGAAGGAGGTACAGCCAGTGAATGTCTGAATGAGATATAATAAGCTTGGTCAGAAAGGAGGCCAAGGTAGCTAAATGGAAAAGTAAAAAACACAGTGAAAGGTGGAACAGGATTTTACAAAATTTCCTAGTACCAGTCTGTGAGGGTGGAGTCCCCTAGATGATTCCTCCCATGAGAAGGGACATATCCACCTCTACTATGCTCATTTCCCAGGATTTTCTCCTTCTTCCCCACTTGTGTCTTCTTTGGGAAAGATGAGGAGCATCTAAATCATGGTTTTGGGAGAAGGAGGTGGACAAATACAGCTCTTCCATCTCTCTCCTTCTTGTTTTTTAGGATTTATCTGCTCATAGAATGCACATATTTTTTTTTTTAAAGATTTTATTTATTTATTTGACAGAGAGAGATCACAAGTAGGCAGAGAGGCAGACAAAGAGAGAGGAGGAAGCAGGCTCCCAGCTGAGCAGAGAGCCAGATGCGGGGCTCAATCCCAGGACTCTGGGATCATGACCTGAGCCGAAGGCAGAGGCTTTAACCGACTGAGCCACCCAGGCGCCCCTAGAATGCACATATTTTTATCTGTTCTGGGCCCTGGTCATCAAATTTTTAGTTGTCTAAACATGGGCTGTAACCAGGTGGTTAGGCCTATCTAATTATAGAGTTGAGGATCGGCTGATATTTTGATCCCCAACATCTTTGACTAATTCTCAATTGTTTCTAAATTTGGGTGGGGGAAAACATGGGTGGGGTAAAGATAGACTCCCTCAAAGTCCAAGACCGAATGTGTGCTTCTTGCTCATGTACAATGGTATTTCATGTTCCACGCAATCTATGTTTATTAAACTCCTACTATTTTTCTGCTACAAGAAAGTCTCTCTCTTTCTTGCTCTCCTTCATTCTTACTACACACCTACATACAATACACTTCTAACTATCTTTCATTTATAAAACTAATAACTTTATTGCTTGAGCTTGAATACCCAGAGATCATACAGCTTACTCAGGCAAGATGAAATACAAAATGGAGGACAAGGAGCGAATCGGTGCACACTGAGTAACTACTGCTAAGCTAGCCTCTTCACATAGGATAAGAAGACCCTAGGAGGTAAATTGTCTTACAGACGTTACATGCTATATCTATGTTACAGATGAGCATATAGAGTTTCAGAGAGGATAACTAAATTGTAGAACACACAGCTAAGGGGCAACACTAAAAGTCTAGCATAACTATGTTATATTCTTTCCACTACACATGAACAAATTAGAGAAAAATTCAAGAAAGAATATAATTAAGTGCTAAACTGAATATAAATCAATTTCAGTTCAAAATGCATTTGGTCATTGAGCAGAAGAGGATATTGCTGGCTCAAGTTAGAAATGAGCACATTTCCCACAGAATCTGTCATTGTACATATGGTCTATATTCTTACTTTGATGATCATTCATAAGGTCTCTAAATAAAGTTAAGCATATTTTAGGTATCCGAGCAATCTAAGTTTAACCTGAAAAGACCTCAACTGGCAAAGAATTCACAATTCCTAGCATACTCATTACTTATCACTGAAAACATGCCATTCAATAGATATTCCTATCTGAACTATTTCCATTTAACAACTTAATTTTGAGGGAATATCAAGAAATTAGCAGAATATCCAGTGAAGAGTTCTCTATTAGGAAGACTTAAAAGTTGTTTGTCTCGAATATGAGCAATCTACCTCATTTTAAGCATGAATTTAAGCAAGTCCTATCTTTTTGATTTTTTACCTTACGTAAATTATTTGACATTCTTATAAAACCTGGAGCTCCAAGTTGACATATTAGGATCCCAGCATTTAGCTCTACCTCTAACCCTAAGCTTCATTGTAGTAAGACAAATTAAAGAGTTTACAAATCTACCATCATATTAATTAATCAGTGAGTCAAAAATCTCCTTAAACCATACACTAATTTAGAATCATAATAACATAGGATCAAAGCCAAGGAAGTGATAAATAACTTATTCCTTTACTTCTAGAAAATTATTTAATAAACAAATAATACCCCATCTAAATCACAACTAATTTATTCTATTTCTTCATAAGAAGTATATTGAAACTCTAAAAATAAACTCCTAATTAGAATGGGTAACTTAATTTCTGAAAGGTAGCTTATTTACCTCTGAAAGCAAAGAGAAATTATATTGTGATGCATTGTATTACGTGCAGAGCATTCTAGAGATAGGAGAAAGAAACCAGCCAGAACTTAAAAGAGTTTGAACAGAAAGAGCATTCATATCTGAAGAAACAGGGATTTTTGCTACCAAGGCGAACAATAAATTATTATGAATATCCACATGAGCCACAGGATTTATTGATGGTAATGTAGCTTGACTTTTGAATGAGGGAGATTAATAATGCTTTGTAGCAAGTATTAGTTGCAAATATAGAAGGAAGACAGTGGATTTCAGATATAAAGAGTGGAACTTCATGCACCAAATCTACATTTAAAAAATTTGCCTGCTTTTGTTTATTTTGTTTTGTTTGATATGTTAGTTTACTTTATAAGACAACCAAGACGACACCGTTGATGACAGACTGTTGATAGAAATCCCAGCCTAGACATTTTGGTAAGAACTCAAGTACACACAGACTGCACAATTTGTTTGATAGAAGTAAAATATCTGACTCCAATCATACTCAGGGCGAGAGCTTTCTTTCTCCTTCCAGTTTCTACTTTACATGAGCACATAATTCTACTGCATTTCTGTTGCCTGGGGCTTCAGTTTTCCTTTTCTGTATTTCTACTTAATGTAAACCACTCTTCCTAAACCAACTCTGAAGTGAAAGAGGATGCTTTTTGCTTTGGAATCAAGCAGGTAGGTTTCGCCATGCCTCTCCCTGCAGTTCAGCACCTACAGAGTCTGGATGAAGCAGAAGTGAGGGTATGAGTCAGGTTCTGGATTCTCTTCCAAAGAACTGAATTTGAGTGTTCTAGAGAGGTCAGTCTCAGTGGGGGAACAACCAATCATGGCCCTATCTTAAGGAGAATGCTCCTGCACTCATCTCCTGCTACCTTTCTGCACACTGTCCCCTTCCCCTATCAGATGGGTTCTGAACTGAGGGAGCTGATCCATAAGCTGTTGAAGTGGCTGAGGGCCTGACACACACCGGACCAGCAGATTCTCTTTCTTGTAATCTCAATAAAGAGCCAGAAGGTAACTTTCTGTCCATGTGGAGTGCTTAACTAAAGAAAGTGTGGTAGAGTTGAGCCTGGGACAGCCATTTTGGGGCTCTGTATCTACTAGTTATAAGCATACAGATTCAGAAATGGTCCAATACAAGAAGCAGGTCACTAGGTGTACACAGAGAAGCAGAGACAGGAGGAAGTGCACTGGACCAGAAACTGAAGAGTGAAGCCTCGCTTCCTGTTTGCTTTTCTAGTTTCCATGACGTCCTTGGGGATATTTTCCCCTTCTTTTTGAATATCTGTGAGATTTTCCGTTATCATTTCCCAACAAGCCATTTTAACCTACTACAGCTTAAAAACTTTGGATCCTTGAAAACTAAAATGATTAGAACTATACAGTAAATGCAAATTACACATTTCTTAAATAGTCCATTGTCTAATGGTTAAATTAAATGTCTCCATATAGTTCAAGGGTTCTCAAACTTTAATGTATCTTAGTATTACTAAGGCAATTGGTTTAAAAATGGCAGATTTTGAGGGCCCAGTCCTGACCTCAAAGTCAGAATCTCTTTGGATTTTTTTAATAGGCATTTCCAGTAATTCTGAGCTGGGAATGCATGGGCCACACTTTGAGAAATCTGATCAAATTATTGTTTTACTCAGGTGCCTGCGCGGCTCAGTGGGTTAAGCGGCTGCATTTGGCTCTGGTCATGATCCCAGGGTTCTGGGATTGAGTCCCTCATCAGCTCCCTGCTCAGCGGGGAGGCTGCAATTCCCTCTCCCTCTGCTCCTGCTCTGCCTACCTGTACTCTCTATCTCTGTGTCAAATAAACAAATAATTTTAAAAAAATTATTGTTTTACTCTTGGACCAGTCTGGGCCACATGACCATAATTTTGCATTTCAACATTATACCTTTGGGTTTTATTAAAATAACACAAACCTAAAACCATGAAACCTTTTATTTCATTTCCAGTGGACACACTGCCTTAGTTGGTGTGACCTAGGTTGGAATGTGGAATTGCAGTAGAAAATGCTTTCTGGGAATTACCAATTGAATAGGCTCTGATTCTCATGAGATACCCATATGATTCTATCCAAAATAATAGTAAGCACACAGACTGATGGACATAGGAATGAGTGAATTAATGAATGAGTGTGTAAACAAATAAACAAAAAAGATGAACCATGTTTTTAAACTTGTATGTTTGCCAGGAAGCCGGAGATAAATCTGATTCTTTATGTCCTACATCTTCTGTCACTGACATCACAATGCATGTTCTTGCAGTAAGCTACAAAATCATTTATGAAAGAAATTTAGTTGTAAAGGCATATCAACTTTCCTCTCAGCAATTTGCTAGCTTTGCTTAAGCAGGTTGCTTTTAACTGGCATCCATTTATTTGACATGGATTTACTGAGTTCTGTTCTGTCTTAAGTTTATTACTAGGCACTTTTGGGAATGAAAGCAGAAAGGGTTCCAGCCTTCAAAGATTTCACATCCCTTCAGAGACACACAAAACACCTTTACCGATAGTTAGAATGCAAGCAAGTCAGACAGGATTATGGGACTCAAGAGAGGAATGGTTGCTTCCAGCAGCAGCATCAGGACAAATTCTGTAAAGGAAAGGATTTACACCTTGGTTGGATCTGGGCAAGCAGCAGAGATAAGGAGAAAGAGATCCTTGACAGAAGAATTCTGGTTTTCCTTACTATTTTCTCTCACAGCACTTTGATCTTCTACCAAGCACATATTATGATTTGTATCTGCATGCGCATTGGGTAATTGTGGGTTCAATGCCTCCATTTTCCTATAAGTAGACTCTACCCTCCATGATGGAAGGATCTGTCTCCACTCACCAGTCTGCATATCTGCACATGGTGCTGAGCACTATGGCTAGAAGGCACTGATATTTCAGCAAATGTTTATTGCTGAATGAGTGGATAAGAGCCTAGGCTTCCATGTGGCTTTGCCCTCTATTAGAGTTGCAATCTTGGGTCCTATCCTCCAGCCTCTATTTCCTCATATGTAAAATGGAGTAATAATAGTTCTTCCCATACAGGATTGAGGTAAGAATAGGATAATGCACATCAATAAATTACAGCTTTTATTAATTTGATAAGAAGAGACAGTGAGATGAAACAAAGACATGCTGATATTACAGCTTTTTAGTGGTAAGTCTGACCTTGTCTAGCTTTTTAAATATATATAACTATATACATATATAGTTATATATGTATATATATATAACTATATAGGCTCACCAGGAAAGGCAATGTGGTAAGTTTAATGTAACCTGGGTATTTTTATCTGCCCTTTGCTCCTTTTGGCCCAGGTGATCAGGAGTCCTTCCCTTGACCAATCCTCTCACCTAATCTTTGGAGCAGCTCTAATAGAACAACTTCCTATTTCACCAAACTGTCCAATGGTCAATGAAACAGCACAAGTGAAAGCAATGTATGATAGGTCTGTGAGGTGTCATGACCCTTCACAGGTTTGAGAGTCCTAGGCTCCAAATTCTTGAATTGCTAATACATAGGCAAAACGAGCTGTGCCTACTGGCAGGAGAAAGAACTTGTGGTGGGATAAAACAGGCAGGCTCTGGAGTCACAGAATCTGCATTTCACAATGGCTGTGCCTCTGCCATGCATGGCAGCTAACCTTGAACCTGTTACTTCATCCTTCGGAGCTGGGGGCTCCTCACCTCTTTAGCCATATGGGATTACACCCAACTCCCAGGGCCATTGTAGGAAGTGAGGAAAAATCCCAGCTGGTGATGCCCTGAACTCTAGGCCCCTGTAGCTGTACATCAATCTCTGGTGCCGAAGAAGAGGCAGTCAGGGCAAGAAGGAAGAGTGCGAACTGAGAACACTTCCTTGTCAGCTCTTATGTAGACTAATATTTCCTCTGAAGTTGAGATGTAGCTCGCACCAGCCGAGTTCCGACCTCTGAGCAGCAGCTCATGTTGGGAAATGGGCAAGGAGCTCTGATGAAATAGTCTTAATTGTTGTTGTTGTTGCCAAACCAATTTCATTTTATTTTGCCCAAATCAAATCCTCCTCATACTGGGTTTTAAAAGAGGCTGACAGAGGTGCCAAATTTTAACTAAAAGCAAAACCAAACCAAACAAAAACAAACATACAAGAGCAAAAGTTACATGAAATTAAGAAAATTTTATCCATTATTTTACTTCCCCCCTGAATTGAGGGAAAGTGTCTTTTACAGATTTTATCAGCACAACTCCTCAGTTTGGCAGGAATATGATTGAGAACTGTAATCTCCACAAGCCCAAGTACTTGTCACTCCTCCTACTAAATTTTCAGGAACATTTATTGAGTACAAGGACAATGTAGTGATATGTGGGCTTTAAATTATAGACTAGGGGTGCTGGGTGGCTCAGATGGTTAAGCCTCTGCCTTTGCTTGGGTGCTGATCCTAGTGTCCTGGGATCAAGTCGTGCATCGGGCTCTCTGCTCGGTAGGAAGCCTGCTTCTCCCTCTCTCTGCTGCTCCCCCTGCTTGGGCTCGCTCTCTCTCTCTCTCTCTCTGTCAAATAAATAAATAAAATCTTTAAAAATAATTATAGACTAAAGATGGCAAGTCATCCCTGGTGGAGCCTGTATAAAACAAAGTCACCTATGCTCTGCATTGGGAGGCTGGAGCTTGGGACATGTATGTGGGATACGCACCTTATTTTATGTATTCGAAAACACTCAGGAATAGATAACATCTAATATTTACAGAGGTGGTGACTGAAATTTAGGTTACTTCCTCAAAGAAAGTCATTAGACCATCATAATTCCTTTGACACTATTTTTGGGGGCCAGTGTCCCAGGCCCAAATCTTGATTACTCAAACACACCAGATTCCTCATTATTTGATGCAAATTAGTACCCCATTCACCACTTCCCAGGTAGACAAAAGCACAGATGGGACTGCTAGGAGAAAGAGGGAATCCTGTGTGCTGCAAAGAGGACAATGAAGAGAGGGTGGTGCTAGTTCACATTCGAATGGGAGAAACTCTGGATTCTAGGAGAGGTGACTTTTGACTAATCCAACATTCTAAAAGACCAATATCTTTCCCCATAATTGGCCTGGACCAACTCAATAATGTGCTTCATCTTTATGGAAGCAAAATCTTTAGGAATTAGAACTGGTTGTGGGAAAGATACAGAGTTCATGTATTCATTCATTCAACAACAACTGCTGAATGCCCTTCATGTCCCAGACATCGTGCTAAGCACTGCAAGTTCATAAATGAAATCAGAAAACAACAGCCCTCTAGATGTTATCGCCTTGTCCAAGAAAAACACGGACATGGAAACAAGTGCCATCATACTGGCACAGGGGGTCTAGATGTTGCAGGACACCAACATAATAAAGATAAGTTCCCTGTTCCTAAGGAACTTACATACCACTACTGCTAATAAATCTCCATTTACAGAACATTCTTTAATGTGCCCTAGTCTTAGTTAATCCTTATACCCACTCTAGGAAATAGATGCCAATATTATCTCATTTAAGACAGGACGGAACTGAAACACAGCAAGTTGAAAGGGAGTCTGAAATGACTTATGTGTCAAAGATGGGACTTAAGAGTCCATGCTCTTAACTGTTAGCCCACACCATCTAGGCAGTTAAAAAAACAAACAAACAAACAAACAAAAAAATAGTACTCTCTTTGATAGTGAAAACCTCAAGACCTATCTCTAGGAGGCTTGACACAGGAACAAAGGTTACCAAATGAAGTTTCCTACCAAATCCCAGCAGCCCTTCCTGTTTCCATGACACTGCTCTCCAGCTTGTCCCTGAGATGAAAGTTCAAGGAGCTCCCTCAGCCTTTAATTATTGATACTGACAAATAATTAAACATTAGCTCTGTGGTTTCTAGGAATTCAAAAGAGGAGCTATTTTGAATATGGTACATTTTATCTTCCAGCCCAATAACTACATATTTTCCCTTCTATAGAAGTGGTAGACACACACATCTGGGAATTATTTCAAAATAATCCATGGGTTGGGTGAAAGAAAGGGGGATGCTGGTAACACAGGGAAAGCAAGAGCACGGGAAAACAAATTGATGATTGTTTTCACTTGGTGATGGTTACACAAGAGAACGTTCTAGTAATCATTAATATTCAGCATTAACATGCTATTAATTTATGTATGTCTGAAACTTCACAAAATTCAGCATTAGAAATATAAAGTAAGCCCCTTTAAAGACAACCTGAGAGAACTCCTGGAAAATCAGTACTGATCTGTGACTTTAAAGTAAAAACATGAAGCGTGATGATTACAAGAGCAGTGGCCAAGATAATTCCCAACCAAACCCAAACGAACAATTATCGGTGATCTCCTACATTTGGTTAAAATGTATGTAATGGCATGTTGCACCATATAAAGCATTTAATGAGTATTTCTCATCCTTACCACTTACGGAGTCACTTGAGGAAACTTGTAATTTGCAAATGTCCCTTCAGCATGAAGAGATTCTGACTAACAGGGGCTAGGGAGAGTCTTGGACATCCATGCATTGAAAAACAAACAAACAAACAAACAAAAAACTGCACAGGACTGAGAACCTCTATAATACAAAAACAGGTGTCGTTATTAAGCAAATACCATTGGCTACTTCAGGCAGGCATTTGCTCCATAGGCTGAAGGAAGAAGAAAAGAAAACAGCAAGAAAAGTACCAAAGACTGGTTCTTGATCCTTTGGTGTATTTATTCCTGACACTTAAAAATCAGAGAGGCCACAACTGGTCCACAGCTTGACAAATACCTGATTTGCATAGAAAAGTGTGGGACTATCATTAAGCATTTAAAGAGAGACACAGTTGAGGAGGAGAATGATGGCAGAAGCAGTGGCTGGCTACTAGCTAGAGATATTCATAGCTTGAGAATACTTTAAAGTCATAGGATTTAGTTCAGGAAGCCAGCCAGGGCCAAATAAAAGCTGACACAACTCATCCATTGCTAAGGCACAAATCGCTCCTAGGCTCAGGTCCCCGAAGCCACCGTGGCTCTCTGAGAGGTTCCAAATGGATTTCGCTTGAGGTTCATATTAACCCAGTGATTCCCTGATCGTATGAAAAGCCTATTAAATCATAGTGTCTTGAAGTAAAACCCAAACATAAATTAAAAGTGTATTCTAGGGGCACCTGGGTGGTTAAAGCCTCTGCCTTCAGCTCACGTCATGATCTCAGGGTCCTGGGATGGAGCTCCATATCGGGCTCTCCGCTCAGCAGGGAGCCTTCTTCCTTCTCTCTCTCTCTGTCTGCCTTTCTGCCTACTTGTGATCTCTGTCTGTCAAATAAATAAATAAAATCTTAAAAAAAAAAAGTGCATTCTAGAGATCTAAAGATGATTCCATTATGCAGCCAAATTTGGGGACTGTGAACATAAACTTGGCGAACCAATCTGAAACCACAGCTGCAAAAAAAGAGTTCCTCATTCCTCATGAGCCAAGGTTGTCACCTGCTCTGGCCCATGTTTCTCCTGATTTTTCAGTGTGGGTTAAACCACTTTTCTTCACCCAACACTGTACCTTACCTCTGTCCTCACCTGCCGATTTGTTCCTAGGCTATGCTTTTCACTTTACAGCTTCGACCGTGTCTTTGCCTTGCTCAAAAATTTCAAATGAACCTCATTCCATCTTGGAGCCTCATAACCAAAACATAGTTATTGTCTGGGAGCTTACAGAAAGGTACAATTCCAGGCCATACCTGGGTCTATTAAATTAGAATCTGTATTTACTAAGATCCCCAGGGGATTTATATGAGCATTTAAGTTTGAAAGGTATTATTTAAGAACACCATTCTCCAAAGTGTGTATGTATATGTATATATATATATATTTTTTTTTTTTAAAGAATTTGTTTATTTATTTGACAGAGATTACAAGCAGGCAGAGAAGCAGGCAGAGAGAGAGGAGGAAGCAGGCTCCCTCTGAACAGAGAGCCCAATGCGGGGCTCGATCCCAGGACTCTGGGACCATGCCTGAGCCAAAGGCAGGGCTTTAACCCACTGAGCCACCCAGGCGACCCTCCAAAGTATATTTTGAAGGACACTCTCAAGAACAGAGAGTATCCTGTCTAGATTCAAGGTCACACCATTCTCTCTTTTTACAGGACATCGGTCCATTCAAAAAGTAGTTATCAAGTGACAACTATGTCCCATACTGTGTTGGGTTTAGAGGATCCAGCAGTGAAGATGACAGAAGTAGTCTCTGCATTCATGGACTTAGAGCAAGGGCAATATTGACAAGGAAAGATAACTATGGGGATATCATAAAAGGGGATGTGCAGGATGCCCTGGGATGATCTAGTTAATGAGGTATATTGGGGACAGCCTAACACATCTGGGAGATCTGGAACATGAGTAAAGCATTCCTGGAGAAAGTCTGCTAATGCAGGTCCCTGTGGATGCACAGAGTCAAAACAGGAGGGGCATCTGAATACAGTGTCAACTTCAAACACAACAGGTGCAAAGGCCCACAGCAACTACAGAAACGCTTGCCCAGTGCTTACTCCATGCAAGGCAGGGCTCTAGGTGATTGTCATATACGTAGCTGTGACTATTAACCCTGTTGATAAACAAGGAAAACTGAGGCACAGAAAGATGAAGTAATGTGTCCCCATCACAGAACGAACTTTGAAACTCATCCCTGCCCATCGGGCTCCAGCGTCGTGCTCTTAGCTGCCACACTCTACGACGGCTGAGCTGGGAAGAACATAATACATTCAAGAAGCTGCAAAACAGACCGTATGCCCAGAGTTCAAGCAGTGTTTGTTCACAGATTTTTGTTTGTTTGTTTTGCTTTTAAATCATCAGAAAGAGAGTGCATTACCATTGAGGAGCAGCTACTTACAACTCACATTTGGGGGGTCTTCCCAAAGTGACTGAATCAGAATTTCTAGCTATGGAGCTGAAAACCTGCATTTTAGTAATGCTTCTAGATAATTCGGAAACAATGAAGTCTGAGGACCACAGGTTTAGAGGTACCATTTCCTTCAGTATTCTCCTCCTCCTCATAGCCCCCTCTAATTAACCACAGTTATTTAATAATATACTGGCTCCAAGGTATAAACTAAACATGAGGGTAAATAGGATTGAAGTGGAAAGTTGGAATAAATCTGAAAATTGAATCTTTGCTCCTCCAGGTCCCCTGGCTGCCGGGCTGTGAAAAGAATTACCTAGGCTTGAAAAATTGGAGGCAAAAAAAAAAAAAAAAAAAAAAAGACCACAGAGGCTGAGAACCATTTTCATTACAATGCCAACTATTTAAATAACTAATTGAATCTCTGAAAATTGAAATAAAATTTAAAATTGCCGGAAGAGCAATTATTTCCCATGCTCTCTGATTCCTCCATCCTTAGCCAGTGCGGGAAGGCTCTCAGGCAACAGAGAATTTTCTTGAATGTAGAGTACATGCAAGAGCAGCAGCCGAAGTAATCTCTGGCCACTAGGGCGCACTGGCTCAACAAAACTAATGTGCCTCCCCAGCATCAGGGGACCCTGACAGCTCCAACACCAATATCTTGCTGCCAGGGGGATATTCTGTTAATTCAGTCTTTCTCATAATCACTTAACAGAGGAATTATGCTAATCTCTCATGGGGAGATCTCAATAAAACTCCTTCATCAAAGCTTATTGTATTTTCCTGCATTTTCCCAATATTTATCTTTACTTATCTTTGAATGTCTTTTAAATGTATTCCCATTAAAATTCCAAAAGTCAGCCTCCTAGATGCTGCCTTTCAAATGGTTCATAGCTTTTCTGTCCTGCTCTGTCTAGAAGCGGCATGACCTTGCTCATTCAGCTCACTTACTTTATATCCCCATTCAAGAAAGTAAGTTTGGAAAAGTGTCTGGAAGGGACTGTTATTTTAATTCCTCAAAAAATCAGAAAAATATTCTACTATATTTTTCAAGGCTATTTCATATCCTAATTATTCATTTAAATGCTATCCATAAGGAAGCTCACTGGATACAACCATATTAATTCTGTGACAAAAGAACAGTACGAAGATGAAATGGCACAGGTTATGAAAACCTTAAACAGGTTCCCCAATATCACAATATAAGACACCGATGGGAACAATGTTCTGTAGCTGCCACTATCCCTTTACTGATCACTGCGAGGGTGTTTGATGTGTCAGGGGCAGAACTATATCAATGTTGGTCCTCTTTTCACATCACACCCATGATAGCGTGTAACACAAAAAATGTGGGGCATCCTGGATGCTCAGGGATGGAATTTCCCAAGGAATGGTGTGAATGCTCTCAGTCTCTGGGGAAGGTTCTCTGCCCCCAGAACTGCATGCAGTGCTTCCTTGCCCCTTCCTCCAGGAGGCTACTACAGCCTTGTCCTGCCTGAGAGGACATGACTACCCAGAGGAGGCTATGATGTGTGAGGGGGTACAATAAACATTTCTAAGAAACTCCTGAGTGTTTTTAGGATGTAGTTATTAAGTATCCCAGATCACTGCCCCCAAACACACCCAGTTGTATAAATTATCACCATTTATATTAAAGAAACACAAATCTTATATTGTCAATTCCTACACATATTCAACACTTTTTACATATCTGCCCTGTTTTTCATAGGCTTATATTTATCAGTGATGGAAGCACAATGCTTAAGGCCCTATAGGCAAATAAAGATGCCTCCAGTCAGACTCCCAGCACACAAGAGCCACAAAGAAACGGTGTCGGTGATGAGGCTTTATAAGGAACCACATGTGTATGGCTGTACAAAACACCGCAACAGGGTTCCCAGAGGAGGAGCATTGCTGCAAGGCTCTCCGGGGATGTTATGGCATCTACTAACTGAATATGTTTTCCCTGCCAAGTCGTGATGGATCTGGAAATCCAAGACTTCATTTACAAGTTTTACCATGTTTGCTGTGTGTGCCAGGGGGACATGCAAATGGAAAAGAAGGATGCTCACATTCTATAGCCTCTCATTTATTTAGCAGTAGGGGAATACAATTCAGGCGGTAGGAAGAAAAGCACTAAAACCAGAATGCACCAACCTGGTTGGCAGGACCTCGGGCAGGGCGTCCACTCACTGAAAGCTGTCACAATACAGTCTTTTTTGCACGGGAGAAGGCAAGGACGCACTGTTTCGGGCCGAGTTGAATCTGGACATCTGTCAATGTGAAGACACAATATCAATGCCTCTTGGAAGAAGTAAGTGATTTAGCGGAGAACTGTAGGATTTCATAACAGAAAACATGGAGGCCCTGATGTTCCTTCAATAGACAAGGAAGAGAGAGCCAGGAGGCTGCTTGCCCAAGGGCTCCCAGCCAGAAGCGAGTCGAAGGCAATGTCAGCTCTCTTGACCTAAAGACCAAAATACTTCCCACTCATCCAGGAAAAAAGCAATCCCTGAAACTAATGAAAGGAAATGCCTTCACAAGAAACTGTCGTCATCAGCATCAATTCAAAATGGCTTTTTTTTCTTTTTTCAGAATGAACATATCTGATATATTTTTTGAAAAGCATTTTATTCAGGGTAATATATCAAATCAGTGATATTCTACAAAAGGGATCAGAAAATACAAGCCAATATATGAATATATGACCATACTGGGAAACAAAAATCATTGAAAACCACTTAAATGTACTCTACCTCTTTGATAATGGAACAGAATTTTAAAATATTTAAGCGATTGGCAGGTATCTCTTCAGAACATGTAGAGTGATGAGCAAAATATGACAGATGGCAAATGTCAAATATACTAACAAGCATTAACAAGAGAAACACTGCAGTTCCATTATTTTGCTAATAATAAATGCTCTCACTTGGGAGGAAAATCTACAGTCAATTGATTCATAATCACTTGGAAGAACTAAAGTCTCAGAAAATGGCAATCAAGACTTTGTTTGTTTTCTTGCCTGCTTACTTGTTTTATGAACACAGAGGACTAAAAACTACATTATCTTCTAAGACTGTGATATGCCAAAAAGTAAAATAGGAAAGCACTCAGCAATGTATATTTGCATTTTAAATTCTGTTCCCCAGAAGTTCCTCATAAAGCACATAAATGCCATGTGGGTAAGACTTAACAGCATGAGCTCTGGTATTAAGTAGGCAGTGCTGAGTTAAGGGCTTTGGCTAGCTTCTTTCATTTATTCCTAATGACAACAGTGAGAGGTAGTATAACCTTCATTTTTACATGATAAACTGAGGCACTGGAATAATCATCAATGGACCCAAAGCCACATGGGGAGAGACCATTTGAGAAAACTTACAATAGGGAAAACAAAAACAAAACACCAGGGCAGCAAGTTCAATCAACAGACCTTCTTGAAGGACAGAAGAGAAAATGGAGGAGATAAAGTTAGTGAGGCAATAATGAATTAAAAAAAAAAAAATACCACAGAGAGCTGATGAAAAAATGACAGTTCAGGTGAAAAGTCCACCAACGGGATACAAAATGACAAACATGTCAATGCAAAGGCTGTCCAGTTTTTAAACATCAAGAAAAAGTAAGAGAATAGACGATAATGGATGTGGCAGAAGAGGAAGAAAGATTTGTCATCCAAGAATCTGGCTGACGTCAGACTTCATCAATTTAGAGAATGATCAAGATGAAAACATTTTCTTGGTTTTAAAACTTGAAAAACAATATATAAGCCAAATGTGGAAGACTGAACTTGACCGTGGAACAGAACGTACATGCTATCATTCGGGCCACCATCAGGTAAAGACACCATGGACAAAGCAGGGGGCATGGAAGGGGAGGGAGACAAGGAGCAGAGGCTTGGATGTGCTTATGTGACAAAGCCGGCGGGCCGAGTGACGATCTAAATATAAATGAAAACAGAAATAAAGTTCTAAAAAGATCAATTGAAAATACTATTGCAACCTACTCACAGAACACCAACAATCTGGGATTTGAGACAGGACTTGGTGTAAATGGACTAAAGTTCATTGCTTTCATGAGAGGGAATCAAAGAACGGGCATTTTAAATCGATAAGTGAGGAGATGTATGAATGACGTGTGGGAAATGTATCATCTAGAGTTAAGAGGTAAACATGAGAAAGGGAAGAGAACGAAAAATAAACACTTGTGTTTGCTTGTACTGACCTAAAGATACAATGGATGGAGGTAAGACACTATGAGTGGCTGCCAGTGGCCGGACAGGGAGCAGGGAGAGAGGGGTGGGAGCAGGGCTGTAAGCATCAGATCAGGCTTCTGTTATATATTATATTTCTCCTTGCATGTCATTATGACTTGTGAACCATGTGAAGGCTTACCAAGTCAAAACAGAGAGAGAGACAGAGACAGAGACAGAGGAGACAGACAGAAAACATAGAACAACTGTTAAAATGTAGTTGTGATTGTGTTTGAGATGTGGGACACTGAACGGAGCAGGAGATGGGTGGGACCTGCTGCTGGTCGTCGTTAGTCTCTCTGATTTTACTTCTTCTAAGGACTATGTAACACTTGGATAAAAACGGAAAATGGAGACCCTCACAGAAACAGAATTGGTCAATAAATTATTATTCCCATTATTATTAATCATCCTTAGCATATGCAGAAATGCCGTCTATCAAAGAGATCAACTCAATAAACAAAACAAGAGGAAGAAGAGTGTCTTTGTCAGAATATAGTGTTACTTATACAAGCTACTCAGGTAAGGAAAATTTATGTCATACTTTACTAGAGATAGCAAAAGCCGCTAAAACCATTCCCAAGTCCTTTATTCACGCTCTGAGGTCTAGTAAAATTAAACTGAGCTGTTGTTTATTCTAACTCCTCTCCAACAGCGCCTGGTGTATGGCTAGAAATGAAAGTGTGACTTGAGCAACACCAGCTTCCCTCATGCTCAGTGGGGCAGCAGGGGCCCCAAGCCCAACCAACTACTTCGAATTCACTCATCCGTGGGCAACATAGCCTGGAAATAACTGTGGCGCTGGCTTCGGGCTTTCTGGAGAGGAAGGCTGATCCTGCAGGGATTTTGCTCACTTCAGTTAGGAGTAGGTGTTCATTTCTTTTAGGGAACTGACACTGCCTACGTGATTTACCCCTGATTAGTAACACTCACAATAAACACTCGCTGTGCATAGTACCCACTCTTCCTAATACAGCCCCTTTCTCTCTGCATGTTCTACCATTCAGTCCATAAGAGAGAAACAGTATCACCTCCTCAGTGGCAAAGATCAAGTTGAGGTTATTTTGCTTTTATAGAGGCCATGAACTGGAACGTGATTTCTGGTCAGACAGGAGCCAAATATTCTCTTGTCAGTGAAAACGGTTTTTTAGTTCACTTCTTTTGCCAGTAAGGTTGACCTTTTCTGCAGGGGTTCAACTTCCTCTTGCTTTCCATTCACATGATGTCTACCCCTTCAAGAATCATCATATTTCTCATATTCATAAGTTTCTTCATAGTCTTCAAAAATACTCTCTTTGACCATTAGCAACATGTGTGCCCTCCACTTCCATACAGGAAAAACTGTAAGGTTCATTTTCTGTGGTGTTGTACGGACGTTGACCAAAAAAAGGCTTTTGACCACTTTCATGCTGTTTGTGTGTGTGCGTATATGTGTGTGTGTGTGTGTGTGTCTGTCTATGTGTGTCTGTGTGCCCTGTGTATGCATGCATGATACATAAACTAATTTTTAATTTGATGGTGGAACTCCATCTTATATCATATCTTCAAAGTGCCATATTTTAGCTCAGTGTAAATATTTAATAATAGCAGGTGAATGATTGAATAGTATTCAATGTTATTGGAGCTTGAAGATAAATAAATCCTTGGAGATATTAGGCTAATTCATCTGGCCATTTCCAAAACAAAATTAAAGCCTTAAAACCTAGGGAAACATATGGATTCACTTTTTAGTTAGTAAACAAAGCATGGCACCTTAGCTTTTGTCCTAATTTATACTTCCTAATTTCACGTAATGCTCAGACTCCAGATTGGCAGTGCTCTCAATAAAAGGATCAGTGTGTTTCATTTCAGCACATATATTTCCTCGGACCAGCACTGGAATGCTCTATAACTCTTATCTCGTTGTCACCCCATAGCCTTCGGCTCCTTATAAGCACTGTGCTAAAATGCATCAAACTGAGGTATTTTTTAGTTACGCCTCCATAATCAAGATGCAGAGACAATGCTCCATTTCTTCAATCAGTCCTCCTACCCAGGAACCAGTGCACGTCTCAGTCAGCTATTGGGGCAAACCTGCCAACTCTGTCAACATTAAATGTTTAAATGGAACTCTGTATTATTCTATCTTACACAATGCCAGGTGTTTTCACATTAAAGGCAGAAAGTGCCTTATCAGGACTTTCGGAAGGCTCCAAATTGTGTGCTTTTAATCTTTTTTAATATTATTTTTTGTACAATGCAACTGAAAAAAAAACAATGAATAGTGAAACAAAACCAAACAAAACCCCAGAACTATCCCAATGAGCTCTCACTTCTGTTCCACTTCTGCCCTGGCTAGTTTTCATTTTCTGATATGATCAGTTCTATTACTCATACAATGGTAACAGTCTCACCTATACAACTGAATAGAAACCAAACGCCAAACCAGGGAAGCGAGAACTTGCTAGGAACTCTGCCTCCCAATACAGTGGGCTTGGAGATAAAACACATTATATGAGCCCATCCGTTCCGTGGAGAGTTGCTTCCTTCTCCCCTGAAGGCCCCTCCTTCTTTACGATGTTTCCTTCTCCTTTGCTACTCCTATTCCCATACCCCCACGCCAAGGATTTCACAAATGGCAGGGTATCTCTTTCCACTGCAACAGCTTTCACATAAAAAAGAACAAAAATAGGTATTTTTCCAAAGGACAGAGTAAAATATATTTTCTACTGATGATAGTTTCACTATCTCACTATGTGCTTCACTGGACACTAGTTATTAATTTCTTAGCTCAATTAATGTTCTTAACCTAAAAATTTCCCATAAATTTTACTCAAGTCAATTCAGGTTCCTCATATTTAGCAGGGTTGTTTGGAGACATACAATAAGAATTCAACCTAAGTTGTTAAGTCTCCAGCTTCATTAACAGTGTAAAAAGTAATCAGCAATGCCTGTGTGTGTGTGTGTGTGTGTGTGTGTGTGTGTGTGTGTTAGGGAAAATATCTGTACAGTTCATTTTTTTGTGATGGTAAGCTGAGCAGAACTAGGGGTTATTCACAATAATGACATGTATGTGCTCAGACTTTTACAAAAAAACAAAAACAACTGTCATTTGAAGTAATTATAAAAATAGAAAAGGGGCTCCCAGATCATATAATCCAAATTTTATGTCCAAACAGTCCTTTAAATGTGACAATTTATTTGGTGTTGCTCTTAATTCTAATGTCCCTTTGCTAAGGAATAAGCAAACCGTATTCCTATCAAGTGGATTTTTCCTGTTCTGGTTTAGAGCTATAAAGTTTGTGTCAGGGAGAAGATAAGACATCAGGCATGCCAAATTTTCTCATCACGATAAGGAATAATAGTTTGCTGCATTTTATATGTAGAGTTTACTACCATACCTAAGCCATATTTAATTTTATTTGTATATTCAAGCTGATATTTCATGCATCCTTTTTAAGCAGCTGAAAATTTACATCATAAAAATGAACATTATCAAGGCTGCAACCCAGACCAAGATAAAAGAAATTCTCATGTCTGCATAATATCTTTAGAAGCCTTTTAGGATTTTACCATAACCCCATGATTTAGATTTTCACCTGAGCCACATGATATGTAAAATATTTTTGTCCATGTTTGGCTATAACTCTCACTGATTTGATCAGTCCATGCATACCAGGAAAGTTGCAAAACACAACTGACATAATTTGATATTCCAAAGAACAGAACAAGCAATGTAGAGTCAGATCTAAAGCAGAAACAATATTTATGAATTAAATAGAGTAGAAGGTCATACATTTGATCTAGTCATTACTCTCTACGGCAGTCCCCTTTGCCAAAATGTAGGATGGTAGATCACGTAATTTTTCTTGAACAAAGGATAGACTTCAGCTTTTCTCAATCTTCTGCAATTCATACCCAATCCTTGTTAAACTCCGTAACTTTCCTACATATCAATCTTGTTCAGTCCTGGATTCCAGCCATTTATACAGTAACTATATGTCAGACATTGTGTTAGCGTGTGGGGCTGCAGCAATTAAGAATATCCAGCTCCAGCCCTCTAGAAGCCACCCTTGGAGAGAGAGAGAGAGAAAGAGAGAGAGGGGAGGTCTTCTGGACTACGTTTCACTGCAAGTCATATCATCTCCACTTGCATCTGCACAGCCATCAGCTCAGAGGTTGCTCCAACCCCAGCAGGACCTGGCCAGTCAGCACTAATTCTGCCATCAGTGGTTCACTTCCCTCCACCGAGCTCCTACGACTTTCCTCACACAACTATTGTGGTTTCCATGCCAGTTGGGATAAGCCCCACAGGCTAGTATCAAGGTGCCCCAAGGTGAAATTAATCAGGTGTTTTGAGTTGCCTAGGACAGCAATGCAAACTGGATAGAATTAGAGGAAGAGCCAATGTGTCTGCCCACATTGCCAGGAAGGGTAGGGTTATCTTCAAAAGGATGGGTCAGGGCTTGATGCTGCCAGAAAATGTTCTCCTTCAGTTTCTGCTTCTTTCTGAGCATCATTTCCACTCCCCTTGCCTGCTTTTTCTTCCAGGACCATGCCTATGGCAACTGTCAATTCATATACTTAGAGCCTCATGACCAGAATGAAAAGAAGGTTTCATTTTCCCAATTCAGAAATTCCCAGAGAAAAGCTCTAAGTGGCCTTGTTTGTGACCCTAGACAAAAGATGGAGCATGCCCATCCTGGGGATATATCACTTCTGTGATGGGGGTGGGGTCTTCCCCCACAAGGAAGAGCCTAGTTGAAACAAGCCATTAGGAAATCTCCATGGACAGAATGGTTACCCAGTCACTGTACACTTCATAGGTCCTTTACAGTTTCTTTTCCACAAGGCTTCCCACATGGACTGAGGAAAAGTCACACCTCCTCATTTGGTCTAGAAATAAAACTCCCACAGCTGAGTTCTCTGCCTAATTACTCTTTTCCTCTATCACTTGAAATTGTCCCTGACCCTTTTTGATATCTATATCCTACTTCCCACATCCAAATTATTCTACTACTTTTGTTTTGTTTTGTTCTTTAAATATCTGTCTTCAGGTGCAGAGTCTAACATGTATGGGATCACAACCTACTTACAGGCATGAATTAGTCTATTCAAATGGCTATATGGATTTATTGCCCACTGTGTAAGAGATCAACGGAACCCATCAGAGAGTGTTAACACAACCCTATCCTTTCAAAGTGGAGAACTTAGCCTCACATTGACCTAGTCTTTACATGATTGAAAAAAACACCAAAAGTACTGAGATGGGATCAAGAAAATGTTGGATTACTCAGACAGATTGATTATTTGTGGACCACACTTACTTTCCACTGGCTAATGCATGTATTATAACCTTACTAATGATCCATATTATAACTCTACCTTTGTTTTTGAGAGATATATTCTAGTCTTTAAGAGTCAAACGAAACAAAATTCTTTTCCTCCAGCACAGACTGAAGCATATTTGTTGCTTGATAAATGTTTTTGACTAAAAATACTCATCTATGCAATGCTTATATGCACTTTCAATAAATTATTGGTGATACCTTTTGGCCATCACTTGTCCCACGTGATTCTTGACACAAAAGACCCTCCGTGTCTGAATGCCCACACCACATGTAGCTTCTCCAGTCCAGCCAATGGTTGCATTAAGAGCAGTTACCAATGTGTCTTCAGAACAGGGGCCCCAAGGTAATGTTTCCCAGTAGAGCTGCATACAGGAATGGTCATTGCATGAACGATATTCTTGGAGGGCCTGATTAGGGGGACATGGTTTTCCACCTGTGAAAATCAAAATCCAAAAGAATACATAGTTGTTGCTGTTGTTATTACCAGGTTGCTATTGTTATGTTGTTCTTATTTTTGTTGTTTTTGCTGTTTTAATGGTCCATAAAGATGGTATTTTTGACACAGATTCCAAAGGCTTGGTCTCTGTACCCTTCTGCCCACTCTAGAGCCATGGCCCTTTTGTCCTGAGTACAACCAGAGGGCAATATTTTTCACTTCTCCCTCCTAATAGGTAGCCGGATACATGGATTAGACCAAAAACAACAATAAGAACAACAACAAAAAAAGACAGATTCTATTTCCCACCTTTGCATTATGTATCTCTGAGATAAACTCCAAAGAAATCTGCTTTTATTTTAGTAACATGATGACTACATAAATTAGTCAGTTAGATACAGTAGCCATGACCTTGAAGTGATATCAGGTCAAATACACACACTTACACACACATTATCTGTACTTGGCCTCTTTTTCCTAAAAGAGCATTATTTTTCTCAGAGAATCATTTCAAAACACCCACTTTCCATCAAGCAATGCGTTTTACTGCAATTTGAGAAATCCAGAAATGTCTCTTAAAGTTTGGCAGAAGAGAGCCCATCCTTACACTCTGAAATAATACCTGACAATGTGTTATCCACTGGCAGGGAGACCAGACAGATGTGCACCCTTACACTCCTGGGTGAGTCAGAAAATCAAAATTCATTACTGTCTTTTCTTTCACATTTTTATATCCATGTAAAAACTGGCATTTATCTAAACTATTGATTTTTTTCCTACTCTTCCACCCTATGATGTTTTATTCAGTGGGCCAAATGCTCAAAAAGATTTGTGACCTTGGTTTTGTTATTCTTGTTATTTTTTTCCCATTAAATACTACTGACTTTTTTCTCCTCCCAGAAATATAAAAGACAAGAGCGGGAAGCAACTGCACTTTAAGAATATGAAAATCCTCATTCATCTTGACCCTGGCTCCATTTTTCAGGATCACAGAACAGAATCTTGTTTCAAAAGGAGCTCCTCACAGCTAGTGGCCACACTATCCTGCTGTTCTAACTGAGCCATAGGCAGACAAAACCAAGGGAGAGCCTGAAAGAAAGGACACATGCGTCAGGGGACAGGGACCATTGCTATACATGATAGAAACAGCTGCTCCTCCAATTTGTTCTGATGTCACCCGTTTACATTTCCATAGCACATTTTAGCTTCTTCAAAGCCATTTTCAGAGCCTTCATTTTCTTCCCTCTCACAACACACCAGCATGACAGAACAGGAAATCAGGCCGACGTTAGTAGCAGTTCCTGGTCAAGAAGCCATATCTCTTGATTCCTCATTTGCAGCCCTTTTTACCAGGCATATTCCAATTATATTCCCAAATGTATGAGCCATCTGAAGCTGGATGTGTGTCAGTCACACCTTGTTTTTTTATCCCCAAGAAGGTGTAATGAAAAATAACATCCATCTGACTGCCATGGCCAATACATAAGTTTGGGCTAAGATAGTTCATGTAAATACAGTACTCAGTCTAGAGTAACTAGAGGATTAAAGAGAAAAGGCATGCATGGAAATGAGACTACATTTTGATTAAGGCAATAGAGCTATCACCTGTATGTGGCTACCTCCACAATACGACTTTCTCAGTTGCCTACTAGAAAAAGAATAAGAACTGGGCAATTGACTCCACTGTCGAACCCTTTACTATTACTCACCTTCTCCCGCCAATGCCAGGATGGTCCTTGACCTGGTCTGTTTCCCATCTGAGTTTTTATTTGAACAAGACTGGGAACAAGATGACCACTCTGTCCACTCACTCAGCACACAATCCATCCGGCAGGGGATTTCACAAGCCATCCTTTCAGGAGGCGGAGATGCTGGGCAGAGACTCCCTGATACATCTTCTCCTGTAATCAACCAGGTTGAGACAGATGCTGATTAATGCACAGGTAAGGACAGTTAAGGAACATTTAGGTATGTTGCTTCCTCTGTTACTTCATTGTAGCCCAGAGGACTTCACCTGGGTCTAAACCAATAAAGTGTGAAAAACGATGGATTCTTCAGCAATTCATAATATTTACGTTGAGGAAAACTGCCAGGAGATCATTTGGCATTTAGAAAGGTAGATGCCACAGCAAAACTCTCATTTGTCATCCTTCACAAGGACAAAATGGGCTTCTTCCAGGAACAATTTAGCCATGGATGACTACGGGTGGACATGATTGACCTTCTATTGACAACCGTGTGTAATAAGTATATGTGTTTTTGCAAAACAGGCGCCAGAGTAGTCTGTTGGTATGCAAACGTCAATTTATGTTGAACATTCTATCCTATGCATAAAGAATTACATCATTCTAATTTTCCATAGTATGTTTTTTATCTCCAAAACTGTAACTTTAGGCAAAGTTATCATATGATAGTTCTTTTGTTCTGTTTGGACCTCATGGTAAATAATACCAAACCAAAGTGGAAAGGGACATGTGGTTAAAATTATATAATGTTGACACAAAGGTTGAAAGCTCAACTGAAATTCTCCATAATATATTTACTATTCCTCCTCTGAATGATCTGATGAATTACTCAAATAAAAACACACATAAAAATATATGTTTATAAAAAAAAACACACACACATATATATATTAAATAATGGGGGGTAGTTTTGTTTGTTTGTTCACAATGAACAGATGTTAAAACTAAAGGAATCATATCTAAGTTACTTTTCTATATCTCAAAAAACTATAATAATTTCAAAAATTCTCTTTTAGGTTATTTACTCCCTATTCTTATAATACTAGTGTTACTCTTCATAAATAATAGTTCAACTCTTAGTATTTGCCCTGTTCACTCTCATCTCATAAAAACAGAAGACACGAAGAATAATGATGTCATTTATAGTTTGAAGTAACAACACAGAGGATGGAATGGCATCTACAGGAAAGAGGCAATTTTATCTCTGTGACTTTACACCCATGGAATTCTCCTGTCATAATCTGCTTGATGCAAAATAATAACTAATGTTTATGGGGCATCTACTTTATTCCAGGCACTATCCTTGTAAGAAGCTCTTGGAGGCAGGTATAACCCATTTTGTTTTATAGATGAGGAATCAGTGGTTCTGGAAGGAAAACTTGCTCAGGGTCACACAGGCCTGAGTTGGGAATCAAATTAAAATTTTCTGAATCCAAAACTTCTGCTTTTCCCATTAACCACATTGTGTCTAATTTCAAGGAGACGGATATTCCTTTGCTGAGGAAGTAAATAAAACCAGCCGACAGTGAGCAAGAATGCCTGGAGGAGAAGACAGTACACTGTTAATATCTGCATTCATATTTGTAAATGAGGCCAGGCTCATTGCCCCTGAGGTACAAATAAAACTTTTCAAGCATATTATGAGAAGTAATAGAGATTCTAGCAGATAATCGAGCTGAAAGACCAGTCCCAACCATTCTCTTTTCAGTCTTAATCCATTTTCAGGTTGAGAATGTATTTTATACATATATACACATGCACACAGATAGTCTTCCTCTGCCACACACACACACACACACACCCTAACACGGCTGAGGAATGGTGCTTTCCCAAGTACAGAAGCAAGGAGACCAAACAAATGCCCAACCTGCATCTAATCAAAAGTCAATTTTCACACTTGTGAATATTATTAATATAATTTTTATACCAAGCGTTTGTTTTTTTTTTTTTTAAGATTTTGCTTATTTGAAAGAGAGAGAGAGAGAGAGAGATCACAAGTAGGCAGAGAGTCAGGCAGAGAGAGGGGGGAAGCAGGCTCCCTGCTGAGCAGACAGCCAGATGCGGGGCTCAATCCCAGGACCCTGAGATCATGACCTGAGCCGAAGGCAGAGGCTCAACCCACTGAGCCACCAGGTACCCCTACAAAGTGCTTTAAAGCAGTGTCTGGCAAAGCATTTTTTTTGATGAATAATAGGCATTAGTAGGGCTCTTACAAAAAACTGAGAGAAAAATGTGAATACTGAGTTAAAACAGTAAACTTGGTCTCACTACTGAAGAACTACTCAGAGTGTTGAAAATGCCAACATACAGTGTAAATTTCCTAGGGTGGTAAAGGTGGGTAGTGTTTTTGGCCTTATTGGACCGGTGACCATCCTTTTTTGAGAATAATATCTCCTCGAAGTGGTATTTTTATGAATATGTTTTCAGAAAACCCAGCCTTCAAGAGTTACACAAATATCAAATACTATTTGATGAATGTGTACTATGTTCAAGGCATATGATGAGGTAAAAATTGACAAAGATGCTATTATTTACCCCCCGTGAGTTCACTATTCATAACAGAGATGAGCTATAAACATATACAGAGAAAACTTAGTCCAAAGTAAATGCCAAATTCCAAAGATGTGTTTCCAACAGAAAATACTATAGTAGCTCAGGGAAGAGAAGGTCCTCTGGGGTCTAACATGATAGCAGAAGGCTTTCAACAAGGAAAAACAGAATGGTAGAGACTTGGTGGAAATGAAAGAGGCTACTTCAGGCCACGAACGTACCAATGAAAGTAGGGTGGTAGGAAAATACAATGTATTCAGAAGACACTTCTGTCATATTTCTGCCTTCTTTAAATTCCCAGTTGCTCAGGTTTGCCATGACCTAAATTTAACACCCGCCGCAATCATCATTCAGCACCCTCAGTATTCATGTCAGGGGCTCAAATGCTTTTTAAAACCTAAGCTTTCATATCAACTGATATACCTATTTCCTCAGTGCAGTTAAATGTCAATAATCCCACCAACATTTTGATAGCTTGTCTATACAGGCTAATTCATACATGGGAGCAAACAGATGAGATTTTCTTTAGGAAAACCAAACCACTAGTCATAAGAAGGTCTTTAATTTGTGAGTGAGCTGCACAACGGGATCCTAGTTACAAAGTGTCCTAGCAGTATACAGTTAAGTGTTTACAGGCGAATCCTAAAAACAAAATAAAAATAAAAATAAAAATAAATGAAGGGGAATCCTAGCACCACTTATCCTCTTGAGTATGTCACCTTACTTTCTGGAACCTCAGTTATTTCATCTGTAATAAAGAAATAAAAACACTTTTCAGAGATATTCTAAGGATTATAAATCATTTGTGCAACATACATAACAAGGCTTCTAGCATATGGGACAGCTCTCAATATACACAAAGCTTTAAAAAAAAAAAACTGTTGTTTGCAAAGATGTAAGCCACAAAAACCTAATGGTCTTCTTTATCTGAAAAATCTAGAGATTTATGTCACTGCCATGGGAAGCACTTGCTTTGCCACTCATATATGTGTACAAATAACCACCAACAGCTTCACAGGCTGGTTCAAATAAACTATAAAAACTATTTATAATTATCCAGATCATTTTATTTATATGGCTGGTGAATCTAAACCATTTAAGAGCCAAAAATAAAGCACTTGAGCCTGAATAACCTCATCTGCCCATCCACATCAGTATAATTACCTTCCCATTGTATAGAGAGAATCCATCTCAAAAGAAGAGCGTTTATACTTTCCTGTTTTCATTTTCTCAGATGGATCAATGAGACCAACTGAAATCTCAGGCAAGCATGGAAAATAAAGTGGCACATAGGACAGAAACTTAGCCATTAATAGTGATTTCCACAAGCTCTGATAATCTAATGTCATAATAAAATAGAATATATTTAAGAGGGAAATTGAATTCATCTTTCAAGAAGACTGTGAAATTGCTTCCAACCCTCATCAGCCTCCCTAGGATCAATAATGACAAACTCTGCAATCTTTCCTCATGGAGTAGATGTATTTAAACCGACTGTGACTCTGAGAATATGGGATGTGATGCTGCTTCAACGTGGTCACTCTATTTTTTTCTTTAATAATTTAACATGGTGAAATTCACATTATGTACAATTAACCACTTTAGAGTAAACACTTCAGTAACATTTAGTAAAGCACAATATTGTGCTACCACTACCTCTATCTGGTTTCAAAACATTTTCATCACTCCAAAATAAAACCGTTTACCCATTAAGCATTTTCTCTCCATTACCCCCTCTTCTCATACTCTGCAAGGCACCAAGTTATGTTCTGTCTCTACAGATTTATTTCTTTTGAGCACTCCATATTAATGGAATTATACAATTACTGACCTTTTGTGTCTGGCTTTATTCACTTACCCTAGTATTTGCAGGCCCATCCATGTTGTACCATATACACTATTTTATCCCATTTTATGATGGAATAATATTCTATCGTATGTATATGCCACAATTCCCTTATCCATTAATCTGTTGATGGACATCTTTTGGCTATTGTGAATAGTGCTATTATGAACATGCTTATATATGTACTTGTTTGCTATTTTCAATTATTTTCAGTATATGCCCAGGAGTAAAATTTCACAGTCATATTGATCACTCAGTTTTGTTTGTGTTTCTGAGGACTGTGGCATAGATGGCCAGATGACTAGGTCTTGGCCATAGTTCACACTATTGTCCTCTGTTTTCCCATTTCTAGCTAAAAGCAAAAGTACTTAGATGAAGGAAAGATTCCTGAGCGTATGAATATGCTCACAATTCCCTAAAAATGTTCTTTTTTCCAGTTCAAATACTACTTACAATATAAAGAGCTCATGCAAACTCAACGGCTACTGGTCAAGCAACCATCTAAATTTAATGCTAATAAGGTATCAGAATTTGGGTTTTTCACAGCAAACTAGTATTCAAACTATACCTATGCTATATACTACATCCTATAACATTCTTTGTTTTGTGATCAGTAAGGAATTAGAATTTAATATTGTGAAGTACCATCTATCTTTTATATTTTTTAAGATCTATTTATTTCTTTTAGAGAGAAAGGAGGGGAAGAGAGAGAGAGAGAGCGAGAGCATGAGTGGGGGGTGGGGCAGAATGAGAGGGAGTGAGAGAATCTCAAGCAGACTCCCTGCTAAATGCAGAGCCCAACAAGAGGCCTGACCTCATGACTCTGAGATCCTGACCTGAGCTGAAATCAAGCTGGACACTCAACTGACTGAGTCGCCCAGGCGCTCCTATCTTTTATAATAACAGAACAAACAACTAAATTCTTAGTTTTCTCACCTATATTATGTGTACAAGAAGAAGAAAGGATTTTAAACAAAATGGAGGAAGGAAAGAGAAACTCAGCTATTCACAAATCTACAGTACAATGTGCAAAGTGGACCAACATTTGTCATTATACAAACTTCAAACTACCTTGCTCTCCCCCAGATAATGTACTCTGGGTACTTTATTGATATTTTCTCTTGATATTATTATACTACCTATGGAAAATAATGAAATAGTTATTAAAAATACTCTACATGTCATAAAATTTTATGCCCTATTTAAATCTCAGAAAAGAATGCCAATAAATGTTGATTAAATGCTTGCCGACAGCTGAATAAGATATCAACAGATAATACATGGCAAATTTACTGGAATTGATATGCACTTAATTTCATTTTTAAATTTAAACATTACTTTCTTAAAGGTAAGCAGCCCCTGGCCACTTCTGGAACGAGACCTTAATCAGCTAAGGAAATGTTCCTATTTCAAAACAATAAAAGATAAAATAAAAGCTAAGGGCTAAGCAAAATCTATGGGCACCAATGCAATCCCCACAATACAATGACTGTTTCTGCTTCCTCCTTTCACAATTTGAAACGTATTTTGTCTACCTAGTTGACACATAAAGGAAGATGAAGAATCCCACTGTTAGGTATTGTTAGGGTCCTAATAATAAAAACAACAGCAACTGCCATAAAATAACATCAGCATCTGGTATTTGAGAAGGCACAGAGCATATTATACTCTGTGCCAACCACATTAATGTAGGGGTCTACTGAATATTCAGAGTAACATCATTAGTTAGGTACCACCATTATACCTGAGACACAGGAAGGTTTTAAAAAAACAAAACAAAACAAAACAAAACCCTGTCCAAAGTCATATAGCTAGTAAGCATCTGAACTGGAACTAGACATTACAAAGTGTATTCTTATCTACGATGCTGACTACATCCTGGTGCCAATCTCACATGTGCACTCCTCATCACATTCCCTCTGGCTGATGCCAAAACATAAAGAAGGGATAGTACACAATCCAGTGTCCATCAACCCATAAATTTAGTATTAGAAAGAATAATCCCAAAGGGGTGGGCACCTTGATCATCTGGGAATTGCATCATAGGTGGGGCAGAATACAGCAGTTCTTTGCAAAAATGGAAGCCATAAGCAGATTAAAACAAAACAAAACAAAACAAACAAACAAAAAAGCTCAGAATGGAAGAATGGTAGAATAAGAATGCAAGACCAGATAGGAAGAGGAAAATAGGGACACACAGCAAAAACAGTATAATATATGTTAGATAAATAAATAAATAACATAGACACAAGCTAAAACAAGATATATAATAATGATGTAAGGATACTCACAAAGTTAAAAAGAAAAATAAAACTCTAATAGCTGATAAAAGATGAAAAAAGAGAACATAAGAGCAAAGGCTAAGATGAATGGGTGCACTCAAAAGAACTGGTAAGAAATAGTACAGCTAAAAATAAGAAGACAATACTTCTGAGGTAAATATGTTTAAGGAAGCCAGAAGTTAACTACATGGCAGGTGAGCTGTTTGTCCAGGAGCCTAACAGAGAAGCCATATGAGGTTCCCCAGCATATAATAACATCATCAGAGCAGCTAACACTTTGATTGCTTCAAATGTGCCCAGCACAATCTCATAATTTGCAGGTAATTATTAACTCATGTAATCCTCAAAGCATTAATAACAGTAAACTCATGCACTGGATGTAATTTATGTCAGTTATTACTCTATGTGATTTTAACATATCAGCTCATTTAAATGTCACAATACTATGAGGTAAGAACTATCATTATGCTAATCATACACAAAACAATGTTGACCTGATCAAGGACAAAAACACAAGTAAAACAGTAGAGCTTGAATTTGGACCAGGACAACCTAGTTCCAAAGCCTATTTCTTAAACATGATGCTTTGTTGACACTCATTATCTTCTACCCACTGTCTGGACAAATTATGTATGTTGCTACACAGGGCCTGATCCAGTGGAGTCAGTCAAGTGTAGAGGATTACAGTAACTTAGGTCATAAGTACTGTGCTAAGTGTTACTCAGGGTGAGAGAAAATGCAATGACAGAAACACTAGAAGCAAACTAAAATTGCTCAAATAAAAGACAAACAAACTAAAATCTAACAACATATCTTAGCACTGAAATGTCATATTTCCTTGGGCTTACTCACATGTTCCAGGAGAAAGTAACCACTATTTCATGTGTGTCTCTGAAAGGTTTGGAAATTACTCATTACATCTTAGGTAAGGGGAAAAATTACTATCTAGCACTGTTTTTGACATCTACCAAAATTGGACCCTGGAAAATAACTTTCTTTTTTTCTAAAAATGACATCAATTTGTTCACAAGCCCCAATTCCTGGTTGGAAGTCGAAGCTCAGACAGGAGCTGCGAAGCGATGGGGAAACATAAATATATCTATTTAAAATTCCTACTAAAATATCCCCATTGACCTTGTCTTTGTCTGTCAGTACATAGCTTCTGATTTTCTAGCCCACATACTTCATACTCACCTAGAACTGACTCTAACCTGTTTCCAGCTTTCTGGGGCAGTCAACACTTCCACATCCCACACTGGGGCATACAGGGATTTTGGGATGCCCCCATGTCCTATATAAGCCCACAGAGACCAAACAGGAAGGGTGGTAAGTGGCTAGCTCTGGTGTCCATTCTGTCCCTAAACATGGTACACCACCGTGTCACAGCCGCAGCCCCAGTCCTATATGTGGGATGCAGGGAATGCTGTGTGTGTGCACAGTTACTTCCCAAAGTGTCAAACAAAGGAACAGTCCCTCTGCTTTTGCTTTTCCTTTAACCTATCTGAGACATCCATAGTTTTTATTTTCACAGCCCAATAATTCATGTGAGCAGGGCCAGAGAAACTTTCTTCTGTGAACCTTCTCTTGTGTTCTTCCCTAGGCTTCTCCTTTCTGGCCCAGGAGACTGGCCAGTTTAGAAGTCTGGCTGATGCGAAAGCTGGATGAAGTTCTTTGACCTCCCATCTTCATATCTACAGGAAGCTATTCAGAATTCACAAAATATTTTTCTCCCATATGCCTGGCTCTTGCATATGAATCCTGGTTTTCAGAAGTATTGTCTCATGTAAAAAGCCTCAAATGCCATTTTGGGGTACTGACTTATACTTCTGTTTTACGTTCAAGGGTTAAAAATTTTGATCTTTTGGACACAGTGGATAGCTCAGAAATTAGGGTGTGTGTGGGGGGGGGGCGGGTATGGGTCTTGTCCACAGTGAGAAAAAATAAAAGCACACTGTTACATCTCAAAACACAATCTGATGACATCCATTTAGTATGGAAACTCTGTCATGAGAATTTTATAGAGATCCCCTATATTTTTAAAAAGATGAATCCAGAATAATAATAATGGAATATGAATGTAGGACATGCTTCTTTAAAGGTAAAAACTTGAAGTAAATAAACATCAGTTTATAAAGAACAGACTATTTGATGAGGAGTTGTGACATCTGGATTTGAGTTCTGACTTAAACACCTAACCAAAATGTGGCCCTAGGAAACTGTTCGGGTTTTTTTAGGCTTCAGATGCCTTGTATAAGTGGTAGGAGGGGCATTGCTATCATCCCAGATTATATTATTCGGTCTGGTGATAGATCAAAGGGGCTAATGTAAAATGATACTTTGGAAATTGCAAAGCATCATTTATATATAATGTGGCTTTTAACTATTGGTGAAAATGGGGATAAAGGATATCCCAAATAGAAAAATGATTTGGATCAAAGATACCATCTCTATTCTCCATCCTAATTTTGTTTCAGCTAGAAAAATAAAAGAGGAACTAAAATGAGTATAAAGGCAGAAACAATATTATTCATTTTGTCTCTCTATTTACCTATTTATATATCTAGCTATTCAGAAAAGAATATGGACCAGCATGAATATGTGGTATACCTTTAGAAAGTACTTCAGGTTGTCTAGAAGTTTGCAAGTATTTGAAAATCAGTATTTTTAAGTTAAACTGGGTAAGTTAATAAACTGATAATATAAGAAAATATATAAAAGAATGATCATTTCTTTTATATAATTAACCTTCTAAAACACAATTTGATTGCCTATAAACAAGAAATGAAATTTATTTAGCTACCTCATTATTATTGCACAATTAAGAGGTTTTCTATTTCTCTGTGACAAATAACACTGCAAAGAATATTCTTGACCAAACGTTGATTTCCTAGGAATAAATGTTGAGAAATGGAAAAACAAAGTCAAGGGACATGAACTTCTTTAAGGTACTCACAGGAGAAAAGTTGCCTGTGTGTGTGTGTGTGTGTTTTGTTTGTTTTTCATTATTATCCACAAACTTTTTAATTTATACACAATAAAATTCCCTCTGTATTGCAGAGTTCAGTGGGTTTTTGCAAATGCATAGATCCTTGTGTCTACCACCATTATCATGACACAGAACAGTTCTACCAACACAATCATAACCTTGTGCTGTCCCTTTGAGCTCAATTGCTCCCCGGCAGTCCTAAAACCTGGAAACCACTGGTCTGTTCTTTGACGCTATAGTTTTGCTTCTCCCCACCCCCAGAATGGCATAAAAAATGGAATTATATAGCATACAGTCTTTGTAACAAAGTGCATTTGAGAGGCACCATGTTGCTATTTGTAACAATTAGTTAATTAGCTAATTAATAATCTGAGAAGCATTCCATTGTATGGATGTAGCACATTTTGTTTATCCATTCCCCTTCTGATAACTAGAAATAGATTTTGGTGACTAGAAATAGATTCACATAGGTTTTTGTATGAATGTAAGTTTTCATTTGGGGGACATAATAATTAGGCATTCACTGTAACACTGGGTGATATGAAGTAGGTAGGGGTGCAGAGCAATTAGAATCTCCATACATTGTTGATGGGAAGGCAAAATGGTATGGCCATTTTGGAAAATAGCTTGGCGGTTTCTTATAAAATCTGCACTTCATATCACCCAGTGTTACAGTGAATGCCTAATTATTTATGTCCCCCAAATGAAAACTACATTCATACAAAAACCTATGTGAATCTATTTCTAATCACAAAAATGTGGAAACCACCCAAACATCCGTATTTTTGGTGTTCTTTGTTTAATTTTCATCATTCTTATAGGGGTACAGTGAGATTACACTGAAATATTGATTTACATTTTCTTAATGACTAATGATGTTGAACATGTTTTCATGGGTTCATTTGTCATCTCTATATCTTCATTGGTAAAATGTGTATTCAAATCTTTGACTCATTTTATAATTGGGTTTTGCTGTAAACTGACTGTGTCCCTTCAAAATTCATATCCTGAACCCACAATGTGATGGTATTGGAAGTGGGACCTTTAGGAGAGAATTAAGCTTAGATTTTCATAACATTGTGACCCTATGAAAAGATTAGTGTCCTTATAAGAAGAAAAAGAAAGAACACATGGTAAGAAGATGTCTGTCTATAAGCCAAGAACAGGTGCTCACCAGATATGCAAGCATCTTCATCTTGGACTTCCAGAACTGTGAGAAACAAATGTCCATTGTATATAAGCCACCTAATCTGGTTTGCTATAGCAACCAAAGCTGACTAAAACAGGTTGTTTGTTTTCATATTGTTAGGTTTTAAGAGTTCTTTATGCAGTCTTGTATTGAGAAGATGTGACCACTGGTTGACCAGTGAGCTACACCCATGTAATCAGAGGCTCCCCACTCCCTCCCTTATCCTAGGAATATGTAACCCACTTGCTTCCCCTCTCCCAGAGGCTGCCCAAAAACATAGCCTTGAGATACTGATGAGGTGTTGAGACCATCTGGACTGAATACATGACTGAACCCACTTAAGGCCTCTGTATAAAGCTACAGCTACCCAAGACAAGCCTTGTATGTAAGTTCCCTCACTCATTACACGTGCCACCTATCAATCTGGAGTGGCCTGTCTCCTTCTTCAGCCTCTCTCTGCTTTCTGCAAAAGGGGACTAGTTTCAGATCGCATACAGGAAGTTCCCAAGGGGAATGTGAATGGGCCATAGGAAGTGGAAGTCATAGGGACAATCCCTATTTGCCCACGAACCTCTAGGTAGGGAGGAAGGGCCCATATATTAGATGCTTGTGGACTATTATGAGACAACAGGAGATGCTTTAATGTGCCTGTGTGAGGATGCACACCACAGTGCACTGCAGCACAGAAGGGAAACACAGGCTGGCCCCTAATGTGCACTGTTCGGCTGGCACTGATGTCCTACTAGAGGCTGTGGCTCGGGTTACAGAGTTGGAGGAAGAGCTGAGGATACAGAAGGACGTATGGTGGCCCATCCACTGCTCTGCCAGCTTCGGGGCTGGCCAAGAAGCTGGAGGAGCAGGATCATCAGCTAGAGAACTTCGCATGCCCTCCTGCAAAGCTAGGAAGGCAAAAGCCGCTGCAGTTCAAGTCCAAGCACCTCCAACAAAGCCTGATGGGGATGCTAAGCAGTGGAGTCCCCGGGAAAAGAGGAGAATGAAGAGGGGGATACTGTGATTGACAGTGAACATGGGAATGTCCCATGTCCACTGACCCCTGATACAAAGGAAAGCAAAAGTAGAGCAACCACCACCCCAGTCAGTGGGGCAGCCCCGATTCAGGAAATATTCCTGGTGAGAGAATATATGCCTACTAACCTTGCTGACACATCTGACAAGTTCCCATGAAAAGCTAGGGGAAGTGTCCAGACATGGTTAGTGCAATTATGGGATACAGGGGGCCATGGCATTACTCAGAAAAGGTAGAAAACAGAGTAGGAGAATGTAACCATCCCCACACATCCTGTCCTCTGGCAGCACCTCCAAGGTACTAGTAGGATTCAAGATACTCACTCCCTTATACATTGGATTATTCTACCCTGCCAGAAAGCTTGGCCCAGTGAGAGAAATCTATAAGGGAGCTACAACAAGTTCTTGGGGAGTTAGGAATGGGACACCCTGTCCTGATCAGGCCATATTCACTACAGGAATGAAAGCTAAGATCCTCCAGTCTGCTCCCCAGTACCTGGTATGAGACCCTGACATACATGCTGAGCCCAGTTGTAAGACATTTATGATACTGAGCAATCCACTGCTGATCTGGGGGAAAGGGACAAATTCCAGGAATGCACAGGAGCTGTGGAGAAAACCCAAGACAGAGGGAGTTCAGAATGCCAACAGGCTATCCCACTTGGCTGCAAAAGTTCAGGTAAAAATAACCCTAAAGCAGATATGGTTTGACTCCATTACTGCAGGGCCCTCATGTAAACAGAGAGACTGACAACCTCACGTTGCATTGGCTGGCCTGTGGAAAGCCTTAAAATCTGCACCAGAGTTTACAACTGCCCCATCTACCCCTACCACCCATGATGTCTGGCTTGCTCCAGCAGAGGTCTCAGAGGCATAGTCCTATTTGGGTTGAGTGCTTCCTATGACCTCAGATAGGAGGCAGACCAAACTCCCTCCAGGTGAGAGCCACTGGAGGAGACTGGAGACCTCATGTGAATTTTAGTATTTATTAGTCCTCCAGAATATACAAAAGGTGACAGGTATGAAGGAGACAGGAGCTGTACATACACAGTAAAACACAGCAACCCTCAGAAGTTGTCTGGTCCCTCAGTGCCATCAATAGAAGGACAAAAATTCACAGTCAGGGAGGTTCTATGACCCTGCAAACTGAGCATTCTCTCAACTCACCCCCCATGCCATATGAGGTCTTTATTACTCCAATCCAGAGAATATACTGGGCACTGATATCTTACAGGGCCAAACTCTGCAAACCTCTATCAGTGAATTCCACTTCCAGGGCTAGAATCATCAAACCAGTATGAAGAGGAAATGCCAACTGGCAGCCAGTAAGCCTGCATTTCTCCACCCCCCACAAGGAGTGGTAACTGTCACACAATACAAATTGCTTGGGAGCATAAGGAGATGGGAGATACTGTCCAAGAATTGCTCTGGACGATTGTTGTATGACCGGTCCATAGTTCTTTCAATAGCCTGTCTGGTACAGCTGGTAAGAAACTACCAAGTGTTTTTTGTTTGTTTGTTTGTTTTTTCCCCTCAGACTAATAAGAATTGAACAAGGTAACATCCCCTATCCATGAAGCTGTTCCCACCACTGCCAATATTTGAGATGCCTCTGCCAGGGTCATAGGAGTGTGCCATGCTCTGCTGGACTTAGCAAATGCCTTTTCCAAAATACCCCAGGCCATCACAGGGTCTGGGGTAGTCAGTGACCTCTCCCTGTTCTCCTTCCCCACATTTGTAAAACAGATCCAGGACACTGATGATATAATGTTAACAAATGAAGACGTGCCGCTCTGACAGGACACCTGCTGGCTTTGCTGGTCTATCTGTGAGGGAGAGAGTAGGTGGCGAACCCACACAAATTCAAGACCTGAGAACTACCTTAAGGTTTTTGGAAGTCACTAGTCAGGTGAGGTGCATGCTGTCCCAGGAGCTGTGACTGATAAAATGCAAGCTCATTGAAGCTCTAAAAATGTGAGTCAGTGCAGGCCTTTACAAAGATTTGGGAGTTTGGGAGGACTTTTATTCTCCACTTGACACAGTGCCTCCCTCTCTTATACCACCTGGGAAAGAAAGGACACATACAGAATGGGAATTGGAACAGCAACCTGCTTTTGAGAAGACAAAACTCTAATGACATAGATGAGAACTCTGGGCATCTCTCAAGCAAGCTATCATTTGAGTTACATGTGTCCAGGACTCTGAAAGCTATGGGTTGGATAGGTTGGTAGAGACAACCAAAGGAGAGGGTGCGCCTATGCGTTTGCTCCTAGCTCTAAAAGGGATCAAAAACTTGATATGCCCCATAAAGGAAAAGCTCCTAGCCATGTATCCAGAGCTCCTCCAGGTAGAGCATCTCTTGAAGGAACAGTATCAAGATAAGAACTTTCCTTCCTATCAAGGGTGGGTTGAGAATAGTTCCGTCAACCCACCTCTGCCATGGTTCAAACCCATTTTGATTAAGTGGTAGACCTATTTGGAACAGAGGAGTACCCTGTCTGCCAGCCCACTGTCTCTAGAAATGTGGGTGCTATTATGCCCTATAGAATGTGTAGATCTTCTAAATGCCACTGCCCTTATTACTGTGGTGGCCCCCGTGGCTTGTAGAGAGGGAGTGGAGTAAATTCCCACTGATGCCTGCTATACGGATGGGTCCAGTGGGGCCAATCCCTTTAACTGTCAGTTGGACTGTTCCAAAGGGATTTACCCTGTGGGTTGGACAATGGGAAGCCAAGAGGTGGATGATTTTATGAAAAAACCCTTGTGGGGTCAGGATATGTGGAAAGACATTTGCATTCTCCTACAGGAAGCTGAGGCTGTCCTCACTGTCTTCTTCATCCCAGCTCATATGACACTGACATCCCCCAATGATAGAGAGCCACTGTTTTGCTCAGGTCTAAGCCTTAGCAGGTGACATTTCAGTAGACACAGAAGATTAGGTGCACAGAGAGAGTGGCCACCACAGTGCCCAGGTGGATGGCATATTGCCAAGGATGACAGATCACTTTTGAAATACAGTGATTTGATTAATGAAGTAACAGCAGGCCCTATGTGTTCTCAGTGACGTCCAAGGCAAGTGCCAAAGAAGTCTGGGGCCATCCACCAGAGTTCCCAACTGATGAGGAATTGGTGAATTGATTATATTGGCCCCAGCCACCCTGAGTGAAGTTACCAAATATGTCCTGGTTAGTGTGGACACGGCATTGGACCTAACCCGAGCTTTCCGTTGTCACCATGCAAAGCAGGCTGCCACCAGGTGGGAGCCAGAGAAGAGGATCAAGTATGGATGCTCTTGTGGAACAGACAGTGATCAGGGGCCACATTTTCAAGGCCATAATATGCAAGACTTGGCAAAAGAACATGCCATTAAATAGAGGTTCTTTCTCCCCTACAACCTGTAAGTAGCAGGACTGATAGAAAGAAAAAAATGGAATATTAAAACAGCACATTAAATTAATAACAAGTAAAACCACCTTGACTGGGTGAACTGTCCCAAGTACTGTCCCAAGCTTTAATACATTTGAATGATCAACCAGTAGAACCTGTTGTTCCATATGCCTGACTGGGGACCTCTGCTAAGGCACCAAATACCATGAAGGTGTATGGAAGTCTCGGAAAAGAGTCATTGCTCCAACTCTCACTGTGGATCAACATGCTGTGTTGCTGAGAACACCAAGCCCCATCAGCCAGAGAAAGGAGTTACCTACAGGAATCTGCAATGCGATGGGTGGGTACTTTGTACGCTCTCAGTAAGGGAGAGCTACTCAATCTCCACTGGCATCCCACTGTCCTGCTATAAGGTGACCTGCTGAAATGCGTTACAGCTGGAATGGAACATGCGCCATGAAAGACGGGAGAAGGAAAGGGTCCTGGTCTAGCTTCTCACACTTAATCCACCTCTTCATGCCTGACAATGCTGCCTCCTCCAGCCAACATGTGTGGTGCGCACAACCAGGTCACACTCCTAAAGCTACTGCCCCATTAATATCTAAGAATTAGGCCACAGGGGTAATTTTTATAGAAGAAGACCTTCATATACAAGTTCCTATTAAATATTTCACTTTTTGCCTTAGAATTCTGCCTCCTATGGTGTCTGGTCACAAGAAGGCACCTGATAGAAATGCTATTTACAGTGGACCCACTGGTATGGCCAACAAAAGAACCCAACAGCTGTTGTGTATGTGGGCAGGTGTCCCTCTCTAGCTTACCAAACTACCACAGTGGTATTGCCACTCCAGGGAGGGGATTGGAAAACCCTAAAGCAATACATTAAGGAAGAACAAGTTATAATTTGTACTCTCAATTCATCTGATATCACCAATACAGATCGAGAAACCTGTGTCACACACTACCAATAACAGTGTCAGTCACTGTCAATCACATTGCACAGGCAGCCCATCAAACTGCTGACCAGAAGCATTCTAAAAACACCACCATCAAAGCCATATGTGGCTATGCTCAGATTTGGGAAAGGTTCATGTGGCTTAAACCAGGTTATGGACACTGAACACCTGAGTAGCCCTAAGTTGCGAACAGAAAAATCACTCTAGATAGAACCAACTCAACTGTACAAGAAATATAGGATGGCTATCACCAGAACTATGTGGTCATTCTGTTTTATTAAAGGCTAGTGGCTGGTTTGACACTGACTGGGATGGCTGCCACGTACTTCTTAAATTAGCTCTGAATGGGACGCAGTGGTGATGTGGCACAAACCTTTGGCCGTGGCTTCCACCTTCATGTTGAGCTACTGCACCCTGGGTTTTCCCTAGACATAGGAGAGAATCCACCCCATGTTAAAAATCGCCAACTGCCCTCTCCCCAAGGCCAGATAGGAACATTCTGTTTTCTACTGATCTGATCATTGTGTGCCTGCTTTGCCTTCCCAGCCCTGGCCTGGAGAATGTTGCTGCACGTATAGAAGCCCTTATTGAATCCACCGGAGAGCCTTACATCATAGCCAACCAAGTCTGTCATTCCTGAACACTGAAATGCCTCTAATGAGAAAAGCTGTCCTCCCAAACAGAATGACCTTGGACATTATTCTACCCCATAAGGAGGCAACTGTGCTATTCTCCAAACAGAATGTTGTGTGTTCAACCTGAGGATTATGCTAATATATCATCTTTATTAAATCATATGAGGACACCCTGAGTGATCTGACCCCCAGGCTAGAGGACTTAATAAATCAATGGTTTGGAACAAGGGGCTCTTGGTGGAAATAGATGTCACTGATTTTGAAAATCAATGTCTTAATCTATGTTTTCTTTTGCATGGGCCTGTATCATCACAGTGGCATGGGAATCTGCCTCCAATGCAGCCACACTTTTGCCAAAGAAACTATCTACCTCTGTGCCAGCGAAAGCCCTCACTGACTCCTCAGAGCACACTGTTGGGGGGATGAGCATCACAAGAACTGGTCACAAGAGATGGAATGCTGCAGGAGGTCATGGAGAAGTTGTAACTCCTAGGTGACCTATGACCTGGAACCAGGCAATTAGAGGCTCCTCACCCCCATCCTCTGTCCTTGGAATGTGCATTCTGCTTCCCTTCTTCACTCGCAGGAGCCCGAGGACACAGCCTTGAGATGGTGATGTGATAGTGAGACCACACGGACAGCATATGGGACTGAATCCACTTTAAGAATGCCATATAAATTTTAAGTTTTGGCAGGCAGGTTCAGATATCTCATTCTGCAGCCACCCAAGACAAGCTCTGTATACAATTTCTCTTTGCTTATTAAAAGTGATACCTACCGACTGGGAATGGGTGGCCTCTGTCTCAGGTCTCTTCCTGCCCTATGCTTACTGGGGCCAGTTTCAGATTATCCTCAGGAAGCTCCTGGGATTGTAAACCAACATCTGGATAAAAGTTCTTTATCAGACTTGTTATATGCAAATATATTCTCATAGTCTGTGTTTTCTCCCCCGTTTTCTTAAGAGTATATTTTGCAGAGCAATTTTTTTTAATTTTTAATTAAAATTTTAATTTTAGATCTAATTTATCGACTTTGTCTTTATGGGTTTTACTTTGGTGTCATATCCAATTTCCTTCTAAGAAGACAAATGTTCAAGAAGGAACAGAAAATATGTTTCCTGCTGCAATCATAAAAATGAGTTGAAATTTACATACCAGGACCTAAAATTTCGTAATTGTGGATATTGTGACTTCTCTAACTAGCATGCCCTGGTGCATAAGTTTTTCACATTTGGTGCTAAAGCACAGCTTCTCCATGACAAATATTTACTGATATAACTGAGAGTCCAGCATTGTAATATACTGTGATATAACGGACATTACCTTCTAGCTAAAACAACATTTCTGTCAGAGCCAAACACTATAATACACAGTCTATAAAGACGGGACTTTGTATTTTTTAACATTGCCTCAAACATTGGATAAAATGTCAAACACAAGTAAGTCTCAATAAATTCTGGATGAAGGATTGAATGAGAAGTACAGGGAAAGATGTTTACTCTAAGGTACAAACTATAACTTATGCTTTTGTAGAAAGCACCCCAACCTGTACACCTGTGATAGGTCCATACAGAGACATCAGGCACTAATTGGGAAACAATTCCCCAAAATCAGGTTTTCAATGCCAACATTAACTGGGAAGCAGTATATCATAATGGACTCTGGAGTCAGACTGCCTGGGTTCATATCCTACCTCTCCCACATATTTGTCAATACTTGGCTTCTCTGAGGTGTCCTCACCTGTACAGTGAGAACTTCTAGTTCATGGATTACTGTGAGGAAACAGTATCTTTTTCATAGCACTCCTATTTTCCTTGGTTAATGTAAAAAAAAAAAAAAAATCAGCTGACATATGCAAAGCCCTGAGCCGGGAACCTACAACATAATAGCTAATATATATTTATTATGATATAATTGTGATACTAACATACTGAAAGCTACAGACCATGGCAGACTATTATCATTCCAACAGATTTTTAAGCTCCAGCCTCTGGGAAGCCTGCCTTTGAATAAAGTATGAGAAAGGCAAGATAAGTTAGCCTTTTTCTCGAGTTGGTATATCCCTCTTCTTTTCTGATTGAATTACATTCCTGCTACTATCGTAACTGTAATACCAGTTCTTCCCTTCAGACCTTGCACAATTTGGGATTCATGAAGAATATGTCAAGTTCACCAATATCTTTTAAGAAGTTTTGTACTATAGAACAATTCTACAAAAGCAGAATATTTTAAAGCAGTCAAATATCTCTGATTGTATAATTCTCAGAGGATAACCATAGTGTTTTCCTTTAAAAAGTATTGTTGATGCCGTTTACTATACTTTATTTCCTAGCTATTAAATTGTTCCTATTCAATTTTGCAGAACATGGCAGGTGTCTAATTTTTTTTTTTTTTTGTACCATATTGAAGAAGAAGAATAAAACGTCAAACCACAAAAGTACACTGAAGATTTGCAGTGTTGAACTTGTGGATAATCATGCGATAACCTTTCCTCATCAAAATGTTGCCAATTAATTAAGATCCTAAAATAATGACTGTATACTGTTTTTCCAATTTGTTTTACAAACTCAGTTCAGATATAGGATTACAGTACCATAGACCAGAATGCACACACATTAATGCTCAGAATATGATCCATTATCCGTCAGAACTAGAGATCCAACAGAAAGCTTTTAAAAGCTTAGTTCAGTCTCTATAAAGCCAGACAAATAAAAAAATAAAAAAACAACTCTGAATGAAAATTAGGTAGATAATAATTGGAAAAATGGAATGTTAAAAGATGAACACTGAAGGTTTATTAAAGTTCTGTTCAAATCAGGCTGATGTCAGGTGGAAATAGACAGGTATGACAAATAAAGATGTTTTCACCTAGATTAATTATGTGGATGGTATGAGGTCGATGAATATATGGATTTCCATTATCACAGTCTTTACCCACTCTACCTCACTAATATCATCTTAAGATTGATATTGGGTCTCCCAGCAATTGAATGGATCTAAAGTAGAATAAACCCTATTTCCATCTGTCTATCTTCTCCAAACTGATCTACTAGTTATGACAATTCAATTTAGCACTGCAATTTTTCTAACCAATCTCAAAGAGTTCCAAAAAAGCCAATAAGTGAAAACTTAAGATAAGTTTAAAGTATAAATAAAATGTAGCTGACATATTTCAAAACACAAGGGGTCAACTTAAACATCCAAACATCACTTTATATCATTGCCAAATTCTCCTCAATGCTGCATAAGAGTAACTGTGACATTTGATTCAAGCTGTGTGCTCAGAATAATAAAAGCTGAATATAGACACTTGAAATCTATGTACTCCTTTTTCTTCTGCAGTGAGACCAAAAAGAAACATGCTCTTATTTCATGAAATAAATATTATTTTATTGGGTGTCTGCTTTACTTAAGAGGTCAAGTCCTTAATTAGATCATTAATAATTATGTTGACATTTACTGCCTGCAAGGCATGGTTTCTTTGGAAGCAATTTAAGAACAAGAGATATTTCTGATCATTTATCTTATTCTAACTGGCCCACTGGTTAGAAGAATAATTTTCTAATCCTTCTAGGCAGTTAAACTAGCACTTATTAGGTTATTTGTACATAGGCACTTTTTTCCTGAGACATAATAAATGAAGGGAAACATCTGCTCAATAAATTTAAAGTTGTAGAAATGTCTTAAGTCTTTAACCATTATATTGCTTTGCTTGGCCAAAGAAATGATTTACCGCATGTATTTCTGAGTCCCCATTGCCTAGAACAGTATCCTCCTTTATAGCAAGTATTCAATAAATGGCAATCGAACAGAAATAAGTGTAATTGAGCTAAAGAGAAGTTTAGAGTCTGAGACCTTTCTGGCACCCATAGAGCTAGCACAAATTGAGGAAATTTTAAAATGGTTAGGAATATACTAACATTTCTGTATCTGAATGAAGTTCTACTACTACGAGTAAAAACATTAGAAGCAGAAAGTCTTGGGTTTGAATTCTAGCCTGTCCTTAACAGTTGTGTGTCATTGGGTAAGTTCTTTCAATTCTTTACATGTTGGCTTCCTCATCTAAGTATGTGTATAATGATTCTGAGCAAGATATACAGGAGTTATGTGATGATTCAGTGTGATAAGACTGAAATGCAATAGGAGCACAGTAAGTGTTCAATATGTGTTGGTGATAATGATGATCATGTCAACGGCAATGACAACATTATGTCCACCAACCTCTATTAATGCCTTGAGGTCTTGCACAAGTTCATTGCAGATACCTGCAATCAAGTCTGATAAAGGCTAGTTTAGCATAGGAGAAGATTAAGAAAGAATGTAGAAAACAATGGGCAAACCAAAAGGCATTTGGGGAAAACCTTGTGAGGCATCATCTGATTTGTCAGTGGATTTACTTGCCCAGGATTTTTATTTTGCTTGGGGTAACATTTCACTAGGATACATTTCCTCAGGGAGAAATGAGGCGAAACTATGCTAAATAGCAAGAGAAACATGTCAAATAGAAACTTATGCATCAGGGGCTCTCATTTAGGTTATCAAAAATAACTAAAAGAGTCAAGAGAGGATAACAGAAGATTACAAAAAAAAAAAAAATTAAATTCTGTATCTGAATGAAGTTCTACTACTACGAGTAAAAAAAATTTGCCCTTGAAGCCATTGGGGTGGGGGGGTAACCTAGATAGTACTTTCCGAGCATCTTTAAAAATATGAACACTGCCATTGGCAGTGAGCATCTGCTTACAGACCTGTCCTCATGTGACTTTCCAATCTAGTTTGTGGAAATCAGCCAAAGCTCAGGAAACCACATTTGCTTTCCCAGTGAAATTTCACAAACTATTAAAGCCTAATCATAAACCCGTTCTATACATCAAGCCAAAGCCAAGCTGTCTAGCAAGAGCTTGCTGAGTATGCCAAACCCATCCTTGGACGTTTGGGTACCATAGTGCACTTTTGTCCAACTCAGATGTAATTATACATCGTTTATTGCCAGACTGTGCCAGAGGTTCCTATAATTTTGTATGTATGAAATGTCAGCAATATGGAAAAGGAAATCTGTTCAATTTCTCTCATTCATTGCTTTACCTACAATCTCAGGCCTATGTAAATGTCGATCCATTCTTCAAAATTAATAGGTGGGAATGTAAGAAGAATATGTGTAATATTTTTCCTCAAAATACAAAAAGGCCCAGAGTTAGAGAAAGTAATACTGTTTCTCTTAGAAAATATTCTTCAATTTTTTCACTATTCACTTATAATGGAAGAGAATATACTGACTACTGCTTTTTGGCAGAGTTTTTTTTATACTGATGTGTTCAAAGGAATAAGTGTGTAAACAGAGAAAAATATTAAAACTTTCGATGTTAATCTATATTTTAATACCCAAGCATATCTTGACAAACTTTCAAATACAGAATGCATGAAACTCATAAAATATATATAAGTGTGATTGCATTACTGTTTCTAATTTATTTTCCCCTCAACGAAATTCTGTCTTTGAGTTCTTATTTATTATGCCTTTTATTCAATTGAGTACCTAGGCAGAAAATACAATAAAGCTTTGCTAATTTCATAAAATATTGAAACACTGACACTGAAAATAGAATTTCACTATCTTTATGTACTTCTGGGCCTATCTCACTATTTAATCTAAAAACCTACTTAAGGAATGCATAATTTCCTAGACACTTATTCTGATAAATTACATTCAGCATCTCAGAGAAAAATATTCATATTCAGAAACAGCATTTTCACTTGTTCAAAAGTAGTCAAAGAGCTAATTCACAAAGATTAAGAGATTAAAGAAGACAATAAATGTGGTCAATGACTTGACATATTTCTTTTTAAGTGTGTCTCCTATCCTCTTGCAAGGTTTAGAATTGAGCAGAAATCTTGCCAGAGAACAAAGATTATTTCTGGGTGGTAATGTTTATTGGGGAAGCATCTGAAAACTTACTGTACTATCCTAACTTCCTAATAATCACCTTCAGTGGCTGAGGTATATGGAGGTCTCCAGGTCAGCACACTACTTCCTACACTCCAGAGGACAAACTCCTTATTCTAAATAACTCCTCCTTCTAGAGGAACTTGACTATTAGTTTTCAGAACTCATAAAACCTTTATGAAATCCTCAGCTATTGTAGAAAAGGATGAAAATAATTTCAGTTAAAATGCATGTATCTCAGGGTACCTGGGTGGCTCAGTGGGTTAAAGCCTCTGCCTTTGGCTCAGGTCATGATCCCAGGTCCTGGGATCTGCTCAGCAGAGAGCCTGCTTCCTCCTCTCTCTCTTTCAATCTCTCTCTCTTTATCTGCCTGCCTCTCTGCCTACTTGTGATCTCTGTATGTCAAGTAAATAAATAAAACCTTTTTTAAAAAACCCGCATATATCTCTTACCTTCTATCAAAGCTAGGACTTTAAAGACTTGCATATATATTATTTACCACGCTAAAGATGCTTTTAAAGCTCATATTCTTATTTTAATAGATGGATTTGTTCCATGGTCCCTGATTCAGCAACCTTATCATCCAAACATAGAGAAGATGGTAAACAGAAGGAAAACTCAGGCAACAGTACATAAATAGGTGTAGTAGCAATATTAAGAGCTTCTTCTTTCTTTTTCTTCTAAGGGACGGGTCTTTATTTTGCCTTGTAATACCTACATGTGATTGTTGTTTTTTTTTTCTTTCTAATATTATTTTTTAATGATGATATTGTTAGATTTGTTTTTATTTTATTTTATTTTATTAATTCAAATAAATAACATATAATGTATTATTTATTTCAGAGGTACCGGTTTGTGATTCATCAGTCTTATATAATACCCAGTGCTCATTACATCACATACCCCCCCCCACTGTCCATCACCCAGTTACCCCATCCCTCTACCTCTCTCCCCTCCAGCAGCCCTCTGTTTGTTTCCTATGATTCAGTCTTTTACGGCTTCTCTCCCCTTGGTTTCATCTTGTATCATTTTCTTCCTCTCTTCCCCTAAGAGCTTCTGATTTCTTTCTTTCTTTCTTTCTTTTTTTTTTTACAGAGAGAGATCACAAGTAGACGGAGAGGCAGGTAGAGAGAGAGAGATAAAGGGAAGCAGGCTCCCTGCTGAGCAGAGAGCCTGATGCGGGACTCGATTCCAGGATCCTGAGATCATGACCTGAGCCGAAGGCAGCGGCTTAACCCACTGAGCCACCCAGGCGCCCGAGCTTCTGATTCCTTAAAAAGAAAAACAACATGTGTGGGGAAAGGATATATACTATCATTTATACATAGAATTTATGAAATAAGGTTATTAGCTAGAACCAGAGCCTTCAACTTACTATTCTATTTCTTTTCCTCCAACCTGAACCATACTGACATGCAAATTCTAACTCTGAATAAAATATATTATTATTATTATCACAGAAGAGTCTGAATTTTACTATAAAATAATCATTGAACACTGCATCAAGACTAATTATGTACTATCCAGTGGCTAACTGGACATAATTTTAAAAAAGCAATGGTGAGTAAGGGGGTAGCTTGTGTGTAGGAGGGAGGTCTGTGGCAGAGGAGTTAGACTGTGGAAAGGTAATGGTAATAAAAGTACAGCTGAAGGCCAAAAAAAACCCCAAACCATCAAAAATATCCTTTTTGATATTAAATTCATGTCAGTAGTCTTCCTTGTTTCTCTTTCTATTATGTTAACTTGATTTTGGAAACATTCTAGGAAGCAAAATATAGTCATCCTATTTAAAAAAAAAAAAAAAGCAGGGACGCCTGGGTGGCTCAGTTGGTTGGACGACTGCCTTCGGCTCAGGTCATGATCCTGGAGTCCCGGGATCGAGTCCCGCATCGGGCTCCCAGCTCCATGGGGAGTCTGCTTCTCTCTCTGACCTTCTCCTCATTCATGCTCTCTCTCACTATCTCTCTCTCAAGTAAATAAATAAAATCTTAAAAAAAAAAAAAAAGCATACATATTCTCTAAAGGGTATATCAATTCTTTTGGGGGGTGTATATCTGATATATCCACATTTTATAAATCATAGTAATTATAGACAACAAAAATAACTTTAAAAAATGCTTTTCTATAGCCTTTGTTCTGGGCATTTCAGACATTTTGCTTTGATGACAAGTATGAGCAAATAAAACTGGCTGAGGTCTTTGATTTAACTTTGGCTTTTAGTCTAACTTTTTTTGTTTATATATATGAAGAGAAGAAGAGACTTATTTTTTAAGACTTTATTTAATTGACAAAGACAGAGACAGAGACAGAGGGAACATAAGCAGGAGGAGAGGGAGAAGCAGGTTTCCCACCAAGCAGCGAGCCCCATGGGGGATTCATGACATGAGCAGAAGGCAGGCCCTTAATGACTGAGCCCAAGAAGATGAGACTTTTGATATACTTTTCAAAAATTTAAAATAATCGAGGGGTGCCTGAATGTCTCAGTTGGTTAAGCATCAGTCTTCAGCTCATGATCCAGCATCCTGGAATCGAGCCCTTCATTGGGCTCTCTGCTTAGAGGGAAGCCTGTTTCTGCCTCTCCCTCTGCACCTCCCACCATCTCATGTCTGCCTCTCTCTTAAATAAATATTTTGAAAAAGTTAAAAATAACCTAATTTTGAACAACACTGACTTTAATTATAGAGCCTATTAAATAAATGGTGATCCCAGATATTAAAACCATAAACAGAACCAGAATCCATGGCTTCTGTATATTAAAACTCCATCCTAAAGCAATAAGGGCATTCTAAAAATTTCGCTCATATTTTAAAACACAGATTTGCATTAGTGTTTGGTTAATGGAATGACTGAGGTGTGCCTGGCCAGTTAGGTATCTGGGTGTTCCCAAATCTGGCTCTGTGGTCCAACTCTCCCTGCCACTTACCATCACCTGATGGCTGGTGTCTACTTTGGTTTAGATGAGAATGAGAACAACTCCAGGTCTTAAGTCTGGCTGAGATTTCCAGGAGCAAGATCAAGATCTCAAAATGGGTTTGTTAGTATTGGTTTTGTCAACCCAATCTGACTGGGAGAATACTCGGGATGAAGGGTCCATTCTCTGTTTCCCTACACGAATTTTATTTTATTTAGATAATTGCATACACCATGTATAATACATGTCATCATCTGCTATTTTATACACTGTATCATACTATGTATGATGTATCAACTATGTACGTATGTGTCAACTATATTATAGCATAATATAAGCTGTATTATAGTACATACTATATATAACCTAATATTAATGTTATAATCTAAAAATACCTCTTATATATAATCTTATATAGATTAGTCTAATTTTAAATAATATCAAATACATATTATATACAGAATACTATGTATTATGCTATTTTATAATTATCTGTTAATTTAGTAAGAAATTCAAGTGGAGGGAGAGAGCTGGTGATGTACATCAGATATACTGAAGATTTGTCAGCTATGTATCAGATATTAGGTATCTATCTATCTATCTATCTACCTATCTACCCACCTATGTCACTAGATTATAAGTTTTTAAAGTATTCATAGAAAATTTTGAGAGCTTATGTGCTCTATTAAAGAGAAATCAGAGATGGACAATAGTTAAAATAGTAAACATAGATTGAATAAAGGAGTCTTGCAGTAGCAGGGAAAGAAACTTGCATATAGAATGGGGCTGAGGTCTGAATACAACAGGAAAAATGGGGATTTACAGCCAAAAAGCAGAGGGGGGAACTGGTGGAGAGAAAAATTACTAAAAGGGTAGCGTAACTCTTCTTAACCTGACCTAACAGAATCTTACTGAAGACAGGCCAGGATGATCATGTATCCCCTGGGGGAGGATGTAAGAGGAAGAATCTGTTCAGATTTCAACCAGGTATCAAGCGTGGGGATTCTCTGTTAACTGAACAGGATTCTTGCTAACACTGGACTCTACAAGGATGGAGTCTGAAGTCCAAGGTCAGGCCTCGCTGAGAAGAGGGCTCAGAGAAGCCTCACTAAACGTAGCCAAAGAAAGAAAGAAAATCATCATATGCTAACAGTCCTCAGTGTATTTGGAATTACCTCACAGCCTCCTTCAAATTCAGGCTTTCAGAGCTACTACATACTTGACAAGATTCCTCTATGCCTGTTTGGCGTACAGATATTAAGAAATTTGGAACAATTTCAACTTAGGCAGATGCCACAGATCTGGGTCTGAGTTGACCTACATTCTTGTCCTTGAATCTGTACTCAGGTATCAACTATCAAGGAGAATATTCTAGTTCTTATTTCAATTCCTAAGCCATAACTCTATATCATTTGCTCTTCTCTCCCAGGCCTTCTCTTCATAGCATCTTAGTCTCATCCCTAGGGCTGTCCTCCACACTCAGTGCCTCTCTTTACATATTCACAGACTCAGGTCTCACCTTGAAAATGCTTTATGTCCATGATTGACTATGGATTGCCCTGAGCAATATAATTTCTGAACTAGAAGTCACAGGAAAAATGTGATAGTCTTTAGGTAGCAAAGAAAACACCAATATAGAGAGGAGGCCTAACTTAAAGCATTTATTACTTCCATATCAGCTCTCAGTACATTCCACTTTGAAAGTCACTGGTCTCAATTCAGATCAATTTGCTTTAAAATTTGCTTTAAAATTATGCTCCATGCTCTTTCTCTTGGATACATTTTCAATCACCCAGTTTGACAAAAATATTGACAAATCAACTGGACCCAGAATAATTTTCCAGCATTTCCAAATCTCACCAAATATCAGTGAAGAGTTTCCTTATAAAGGCTTTTCATAATTCTGATAAGAAGAGCTAATGTAGCATTGTGTGTCAACTATACTCAAATAAAAATAAGTTGAAAAGAAATTTTTCATAAAAAGAGTAACAGATAATTCTGTGCCATTTAAGCATCTCATTTAAGTGCTAATAAAGACATGCTTTTGAGAATAAAATCAATAAAAATTCTACTTACACAGACTGAATTCAGGAAAACACACCTATAAAACTATGATATCTGCCAAAAACAGATGCTTAAAACTGACCAGAATCAAAGCTTAAAGAATCCAAGAGTGACATTGTTTTACACAGAATGCAGGTTTTAAATAATATTTGATAAATGTTTAACAAAATTGCTGACTTTTCAAGCATACGTTAGAATATATCACTACAAATACTACTGTGATTTTATATTCATGTGGGGTTTTATTTCTGTTTTTGAATTGATGTTAGATTTCCTTTTTTATTTAGCTCCAAGGGGATAAAACCTGTTCCTATTTTTCTCAGCATGGTATACTCAGTCCCACACTGAACCTAGCACAGAATATGCATTCAATAATTACCTGTTGAATGAATAGATGCAGGCTTAACTAGAAAGGCTGATTTTATACCAGCTTTACTGGGGTATAATTGACATATGATATTATATAAGTTTAAGATTGCAAATGTGAGGATTTGATAAACATATAAACTGCAAAGTGACAACCACAGTAAAGTTAATTAACATATCCTTCACCTCACATCATTTCCATTTTTGTTGTTATGGTGGCGGTGGTGATGGTGAGAACATTTATGATCTATTTTCTTAGCAGTTTTCAAGTATACAGTACAGTTTTGTCAACTACAGTCACCATGTTGTACATTAGGTCCTCGGGACTTACTCTTCTTCTAACTAAAGGTTTGTATTCTTTGACCAATAGTTCCTTATTTCCTCCATGCCCCACTCCTGGCAACCAGTGCTCTACTCTCTGTTCTGCTTTTTAGAATCCACATATAGGTGAAATCAGTCATGGAATATTTGTCTTTCTCTGACTTAATTCAGTTAGCATAACACCCTTAAGATCCATTTGTGTTGTTAAAAATGTACTCAGAGGTGAGGCTGCTGGTAGTTTTATTTTAATTCTTTGAGGAACTTCCATACTGTTTCCACAATGGCTGCACCAATTTATATTCCCACCAACAATGGAGCGGTGTCTCTTTTCTCCACATCCCTGCCAACACTTGTTGTCCCTTGTGTTTTTGATGATGGCTATTCTGATAGGTGTGAGGTGATACCTCATTGTGGCTTTGATTTCTATTTCTGTGATTGTTAGTGATTGCAGCATCTTTTCATGTATCTGTTGGCTATTTGTATGTCTTCTTCGGAGAAATGTCTGTTCGAGTAAGACTTTTGTCTATTTTTTAATTGGATTATTATTTCTTAAGATTTATCTATTTATTCGAGAGAGAGGGAAAGAGCATGAGAGTAGGAGGGGCAGAGCGAGAGAGAGAGTCTCAAGCAGGCTCCACCCTGAGCAGAGCTGGATTTCATAAACCTGAGATCATGACCTGAGCCAAAACCAAGTCAGATGCTTAACTGACTACACCAACCAGATGCCCCTTAACTGGATTATTTTTATAGTTGTTATTGCCATTGAGGTGTATGAGTTCCTTATATGTGCTGGATATTAACCCCATATCAGATAAATGGTTTGCAAATATTTCTTTCTACTCAGTAGCTTGCGATTTTCATCTGGTTAATTCTTTAGCTATGCAGAAGCTTTTTACTTTGATACAGTCTCACTTACTGACTTTTGCTTTTGTTGCTGATATGTTTGGTATAAAATCCAAAAAACTGTCAAGACCAATGTCAAAGAATTTTTTACCTATATTTTCTTCTCGAGGTTTTATTGTTTTAGGTCTTACATTTAATTCGTTTTACTCCACCTTGAGTTAATTCTTACGAGTGGTATAATGTAGGGGTCCAATGTCATTCTTTAGCATGAGAATATTCAGTTTCATCAACAACATTTATTGAGAGACTATCTTTTACCAATTGAGTTACTTGGCTCCACGTCAGTATTATTTGACCTTTTATGTCTCAGTTTACTTCCGGGCTCTTGATTCTGTTCTTTCATTCTGTATGTCTGTTTTTAAACCAGCATCATACTGCCTTTTTTTTTTTTTAAGATTAATTAATTTATTTACTTGAGAGAGAGACAAAGAAAGAGAGGGTGCATGAATGGGGGGAGGGGCAGAGGGAGAAGGAGAGAAGACTCCCACTGAACACAGATCCTAACACGAGACTCCACCTCATGACGCTGAGATCATGATCTGAGGCAAAATTGAACTGGAGGCTTAACCAACTAAACCATCCAGGCCCCATACCATCATACTGTTTTACTTGCTACAGCTTTATAATTTGGAATCAGGAAGTAGGAAGCCTATAGCTTTGTCAAGATTGTTTTGGTTATCTGAGGTCTTTCATGGTTCTACATGAATTTTAAGACTTTTTTTTCTGTTTCTGTGAAAAATTGGAATTTCGATAGGGATTGCACCAAATTATAGATTGCTTTGGGGAGTATAGGTATTTTAACAATATTAATTCTTCTGACCAATGAACACAAGATATCTTTCCATTTATTTGTGTCCTCTTCAATTTTTTTTCATCAATGTCTTATAGTATTAATGTATAAATGTTTCACTTCTTTGGTTAAATTCATTCTTGAATATTTTATATTTTTAATGCTATGGCAAATTGAATTGTTTTTTTTGTTTGCATATAGTTCACTGTTATGTACATGAATAAAACTGATTTTGCATATTGATTTTGTATCCTGAAACTTCACTGATTTCATTTATCTTTCTTTCTTTCTTTCTTTTTTTAAAGTTTTTTTTTTTTATTTATTTGTTTGACAGATGGAGATCACAGTTAGGCAGAGAGAGAGAGAGAGAGAGAGAGAGAGAGGAGGAAGCAGGTTCCCTGCTGAGCAGAGAGCCCGATGTGGGGCTTGATCCCAGGACCCTAGGATCATGACCTAAGCCGAAGGCAGAGGCTTTAACCCACTGAGCCACTCAGGCGCCCCCCCCCCTTTTTTAAAAGATTTTATTTATTTATTTGACAGACAGAGATCACAAGTAGCAGAGAGGCAGGCAGAGAGAGAGGAGGAAGCAGGCTCCCTGCTGAGCAGAGAGGATGTGGGACTCCATCCCAGGACCCTGAGATCATGACCTGAGCCGAAGGCAGCGGCTTAACCCACTGAGCCACCCAGGCGCCCCCCCCCTTTTTTAAACTAGGTTCCACACCCAGTGTGGGGCTAAATGAGAGGCTTGCACTCATTACCCTGAGATCATTACTGCTGAGATCAAGAGTTGGATACTCAACCAAATAAGTCACCAAGGCACCCTTCATTTATCAATTCTAACAGTTTATTTGATGGAGCTTTTAAGATTTTCTACATGTAATATCAAGTCATCTGCAAAAAGAGTTGATTTTACTTTTTACTTTCTAATTTGAGTGTCTGAAGGCCAATTTTCGATCCTTGATTTTCTTTTCAAATCTAATAATATGCAGGTGCTCATGTAAATTCCATGAAAGATACTTTAAAATAAGTCAAAATTACAATGGCAAAAATGACCAAAAAATAAACTTGTGGCGCACTTAACTGTTTATCAAGCAACTTCCTACACTGTGAATCATATATTCCTCACCACAGGTATTAGTAGAGGTATTAATAGTCTTATTTTGACAAGGAATCTGAGGCACAAGATTAATCGGGTTGCCCCTCAGTTAGCCAACCCATGATAGAGCCACATTGCAAACCCAGGTCTTTCTACTAAGATCATGTATAAATTCTATACTAAAAGTTCACCTAAGTAATTTAGGTATATTATTATAATATAAAAATAAATATTAAAATAATATTAACAATAAAATTACATAATGCACAAATACTCATTAAATAAGTTGATTTTTCACATTTTTTCTATACAAAATTCTAGCTTTATTGAGAAAATATTGAGTTTGAGACATTGAAAGCACAGCTATGACCTATTCGTGTATGTATGTGTGGGGATGGTGTATTTGTGTGTATGTGTGTGCATGTGTGTGTGTGTGTGCATGTTGTTGAGTGTAGGGTGGGCAGAGTCTGGGTGAAGAAACAGACAAGCAACCTGTGCTAATAGTTTTAAATGGGCTATGTGCTCAAAGTCAAATTTTATGAGCAAAAATATCAAACAGTTGGACCATAAAATACTCTTCCTTATGGGTAGTATCTATATCTGTTTATGCAAATCTCACCTCCTGAACTGAAGTGCAAGAAACTGGAGGTCATTTGGTACCTGTGAAACATTAAATGGCTGGGAAGTACCTTGCTATAATAGGTTCTCAATGAATGTTCACCTTCACAAGCTGCTGAACTTCAGAAAGAAAAAGTTAAAAAAAAAAAAAAAGGTAAGAATTAATAATGTTCCTGCAATCAATAGTATCAAAGTTTCAAAGAAACAGCTATAGTTTCAATAAATTCTCCTTTGCTCCCCAGATAAATTATTCTAAAAACCCCTAAGAATAAATGAAATATAGATAAGGAGTTCAAAATCCATATGACATCCAAAAGCTTGATATATACCTGGAGGGCTAAATTCTATCTTCTGAAATAACTTTTTTTAAGCTTAGTGTAGAACATAATCTCATTAAATGACATAATGCAAAAGTGAACATAAAAGTTGTACAAGAGAAATATTAAACACTTTCAGAAGAAATTAATGCTTATTGCTATAGTCTTTGATACTCCTCTCATCTCTACTTAAATGCTGTTTAAATGTACTATTACATCAAGCCAAGTCAGCCTAGTAATTTCTTACAAAATTCTCCCACTCAAAGTTTATAAGGATTTGACAATGACTTGTATTTTACAGATTTATTTTTGAATGTTTTCAATGTTTAACTTGAAAAGAAAAAAATATAGACACTCCTACATGACTGTATGAGCAAATGCTTCAAATCAGCTTCAATAGGGGATTTTAAATACATGCACATATTCTAACATCATTTTACAGAATACCTCTTCTCCCTGTATATCTCTGCACCAATTATGCAAATTTTTTTCCAACTACATGGGGCAGAACTCTTTAATATTTCATGCCTATGTGCTTAGACATGATGTACTTATGCTTATCGATTACTTGGTAGGAATAGCTACTTAAATGTCAAAAAGTAAAGGGTTGATAGACTATGAAGAACTTAGATAAGCAGCATCATTGAAGAGAAAAATGAACAGCATGCTGTGTTAGTTTATTCAGGATGCCATAAAAAATTTCCACAGACTTTAAACAACAGAAATTTTTTTTCTCACAGTTTCACAGGCTAGAAGTCCAAGAGCAAGGTGTCAGCAGACTTGGTTTCTTCCGTGGCCTCTCTCATTGTCTTGAAGATGAGTTTCTTCTCAGTTGGGTCCTCCCACAGCCTATCCTCTGTGCATGCCACCTCCCTGGTCCCATGGTGTCTCCAGATTCCCTCTTCTTACAGCAACATTAGTCAGAATGGATGAAGACCCACTCTAAGGGCATTATCTTAACCAATCACTTCTTTTAAAGTTCTGACTCCAAGTACATTAACATTCTGAGGGGCTGAGGTTTAAGGCTTCAACATGTGATTTGTGGGGGAATACAATTCAGCTCATAACACGTGCCAAGTTACTGTAACTATAGCATTTCTACAAATTTGGATAATACTTGGTAACTTCTCCATCTTCCATATTAGAATTGCAGGGAAATCAAATAACTATTTGGAGATTATTGTAATGATGTAATCATTTGCAGAATCCAGCGGTACCTAGTTCAAGTTCTTAAATTTGAATATTAAACAAATGAATTTACATATATGACTGGATATTTTTTGTTATTTAAATTCTAGCTAGTTAACATACAGTGTAATACCAGTTTCAGGAGTATAAACAGATTTTTTAGAAGAGTTAATAGATATAGTAGTAATTACATTATTTCCAGATAAGCAATGTAACTGCAACTTGTGTTTGGCCACAAATCTGGCCACTAGTAAATTGAGTTTGGTCACAAATCTGGCCACAAATCCTGGTACTTGTCATTGGCAAGAAAACTGAGCCCATTCATCATTCATTTATTATCCATTTATGTTATGGAAACATAACTCCTAACATAACTCCTAACACAAGATGTAGGAGAAACATCTTGTGTTAGGAGTTATGGATTCAAGAAGAATTAAAGCATGTTTCCTGCCTACAAGAGGGTCAGACTCTAGTAAAGTTAGCCATGTAAGCAAAAACCTATTTAATCAGTGTTAGTGGTATGTAAGAATAGCATTGATGGCACAGAGGGCATGATTGATACGAACACATGCAGAGATAGGAAAAGGCTTCACAGCACAGGTGTCAAGCAAAAGAGGTTTGAATGGATAGGAACTCAATGAATTCCACGAGAAAATTACACAGTTCAGACTTTTGTCTTTGTGTTCTTATCCCATCGCCCACTTCTTTTTTTTTTTTTTTAAGATTTTATTTATTTATTTATTTGGCAGAGAGAGAGAGAGAGAGAGAGAGAGAGATCACAAGTAGGCAGAGAGGCAGGCAGAGAGAGAGGAAGGGAAGCAGGCTCCCCAGCGAGCAGAGAGCCTGATGCGGGGCTCGATCCCAGGACCCTGAGATCATGACCTGAGCTGAAGGCAGAGGCTTTAACCCACTGAGCCACCCAGGTGCCCCCAGTCACCCACTTCTTAAGTGACCCACCTTCCCAACTGTCTACACATTCAAGGCCGTCTTGAATCATTACTAAAGCCATGTTATTTTCACTTGTTTCTATGCTACATGATGTATTAATATGCATTTCTTCCTGCAAGACATCTAACTTCTGCTCTAGTTGACAAAAGACAAAGAGAAAAGGGGTCTATAGAAATCTGTCTCCACCTGTTGCCTCACCTTTATTAGTTCATTAGTTCTTGATTAACTGAAGGCTCTTTACAATATGTCTTTCCAAGGCAGCGTGGCTTGGTAGAGAAGTGAAATGAAAAGTGAAATGAACCAAGCTTTTGTCCACAAAGTTCTAGATCTGAGCAATAACATCACCCATTTCTAATCTTCTGACCTGGAGCAAATAAGTTAAACTTGCTTAACCTCCACTTCCTCATTTGTAGCATAAATATTTCAATGATAAACTCAGCCTGGCTTAGCTGTTAATACATGAAAGCAGAGAACACAATAGGTGCCCCTGACTTCTAGAAGCACTCTCCTCCTTTTCATTCTCACCTCCCACTTCTTCTCTTAATTCCTTCTGATACTGTCATAAATTACCTATTTAAATATCCATTCCTTTCAGAAAAAAATAAATGCCACTTCTTTCTAACATCGACATTCTCTCCCCTTCTGAACTCTACCTTCTGGAAAAATAGTGACAACATCCTTCCTGAAGCATCACTCGATCAATTCGTATCCCTTCTGTGAACAGTGCACATTCTTGTCCTAATTAGATCAAATCCTCCCCATACCTAATTACTTCTATTTCTCCCAGTATGGGAATTTGTTATTCATAGCTCCAACCATGAAAATGCATCGATTATTCTTCTTGTATTCAACTTCAAGTTCTGGATCTCAGCAAGCAATGTGCTCATGAATAGTGACTGTCTAATAAGTTAAACAATGTATCCTTGCCCTCACTCAGATATACTGCCACAAAACATACCTCTTCTCCCTACCCATAATGTCTTTCTGAGTAAAGCTTGCTGCAATCCAACCATGGGACCTACTCAATTCTTGCATAGGAAGTAGTTATTATCAGTTCTGTTTGTATATTAGAATCATCTAGAAATCTTAAAAAACGTATATTGATGCTAAGGTTCAATCCACATTCAATTACATCACTGGTGTTTGAGAATAGGTCAATTAATATTTTTTAAAAGCTCACCAGGTAATTCTAACATGCAGTCAGGACTGCGAACCTGTGAGTGGCAACTGCTTACAAATGACTGGTGTTTGTTACATATGACTGGGGCTTTAAACACCTTCATTTATGTTTATTGTTTCTCCTTCATTAATTATATTGTGGAACATAAAGACCATTTTCCTGTTTAGTTTGTCCAGGTAGTAGATACTTGCCCTTAGGCAAGTCATTTAACCTCTTATCACCATATTGTCCTGATCTGCAGAACTTAATGAGGTCCCCTACCTCCCAGTATAGCAGCAGGAATTAAATGAGACTGTAGGTGGAAGATGGCAATATAAAGAAGTCTACACAAATAATACATTATATGTTAATAAAAGAATTTTAAAAAAAGAAGTCTACAGCTGCTTAAGAATCAGCCACTGAAAATAAAATGCCCTTACTCCAGAATCACCTTCCACAATCCTCTCCCTTCAAGAAAAGAAGGAATATGAAAGACATGCAGATGGCCTCCACCCAGGTTAAAAAAAAAAAAAAAACAACCAAAAGCAAAAAGGAGAATCTTTGCTGAAAATCTAAACTACTTTCTTGGTCAGAAGAGGTGCAGATTTGTATTGCCAATTTACTTCATAATAGAAGGAAATAAGTTAGTAGATAATATCAATATGGAGAAATATGCTGACAACAATTTACTGCTGACATTATTCTTAACACAATGATAAATAATGTATTAGAAGAGCAAGTAGGGTCTGAATTAATGCAAACTACTGTAAAATAAATGTACAGCTCTTGTAGAATCACTTCCCCGGGATTTAAGATGCACATAATATTAAAAGTGAAATATTTAAATTCAAAGGTAGAGCTCTCCAGGACTCTAGAACTTTTCAGTCTGGAGCTACTTCTGTACACCTGCACTTTTATAGAAAAGGATGAAATTGGAGGAAGAGAGCTTCCGCACTGAAGAGTGATGTCCAAAAGCATCTAAACCTTAACACTGTAATGGCGGTACACCTACTAAACCCAGAGGCAGTGAGAAAACCTCCAAAATATATAAAAGAACCAAAAATTACATAACTTAAAATTAAAATAAGCATTAAAGAATTGGGTTTAACTATCCATTTCCTTAATTTCCTAACTGCATCCCCAGAAAATATTCCCATGTTCCCTGGATTTTTTTCCAGCGAAAATAAACTTAGATCATCATTAAAGTGACTGAAAAGATTTCTTATAAATTCCATTCATTTGTAGCAGAAGAATCTTTGGGATTCTCTAGAGTCCCTTTGGGACCATACAGAACAAGTTTAGTACATGTTCTACATGGTAGACTTTAAATGCCTAATGACAACTCTTTCAATCCCCAAGAAATCTCTAATATATCTACAGTTTTTCACTGTTACTGACACTCTATTCAGTAAAAAATGAATAGCAAAACTGGCATTAGAAAATAGTATCTAGTGGCATCCTACTATCTTCCTTCCATTGAGATTTGGACGACGGTGGGACCTAGATCCAATTTATCCAGAGTCAACAGAGATTAATGAGGGTGGTAGTGGGAAGAAACTCCTTTAGATTATCCACTTGTGGTTCATCTGTTCTTGTAGTCTCTCACACAATAATACCTGGATGCTATATTCAGATCCAGTATCCCATGATGATGAAGGTTTTTGTCCTGTCATTTGATGTTCCTTGACTCTGGTTTTTGTTAATCATTATCATAATCTTAACAATCACTAATGTTTTTGTAAGATTTTCCCTTTTCGTAAACCCTAAACTTCTAGATGAAATCACTACATCATGAACTATGAAAAATGTTACATTTCACAATTCATACTTTTCAAGTGTAATTTAAGAGATTCAGTTGATTTTTGATTTCCTGATGAATTTTATGTAGGTAATATGCCAAAATAAAGCCACACATATATTAAATAAATGTATGTGTGCATAAATATTATCATATATGTATTTTAAAAGACAATGTATCATTTTTAAATGATACATTAAATTTTTTAAATGGTTTGCTTAAAAAAAATAACAATAGAATTCCAATTACAATTTTTCAATAAGTCTAATTCATTAACCTCGGATCTCAGCCTCACATAGACAACTGAACAGCAGATAAACTGACATGCAAAAGGTCACTAATATTAATTCACAGCTTATACTGTAGCACAGAAAATTTGGAAATCTGAAGACAACAACACCAGGGGAAAATAATATGCACCATGGTTCTCTGGACCATTAACAGGCATTTTCTACAGGAAGACAAGCAAATAATGGGGAAAATAAATTTTTTCTTTTAGCCATTCTTTAGAAGTTTGATGTATTCATGTAAAAAAATGAAGCAATCTTATTTTAAATTGATTTTTCTTTTAAAAAATTTTCCAACTTTAACAGATTGGAACGTTAGTTTCATGGTGTCCACCCCAAGAGCCATACAACAGACTGTCTTCTATAAAGAACTCCCAGAGGACTGAATAACACACACCTTGACTGTCATTCTGTTCCAATTATCATCAAATCACCAACCTGAGAAACATTTGATGTTAATTCCCTTGCAACTCTAAGCTGTTCCTTTTCCCTTGAGATTGTCTATGGTTATATTTCTCTCACACATTCATATTTCTCATGGAATGACCTGTATACTCCCACCTGGCAAGGGAAAAGTTGCCTCTGAGGAGAGTGTGAACACTCTCTAATATTATATCTCCAAATTCTTGCAATATCAAAGGTCATGTAAAGATGCTAAATTTCAATATGAAGTGATAAATACAGTGCATAAGATTCTATTTTCTGAGGTTCAAAGATCCTTTCTAATGTGCATACTCACACACACACACACACACACACACCCCTTATTCTTTGTTGATATGCTTTAAGGTTCCCAATGTTATTTCAACCACCTCAGTCCTTTAATGCATTAAGCAATCCTCAAAGTAACTAATAACACATTACTATTTTAATTGTTAACAAATTACTAAAATAATTTTTAATGTTTCCTTTATCTCATATTTCAGTAAAAGAGTAAGAGTATTAGACTAGAACCAGAAGTATGACCAAAGTCTAGTCCATATGTTAATTAATTAAAAAATATATTAGGTGTCATTTATTTTCTTTAATTGAGAACTATAGAAATATACCTATTTAAAATGTGAATTATCTGGGGCACCTGGGTGGTTCAGTAGTTAAGTTTCCAACACTTGGTTTTGGCTCAGGTCATGATTTCAGGGTTGTGAGACTGAGCCCAGTGTGTTGGGCTCTCGTGCTCAGTGTGGAGTCTGCTTGAGACTCTCTCCCTCTCCCTCTACTCCTTCCTCCACTCCCATGTGCACTCTCTCTAAAATAAATAAATAAATAAATAAATAAATAAATCTTTAAAAAACAAAATGTAAATTATCTGTCTTTAATACCCATCCCAATGCCAGAAAATCAAACATTATTATTTTCCTATTCAGGAAAGGATAAATTTAAAAAAATAAATAGCTTATTCTGTGCATTTTAATACCTACAAGGAATTGGGAGTTCTTGTTCTATTCACTGCTTGATACCTTAGACGAAGGAATATCTTATTTGAGAATGAGGAGTAAATACCATCTATCTTTTTGGAGAACAAAGTAAATTTGGGGGAAAAATAGAGAGAATTCCAATTTTAAAAAGTGTTTACATGAGACTTCTACCTTTGGTTATGATGGAATAGCTTGACACATACCAACAATCGTACTGAGAACAACAAAAAGCCAATTAAACACTTTCTATTAATTGATTAAATAATCAATCACCTATCACCATAGAAATGCTGAGTCAAATAGAATTCTGAAGTTAAGATTCCAGAAAAATGAACTCAGAGATTTGACTATACTCTACACTCTTTCTGTCTCTAGAGCATTTGCCAATTCTTGGTATGAATCGAGGCCAGATTCATGGAGTCATAAACAAGAAACCCTATGAAATCCGTATTTCCCAGACTGCTGTAACAAATTTCTATAACTTGGTGCTTAACACAACAGAAATTTTTCTCTCACACTTCTGAAGACCCAGAAGTCCAAAGTGAATGTGTCAGCAGACCTGAGTTCTCTATAGAAGCTCTAGGGCAGAATGGGTTCCTTGCTTATTCTAGCTACTGGTAGCATTTGCCATTTCTTGACACGTGGTCACACAACCCTCTAATCTACATCTGTCTTTTTACATGGCCTTCTCCTCTCAGTATCTTCCCCTCTGGGTGTCTTTCTTCTTCTCTTCTCTTGGATAGTGGGATAGCATTCAAGGCCCACCGGATATAATCCAAGATTGTATCCTCATCTCAGGATCCTTAAATTAATCATATCTGAAAACACACATTTTTTTCTTCCAAATAAGATAACATTCACAGGCTCCAGGGATTTAATGCCTTGGGGGAACCATTTTTCAACCTGCCACAAAACTCAAGGAAAACAATAAAAATAAAAACATTGATGATCTCACTCCGAAAAGCAGAATACTTAGAAGAAAAGTATACTTTGTAACATAGAAATTAAAAACCTCTTTTCTTCAAAAGGCAATGTTACGAGAGTGAAATTACACAACACACAACGGGGAAAAGATTGTGTGAACAAAAGAAGCCATGTCAAAAATATACTGAGAATCAAGTACTCTTGAGATCAGCAAAACGGTGGGGAGACCAACCAAGAAACTGGCAAGGCTTAGGAACTCCACAGAATAGATAAGCAAATGGCTGACCAGGGTATGAAAAGGGCTCAATATCTTTAGTCATCAGAGGAATGCAGCTTCAATCACAAATGATATTGCTGCTTTTCCCACCGAGTGCCTACTTGGAAAAGACCAACAGCACCCAAACTGACAAGGGTATGTCGCACCCAGGACTCTCATACACTGACTTTAGAATCCTTGCTGGGACAGCCAATAAGCTGCTGGGGCAGCTTGTACTGAAAGTGGAGGCATGCACACCAGATGACCTAACAGTGCTGCATGGAGATTTAAATGCAAAAAAGACATACACCGAAATGACCATCAAAATACAATGAATAAATAATCTAACAAACAATGGAATGCTATTTTGTAAACAACGAGAACAAACTACATGTATATTTATCACTAATATTCAACATGGATGAATCCTAGAAACATAATGCTGAAAGACAATAGTTTATTTCTACATAAATTCCAAAAACCAGGCAAAGTTAGACTATGATGGTACAAGCCAAAATAATAATTAGCTTGGACGGTGTGTTTCCCTGAGATGGGACATAATGAGGAATGCTGGGGAATTAGGAATGGGCAATTTCTTACATGTGTACTGTGTACATGTATGATATATATTTTACAAATTCTTCCAGGGAACATTATGATTTCTATGATTTCTATGTATATATTATGAATATATGTACATGTATATATTATGCTTGGTATATATTATACTTTATAAAATTATTTCAAAAATAAATAGGATAAACTCATTTTAAAAATCGGTTCCTAATAAACCAAGAAATAAATAAAAATGTGAACAATTTGAACACTCAATTTAAGGCATTTACATAAATTTTATGTGTAAAATGCCACAATAAAGTAGACTCAAAGGAGATTTAAATTGAAGCTAATGATTTAGTTCTCTTACCAATTGAACAAGCACTTAAAGAACAACCAAATCATACCCAAATTGGGGTGAGAATGACTAAAGCATATAGGAATACACAAGAAGAAAAAGGCAACTCCATGCTCCTGAATAATTTATAGCCATCACAGAGAAATTATATATATAATTTGAGTAGAGGAATTTGAATGTCCTGAATTTACACTATTTGTAATTAACAATCAAAATAATGGATGACATTAGTCCCCCTCAGTATTCCAACAAAGGGATATTTATCTATCTGTCTGAAATATCTAAGGGAGAATGCAGTGGTACAGATGTAAGAATTTGAGTAAAGGGCAAACCATTAGACTGAAAAAATTCAAGTTTCCAATGCTCCTTGGAGAATTAAAAGGATATAATTATATGAAGATTCTGCAACAGGCAAGTCAGATTCTGAGATTTCTTCCTGGATCTCAGTTTTATCTCTAGAAATATTTGGCCACCAACATTGTTTTCTCATTAATCATTCTAGCCATGTGGCCTCTGGAAAATATTTTACACTATCTTCATATTTTTCATTTTCTCTATTAAAACCCATTTCCAGCTAAAGTTCAAATGTGTAATGTAAGAGTCCCATATCTGCATATTTCCCTGAGTTAAGCAAAAATTTAAAAAAATTTTCAAAAATCTAAGGGAAATAAATTATCCTCACTTATCAAAAGCAAAGATACAATATGCTATGTTTATTCTCAACATTCCTTTAGGGATATTCATCACAGCATGATTTTTCCCCCCTCCACTACATGGAATTAGTATTAGAATTAGCTTTCACTGTCCTTTCAAGATGATCACTCCATACATAAGATCCTTTGGAGAGCAACTAAAAGGAATGAGCTAAAACACCTGCATTTCAATACATGACAAATGTAAATGTATATGTACATATGAAAAATATTTTGAAACCTCAAGTTAATAATGTTAGCAAGCCAAGCTTTGTTGATTATTGAGACTAGAGAGGGGCTGAATGAGGAAGGGGTTCGTGAAGGGGAACTTTTATTTTTGATGTTGTATATATCTTTATTTTTTTAAGTGCTTTAACTTGTATAGTACATAGTCTTAAAGTTATAAAAAGACTGAAAATATCATCTTCTCTTTTAATATACTTCCTATAAAAAGAAGAAAAATGAAAATAAATACCAGGGGGAAAAAAGCATTGTTCTTAAAAAATTTTCACCATTGCCAGTGAAGAGCTACACACTGAAAGATGTATAACACAACCCACTTGTAGAATGGGAGGGCATAGTCATTATTTATCCAATTATACTGTAGATCACAAAAGACTGCTCTGGCGAAGCTCTGTAACCTAGGTCTGCCCCCTACTGGAAGAGTGAGTGGCCCTAATGCTGTCCGTCCTTTTCATTGTTAATTTCAAATAGATAATGCAAAACCAGCAAATCCCTCTACTCAAAGATCTTAGGTGAAACTATGACAACAGTCTCCCAAAGGCATCCTAAAACTCAAATAATAAAAGCAAAAAATTAATAGTAAGGTAATTTAAATTTTTAGTCTAAGAAACAAAACAAAAATGCCTTCCAAAAGATGTTTCCTGTATAAACTGTTCACCTACCAATATATCGCAGACGAAAGGCTTAGTGTTGAGCATACAACCATTTAATGAGAATCTGCAGAAATCAGGACTTAATCAGGAAACAAATTCCAATTTCTACATAAAGACCCCCTACCCCCAGCCTTTTTCTAAACATTTTTACCACACAAAGAATGTATATGCAGTGGAGGGGAAGACAGCACTATCTGGTCATCACCAAATGATTGAAAGTAGCAGCTGAAACTCTGAGCCCCTTTTTCCAGAAGGTTAAGTGGTTGAAAGTAGCAGCAGAATTGTCTTGAAAGTAGAGATTCTAAAAGCTTAGGGGAATGTGGAGGAAATGTGGAGGAAATGTGAACTCCAGGTAAGTGTTTTTCCATTTACTCTCAGTAAGAAGATTTTAGTTAAACATAAGTCATTCTTCTCTAAATGTCCTGGTGTACCCTTCAGAGGTTTAGGCATTATGTTACAGGTTACACCACTGAAAAGATTATAAGGAGAAAACGTTGCTTTCAAATTCTCCTTCTGCAACTGGGGGAGAAGGGCAGGCAGCAGAGAGAGGAATCCCAGAAGGAAGAACACAAATGAGGACAAGAGAAATTCATTCAGCCCATTGATTTCTGAACCCATCACACCTCTGAAGAATTTCTGATAAATGAGTATATAGATTCATTAGTATTTCCACTTTTCTTTTTTCCCTGTGGTAAAGAAATAATGAAAAGTAGGAACTAAATAATTGAAGAGCTGGCAAGCAGAAAGACGGAGTACAAACAGAGGCATAAAGGATGAACTCGTTACTCCTTGAAAATAAAAACTGAACTCTTTCTCTCTCTCTCTCTCTCTCACACACACACACACCATGCATATGAATACATGTGTGTATCAGTATGTGTTGGATAGGAAATGGCCCAAGTCATGTGGTTGATAAGAGGAATCAAGTGGCTATCAATAACTGTATAGACATGGTCTTACTCTCATTCACATAATGGGCATTTCTCACGCAAAGGGAATCCCGCATTTTCATCTTCCACAAACAATGTGTACTACATGCTCTGAACAAAGGCTGTTGCCCTAAGATTATGGGAAGAGAATGCTGAGACTATGTCAGTGATGTTCCCAAGCACCCCAAACTCCCTCTTGCCCCTTCTGGTTAGAGCATTTCTGAACTATTTCTGAACTGCCAGCTGTACTCCATATGTCCGTAGTTCATCTTCCCAAAACGTATAACTTACTTTGATATCTCCTACTCAAATCTTCAATAGCTCCCCATTTCATAATGTCCAAACTTCTCTCTCTACAGTAGATGCTCTATTTTTCTGCTGAATGCTTTCTAATGGGCATATATTTTGGTAATTTAATCTTTATTTCAATGCATTTTTCATTCTTTTACATGATTCCATACTGCTAGATATTATCCCCCAAATTCATCTTTCAAAACCTAACCCCTAATGTGATGGTGTCTGAAGGTGGGGCCTTTGGGAAGTAACTAGGTAATGAGGGTGAGACCCTCATGAGAGGGATTAGCACCCTCATAAACAGACCCCAGAACTCTCTTGCCCCTTCTGCCGCATGAGAACAGAGACAGAAGTCAGTTACCTGTGAACTGAGAAGCTGGTCCCACTAGATCATGAATCTTTTGGAGACTTGATCTTGGACTTTCCATCCTGCCTATAGTGTTCTATTATAGCTGCCTGAATGGGCTAAGACATACACTTCCATAAAAGTTAGAAGAATAAAACAAAGTATTCCTGCATACATTTTTCAGTTTTCAAATAAACAATTTATTTGGTAGAGTTTTAGATTCACAAAAAGGTTGTAAATATAGTATAGAGAGTTCCCATATATTCCACATCCCAATTCTATTATTGACATCTTACACTGGTATGGTATATTCAATCACAATTTAATGAGCCAAACTGATGCCTTATTACTAAGTAAATTCCAACAATTTTTACAGATTGCCTTATTCTTTTACCAAATGACTTTTTCTGATCCAGGATCCCATTCAAGGTACCACATTACATTTAGTTACTATGTCTCCTTAAATTCTGGTTGGTTATGACAGTGTCTGAGATTTTCCATAGTTTTGCTGACCTGGATAGTTTTGAGGAGTGCTAATCAGGAATGTTATAGAATACTTTCCAATTTGAGCTTGGCATTTTTCTCATGGTTTAGACCAGAGGTTATGGGTTCAGGGAAAGGAGACAAAGAAAATATCTAATTACTTCATATCAAGAGTACATACTAGGAAAAATCACGTTTTTTGCTCCAATTGTTATAGCTTTGGCCATTGGGAGCCATTTCAGGTACATCTGTTTTCTTCTGACATACACATATCTTTGTGTATGTGTGTGAAAGAGGCTGTTTCACACTTTCTCACCTTCTGGCACTACTACACGACATTCCAGGCTCATTATCTCCCAGTCTTCTATCTTATTCTCATCATTCCTCCTAGAAGCCCTGGTGCCTTTAATTGGAGAATGATATTAGAAATTAAGGTCTGGGTGCTAGGTGTGTTCACTGCTTCTGTGATGACATAGCTCCTAGGTCCTCTCAGCTGACAAAACTAAGAAATATATGAGTATCTAGTAATCTATGTAGACACACACATCTGTAGATATTTCCATACATATCCATTTGTTAAAGAAAACATAAGTTCATACTGATGTCTCCAAGTTTAACCTACTATTACATGGATCATTCTAGCTTCCTCCTTCTCTTTGTCCATAAACTTTTACTCCAACAATGAGACATCTGGTTCCCTCTGTCCACCATCTATTTACGTAATAGTTCAATGCTGGTGTACACGTAGAGTGGTTGCAGAAGTATTAACCTGCACCCCTCCATGTAGAAAACAATCTCATCACTTGGGAACTGCTTATGCATTGCTCTTTTGCCTGTCGTCTTATACTTTCCAGTCATTTCCAAAGTTAAGTTAGTTAGTACCTTTTCTGTCCACAACCTTCTGTAAAGTCATTTTAGACTTTTCAATACAGTTAGATGATTTTGTCACCATCTGCTTTCCATCCTAGGATCCTCAATAATTATAATTTTCCCTATGGTTTTCAATAAAATTTTCTCTTTATTCATGGTTTTCCTGTAGTTTCAATATGACATACCTGAGTGTTTGTGCTGTTGTCTGTGTGGGCTATTTATTCTTGACTGTCCTAAATGGCTCCATTTTTTTCTTTCTTCTCTTGTTGCCAACTACATGCATGTTATACCTTTTGAAATTGTCCCTCAGTTCTTCAATGTTCTGTTTCATCTTTCTCGTTCTTCTTTTTTCCTCTTTTCATTTCATTTTGGGTATTTTCTATTGACCTATCTTCAAGCTAACTGATTCTTTCTTCACTGTGTCTGGTTTAAACTGACCCATCAAAGACTTATTCTTCATTTCTGTTATAGTGGTTTTTATACATTTCCTTGTGATTTTTTTCTTATATTACCCATATGTTCTTCTTTTTTTATTGTGTTATGTTAGTCACCATATAGTACATCATTAGTTTTTTTTTTTATTTTATTTATTTGACACAGAGAGAGAAATCACAAGTAGACAGAGAAGCAGGCAGAGAGAGAGAGAGAGGGGAGGAAGCAGGCTCCCTGCGGAGCAGAGAGCCCGATGTGGGGCTCGATCTCAGGACCCTGGGATCATGACCTGAGACGAAGGCAGAGGCTTTAACCCACCAAGCCACCCAGGCACCCGTACATCATTAGTTTTTGACGTAGGGTTCCAAGATTCATTGTTTGCATATAACACCCACTGCTCCATGCAATATGTGCCCTCCTGGTGACACCCATCACCAGGCTAACCCCATGCCCTCATTCCCTTCTCTTTTAAAATGCTCAGTGTGTTTCCTGGAGTCCATAGTCTCTCATGGTTCGTCTCCCACTGTGTTTTCTCCCCCTTCATTTTTCCCTTCCTTCTCCTAATGTCCTCCATGTTTCCTTATGTTCCACAAATAGGTGAAACCATATGATGATTGACTTTCTCTTCTTGACTTATTTCACTCAGCATAATCTCCTCCAGTCCCATCCATGTGATGCAAATTTGGGTATTGCATCAGATCAAAAGCTTCTGCACAGCAAAAGAAACAGTCAACAAAACAAAGAGGCAACCCACAGAATAGCAGAGGATATTTGCAAATGGCACTACAGACAAAGAGCTGATACCGATCTGTTCTTACATGTTGTTACTTTTTCTACTAGAACCCTAAACATTTTAACCATTATTGTTTTAAATTCCATGTCTGGTAATTCCAACATCTGTGTCACATTTGTCTCTCGTTCTAATAACTGTTTTGCCTCTTAAGAGTGTGTTTTCTCTTGTTTTAGGTATTCCTTGTAGGTTTTGCTGAAAGTTGGACTTATCATACCAGCCAATAAGAACTGAGGTAAACAGAACTCTATTATATGGATTGAGGTTAATCTGAAGAAAAGTTAAGCTGTTTTTTTAATTTGGGTGATAAGTATGAATATCGAGAGCTTCAGATTCTTCCAATGCCTTTGTTTTTGTCTTCAGTCTTGACTCTGGGTTTACCCATACATTCCTCCTTGGAGAGAATCTGCTTTTAGCACCCCTTTGAGTTGTAATCCACTGTTATTATAATGGAACCCTGTTAATGTGATGGTAAGGTCCACTTTATAATCTTATAACCAAATCTCAGTCTTTTAATGGCCTTGTATCTTAGGGCTGTGACTTCCACAGTGTTTCTGTAATGCTATATACCTTTTCCTCCCTGCCCTCTTTCCTATTCCCTCTCCTGAGCATTCCTAATCTATTTCCGCTTCTGACTTAACTCCATCCCTATTAGCTAAGTAGGGGTAGAGTAGGGAGGACTTCCCTTCCCCAGTCTGGGATAAAGTTTAGACTTAAGTTCTGATAAAGTCCTTTCTCAGGGAGAGCAGAACTTTGTGATAGAGGAGACTTAGTATATTTCACAATTGCTACTCTTCCCCTCTCCCCGCTACTGCAAAGGAGATCTTTCTACAATTTTCACCATTAGAACCTGGTGGGGTTCCTGAAGGGAAGGCCCAGGAAAGCGTGGGCCCATTTCCTAAGACTATAGTCCCTCAGGTTGCTCACTGTCAAGTTAGCCCGCATTCTACCTCTAGCAATTTGACAAAATTACTATTTATGTGTTTTTTTATTTATGGTTTCAGCAGCCTCTGCTCAATGTGTACAGATCTCAACAGTGTATTTCTGTAGATGCACCTGTCTCTCCAGATGTTAGGATGTCACTTTGCTTTGAAGTCTTGATTCTCTGATGGGTCCAAGAAAATTCGTTTTTAGTTTTTCCAGCTTTTCTTTAGTTGTAAATATGTAACTGAAGACTTTCAAGCCCTTTACATGTTGGGATTATTTGTCTGTCTGTCTATCTATCAGTCTAACTATCTAATCATCTATCACATCTATCATCATTATACTGATATCACCAATTGTAAACCAAAACCACAGAGCTCATGCCATAGTTTCTCCTTTCCAGATCTGAAACTCACTTCATCAACGGTGCAAAACCTGGCTCAAAGGATAGTGAATAACAAGTTGTTCCAGAACTGCCAACCCATGCTTTCACAAAGAAAACTTTTTATGACAGAATTGGAGTTTAATATTTCTTTAGAATGTTTTGGTTTGTTTTTCTGTCTTTTGATGATAAATGTATGATTCAAACACTCTTTAAAATTTACTTGAGGGATGACTGTGTGGCTCAGTCTTGGTTAAACATCTGTCATAGGCTCAGGTCATGATCCCAGGGTCTTGCGATGGAGCCCCACATCGGGATCCCTCTGCTCAGTGGGGAGTCTGCTTCTCCCTCCACTCTGCCCTTTCCCCCTCCTACTCATGCTCTGTCTCTAGCTCTCAAATAAATAAAAATAGTTAAAATAAAAGTTGCTTGAGTTGATTCTCCTCCCCCACCTCAACTTATGGAGACTATGTTTATTCATTTTAAATACAGTTCAGTTCATTTCTTTCTGTTTGATTTTGCTTTAACTCCACATCCCTCTTATTATTATGGGGTTTATTTATTTTCTGTTGCTTTTTAAATTTACTTTTGAATATATGAAACATTACCAAAGCTCTAAAAATCGGGTCTGTGAAAATGATATATTCACAAAAGGGTCATTTTCTACCACCCTTATTCCCAATTCCTTCCATCTTTTCCACTCAATTCCTACTCACACAGTATAGGTAATTAATTTTAATCTCTAGATTTTCTTTTGTTTTTCTTAAATTTTCTTACACAAAAAGTAGCATAGTATACTAACATTTATGTGCTTTGCATCTTTAATTTTTTTTAAAGATTTTATTTATGTATTTGAGAGAGAGACAGTGAGAGAGAGTATGAGAGAGCAGAAGGTCAGAGGGAGAAGTAGATTCCCCGTGTAGCTAGGAGCCTGATGCAGGACTTGATCCAAGGACTCCGGGATCATGACCTGAGCAGAAGGCAGCTGCTTAACCAACTGAGCCACCCAGGTGTCCTGCATCTTTAATTTAATAATACATCAGCCTATATCACTTCAGTGTGTGGAAGCACCATAGTTCCTTCAACACTTTCCACCCAACACCTCTCCTGTGGATGAGCATTTACATTATTACCAGTGACTCGTACTGGCAAACAATGCCACAACAAATAGCCTTGCTCATGTATCCTTTTACACTATAGGAGGTATATTTTCTTGGTAAACATATGTAAAGAAGGTAAGGTCAAATAAAAGTATAAGAGTGTACATAATTTGTAATTCCAGTAGATATTTCCAAAGCATATTTCAGTACAGTTTTCATTCATACTACTATGAGTAAAAGTGAATGAATCTAATATGCCTAAAGGCCATTTATGTATGTTTTTGTGTATTATCTATTAATGTTTCTTCAAAAATTGGTATTGAGGGGCGCCTGGGTGGCTCAGTGGGTTAATCCTCTGCCTTTGGCTCAGATCATGATCTCAGGGTCCTGGGATCGAGCCCCACAACGGGCTCTCTGCTTGGCAGGGGTCCTGCTTCATCCTCTCTGCCTGTGTCTCTGCCTACTTGTGATCCCCGTCTGTCAAATAAATAAATAAAATCTTTAAAAAAAAAATTGGTATTGAGATTTTTACTCTTTCCCCCATTTCTCAAAATAAAAATCCTTTATATAGTAGGTATATTAACCTTTAAGCTATGAGATGCAAAATAAGTAATGATTAGGAAGATATAACTCCTTAATTAGAAGGAATTTTAGGAGGAGTGAATTTGTGATTAGCACTGGGTGTTGTATGGAAGTGTTGATTCACTACATTGTACATCTGAAACTACTATTACACTGTATGTTAACTAACTGGAATTTAAATAAAAACTTATAAAAAAAAACAAGAAATTATTTGGTAAACCTCTATGCAAATAAATTTGAAAATCCAAATGAAATGGATATTTCCTAGGGAAATATGTTTACCAGTATTGATGTCATTAAAAATAGAAAGCATCAACAGATTAATTTTCCTAGAATAAAGAGAGAAGGTAATCATGGAACCATACCATGCCAGGCCCATATCGTTTCACAGGGGAATTATTTCAGCCTTGAAGGATCAAATTTCTCTACAAATGGCTACAGAATATAACACTGAAAACTAAATCTAATAAAGACTAGTTAAATTGGTACAGAATACAAAAATATGTTTAAACGTTAATGCAGATATTCTAAATAAAATAGTACCGAACAAGGCCTTAAACGACACACTGGACCAGATGGACATCACAGATATATTCAGAACATTTCATCCCAAAGCAACAGAATACACATTCTTCTCTAGTGCACATGGAACATTCT
>NC_081559.1:92580787-92682471 GCF_022355385.1 Mustela nigripes
ATTATGGACATTGGGGAGGGTATGTGCTTTGGTGAGTGCTGTGAAGTGTGTAAACCTGGTGATTCACAGACCTGTACCCCTGGGGATAAAAATAAATGTTTATAAAAAAATAAAAATTTAAAATAGTACTGAACAAAATCCAATACCATATCAAGAAAATAATACACCATGTCCAAGTGGCCATGGAAAAGAAAAGGAAAGCAAGGTTGGTTCCATATTAAGAAATCTATTTATGCAATTCATCATTTGACAAAATTCTACATGCATGATAAAAATATGATAAAAATATATATATAAGAAAGTAGGAGTTAAATACATTCTTAAAATATATTTACCTTAAGCTTAAAGCTAGCACCTTTTCTCAGTGGGGTGACGCAAATGATGTCTCCACCAAGATCAGGTAAAGGCAAAATTTCTGACTGCCTGAAACACTATTCATCAATAATGTAATATCCATTGTATTTAGACAAGAAAAATTAATTATTTGGATAAAAAATGAATAAGGAGAAGTAAAGCAATATGTTTTTGTGGGGATTATATTATTGTGTACTTGGAAAACCCTTAAGAATCAATGGTAAAATTAACTCTAAGGATAAAAGGATTCAATGAAATTAGCATAAATCAATAGTCTTCAATTACACAGAAAATATTTAATTAGAAGATACAAAGAGAAAAAAAAAACCATTTACAACAGCAATGAAAGTGTGAAATATTTAAGAATAACTTTAACAAGAAATGTACAAAACTTATATATAGAAAATATTAAAACACTCTTGAGAGACATAAAGGATTACTTGAACATAGGCTCCTTGCTGAAAGAATCAACATTATAAAGACAGAAGTTCTCCCTCGGTTAATTCACAAAATTAATAAAATCCAAATAAAAATACATACTTTTTCTCCTCATGCAGCATTAATCTTTCTAAGGCTGCTTGCTCAGATGAGGCATGCCTTTTTTAAGTCTCTTCCCAGAAATGAAATCTCTGAACTGAAGTGCACTTTTCATTATGCTCATACACAGAGTGATTTTTTTTTTTTCTCTCTTGTGGTGGCGTTAAGAAAGTTTTAGGTCTGTTGATAACTTTCCTGCCCCACCCCCTTTCCTACAGGGAAGCCCTCTCTCCTCACCCCTTAGGGACCCTTGCACTTCCTGAAGGCAGGCAGTGCTAGAGATAGCTTACTGGATTTGATGTTTACTTTTCTACTTCGTGAAATTGTGAGTTTGGGTCCTCTCTGTCTTCTACTTATGCTGATGTTGTGAGTTTGGTATAGTTGTATTTGTTACTCTCATTTTTCCTTCTTGGAAAAGTTGGGAATATCCATTTTAGGCGACCCGCATTGCACTGGCTGTTACCTCATTTAATCTTTTTAGGAAATCTGGGAGGTAGACTATTAACCCATTTCCTAATGGGAAAGCAAAGAGTGAAATTCACACTCATCTAATGCATACCTAAAGAGACCAGGAGGAAGAAAGTAAACATTTGGGAGTCATACTGAGGATACACTAGTTTGCTTCTGTGATCTGCCATTTAGGTCTAAGAAATGATTGATGCTTCAAGGCCTGCAGGCCAGAAGTCTTGTATGCATCTCCTATTCTGTGGCCTCTGGGTTTCATATCCTAGTTATTATAATTAGCATTTCTTAACAACAAATTCTTGATTTTATGGGAATCTGGTCTGTTTACAGAAAGTCTAATAGCATGTTTATCCTTAAGGATACCGGTAAGGTAGGACACGGTACTGCCAAGGGTATTGGCAGCCATTCCTTCCCTTCATAATCTGGGTCTGCTCCTCAAGATGCTTTCTCATCAGTGAGATTTGTCATGTCACTTCTTGTTTTCATTTCACAGTCCTTTCAAAAATAAGTAACAAATGCTTACATACAACTCAGCTTACACACATACATGAACGTCCAGCGGTGTGTGTAGGCACATATACACACACATGTGCACAACGACTGGGGTAACATGGATACTCATCAGACCGTTGGATTGTAGAAAGAGCTGGTAAGTTGTGGGAGAGGGGCTAGGCTGTGGAGGGGCACTAGCGATGTGGCACTAGCAACCCAGAGTAACCTATTTTAATACTTCCACAACGAGCACATTCCCTCTGAAAATCAGCCATGTAAACATGCACACAAACGCACTCACACAGTCACACAGATGTACAAACACAAGAAGCTTTCCTTTAGAAGCTACGGAAAATACATCAAGATCAGAGTTCAAGGCAACATGCCCAAAACTTAGCTTAATATAAAGACCTCACACAGCATTTTCTATGGTTCCTCATCCTTTGTTCCAGGTTTTTCATGGCTGAAGGTGAACAAAGAAATACTTACTTTCCCTTAGATGTTTCTTATTCATGTGGCGACTGAAAACTCTCACTATTCTAGAAAAATGCCCATTGCTTTTCTGCTTCTAAGCTTTGCTTTCACAATTCTTTACAGTTAGAATTTTTTCTCCAGCTCTTATTTCTCTTCTCCAGTATCCAAATCACTTTAATGCTGAGTCTCTTTTCAAGTACCACCTTATCTAGGAAGCTCCTGTACCCCAACCACGATGGCCAGAAAGACATTTGAGATTGCTCACCAACAGCCCTTGAACTACTCTTCCCTTAGGACGTTCCCCCTGATGATCCTATTTTGAAATGCATCTTGTTCACATTATATACTACAAAAGTTCTGGAGTATATTTTATGCATCTTCCTATATCCTAGAATACATCTGCATGCCCTCACCATGTTTTGTCGAATATACACATGTGACATAATGATACCATATTATTTATGATATAGCCATGGTCAAACTGGAATACATGTAGAAAGTTGCAGGGACTTTCCCCACCCCATCTCTAGCCCCCACTCTCTGCCCCACTCTGTGGTGAATCCTTTAATCCCAAGAATTCCATGGGAGGTAAAAACCCACAAAACACAAATAGTGACAGCAGCAATAACTCTTCTGAAAATTCATCCTAAGGAAAGCATAAAGATTCAGTTGTACAATATTCATCCATAATGCCCCAAAGAATGGAACATCCAAAATATCCAACACTAGGTGACACCTTAAATAACTTATGGTGCATTTGTCTTACGGTACACAATGAACCCATTAAAAAAATGATAAAGTGCTCATACATGGTGGAGATCATTCTACAGTATGTCCGCTCTAGTCCACATCTGTACAACTAGGGCTGTGTAAAACCATGCATGCATCATAGTGGGGGCATATCTGGAAGATAGTTAACCAAATGAGGGGGCAAGAGAGAGCTTCCTAGAGACAACACCTAAGCTGAGAGGAGTAGCTGAGTGAGGTGGGAGGGGAAATGCAGGTGTGGTACAGAACTCACTCCAGGTGCATGAAACTGCACAGAAGAGGCCAAAGGAAAAATAAATTTGGGGAACCCCAAGGAGTTTACTAAACACTAGTCTCGGGGGCCTAGGAAGAAAAGCAGCCAAACTGGGGCAAGCCCCAGGTTCCCTACTACTGTGCCAGGCTGGCTCAAAGCAGAGAAGCAAATCCCTGTCCCAACCCAAGCCCCATCTTCATTCCCATCTAAGCCCCAGGACAGTGAAAAGGCAAGTGGACAATTACAGAATTTTCAAAAACCCTGGAAAATTAATTGTACATGGACTGTAAAAGAAACAATGAGATCTTGTAATCACAAACTAATGTGGAGAGGATGAAATCATGGAGGAAAACGGAAGCCCTGCATTGATGGGGAAGTGTTCTAACAAGTAAATACCTGCCAGGCCAGTAGGTGAAGAGACCAAGGATGGCAGTATTTGTGCTTTCAAAATGGCTTGCCTTTCTCAGGAAGAGTGACTTCACCTGCAGAGGTTATCACTGGCACCTCTTCAGGCTGACCAAACCCTCAGTAAGAGAAAAGTCCCTCCTGGTCCCTAAAACCTTTGTAAGGGCAACAACAACACTGGGTGGCAGCAGGGCTTTCAAGATCCCCTGTGAGCAGCAGTGGGGCTGTGAAAATGCAACATCTCAGCTGAGCCCACAATAAGTGGTCTGACCTGAGGAGTCAGACAGCAAGCCAGAGCCACCTAACAGCTGCTGGCTTGTCAGTAGGCAACCGTCTCCCAGAGCAGCAGTGACAGCTGACTGGATAAGTGCCCCATCAACTCTCCACATGAGGGAAAAGGTGCAATCCCCTAAAAAAAAAAAAAAAAAAAAAAGCCTTGGAAAAAGCCTACATTTGTCGGAAATGTGATTTCCTGACATCATGAACTAAAAATCATTTCCCCTGTGAACTAAAGTGGTGGATAGGCATACACTCCTTAGCCAGGCACTGGGGAGCCTCACCAGGCAGTGGGTACTGATGTCACTCTGATCCTTGAAAGCCCAGGAAGTGATGACCAGAAGAACCATGCAGTACAAAAGCCAAGGCTGTAAACACCCAAGGATACTTTGGCCAAATGTCATCAAAGTCAGTGGGTTCAGAAAAAGAGCAAGCTCTCTTGCTGTAGGCAGGGCCGGCAGAATCCTTATTCACCATGGCAATCCCGCACTCCTAACCCTCCTCCGAGATGGCTCAGAACAGATGTTAGGATGCTGAGTCTCCATAACATGCCACCCAAACTCAGGCAACTTGTTCCAGGCCTTCAAGCAATCTGGACACAGAATTCAAAACTGGCAAAACAAAACAACTGATAGGAACTATCATGTACTAAGTGCCTGATATGTCCCAGATTCTGAATAACATGTGACATTCACGCAGCCTCATGTAAGCCTCACTACAAGCTTGCACAGTTCATAAAAATCATCTCCACTCTATCCATTATGAGAAATACTGAGGACACCATAAGAGGCAGACAGTCCCCAGTCAGTCAAACCCAGAGCAAGGCTTCAATCATTTAGACTTCAGCAACCTTAACTGTAGGCCTACTTCCCTCTTATTAATCAATGCTCTTTTCTGGCAGCGTGGATTGGCCTTCCACACAGAGGTGACCTTATACAAGTTGCTGGACGATATTCAGCACGGCTGAACTAGACGAAACCTAAAATAACATCCACCATTGAAACTCCCAGATTCTTGTGAGCCTTGTGATATGCTAGGCATGGCGGGTAATTCAGAATCACTAAGCCAGTTTTTATTTTCAAAGAGCATATATTATATGAAAGAAACCCAAATTAAAATATACAGTTGAACAATTAAATGGAAAGCTGTGGAGTAATAACATGTGAAACAGGAGAGCAGGGAAGGGAATAGACAATGAGGGCAGCATAGTCAGAGAAGACGCCATCTTCAACACAGCACACACTGCCATGGCAAGTAGAGGAAGGGAATCAAGTGATCAGAAGCCCCAGGTGACAAATCCCGAGGCTCCTGTGGATGGAACAGTCCTGGGCCTGAGCTCCAGAGATTTCAGACTACAGGTGACTCAGTCCTGCATGATGAAGCTCCAGGCGCAATGAGAAAGAGGAGGGCCTGCAGTAGACATGATGGCTGCACACAACACAGGACCTCTGCTGGGGATGATGTTATAGGCCTAATTTATACATGGTTGTTTGTTCTAATCCTCTGATTATTTCCCTTATGGGTTCTTAGCAACTGACATAAGGGCTCTTCAGGTCAAACCAGTTTCCATGGCAAGAATTTTTGAAAACCTTACTTGTGGTGGAAAGAGCTGGCCCCCAGGTCTCATGTAGCTAGTGGTGACTCTGCCTAGCATAGCAGCAATGCAAGAAGTCAGAACTGAATGTGGTGTGTGAGAAGATCAAGGAGGAAGGTGAGATGTGAACTAGCTCCAAAGGTGGGCATGAGTTGAAGAGACATGGTGGTTCATGCAGTAGGGCTGGGCCTGGGAGAATTACTAAATGGCCAAACCAGGATCCTTCTGAGAGTGAAAAAGGGTACAACGGGGAAAAAGCAAACGAGGGTGAATAGTCATTCTGTGCACAGCTCTCTTTTTAATCTTCTCATGAAGACTTCAGCATCACATACATTTCTCACAGATGCCTCAGTTTAACTAATAACTTCAGCGGGAAAGAAAAGGTTTGAGACTTCCTGCAGACTATCTCACCATAGAAAAACCAGTAAAAAGAACAGGCTGCTCCCAAGGACTGCAGAGAATTGGGTAACATTTGGTCAACCTCAGAAGGTAGATGACAGCAATCCCGAAAATGCCATCCCTGGGAATACTGGTCTAGAAAGCTTCAGTAGGCACAGTGCAAATAAAGTGCTCAATGCTCAATTTTAGGGAACTCCTGAGGAAACACAATTAAATGGGTTTCTCAAGGCGTTCTTCTTGAAGCCCTTTCTACAACAATGATAGATTATGAGTTTCAATTAGAGAAATAACATGGGCAGCGTTTTCTACTTTTCCCCCCACTTTTATTCAATCAAAGAATCTATTTTTCCAGGTTACTTATTGAGAAGCCCTAGAACTAAAGTCCCATGGTACATGATTTGGAAACTACTCTGTTCAAGGGATGAGGCAGATTTCCAGATATAATATCTACCCACAATGTTCCATCCCATAAAATCAGGAACATCAAAATAACCCTGGTTTGAGAAATGGAATATCCATTTGCTGATAAATGGGGTGGTAGAAAGAGGACTTGGCAGACTGCAAGGTGGCTAGATTCTAATCTTAGCTCTACCTGTCTTTGAAAAATGAAGCCTTTTTGAATCTCAATATAATGACAGGGTTGAATTCAATGCCTAAGAGCCCTTCAGCTCATAAATCTTATGATTCCTATGGTGCCATTAGGGAGATCTAGCTTCCTTTAACTCATCAAACAAATACTGAGTGCCTACCATGTATTAGGTACTGTGCTAAAATTGAAGACTACAGGATGAGCAATGAGGCCTTTCCTTCAGTGTGTCTAGAGCTGGTTTCTTTACTCTTCCTTGGAAAAGCAAAGAATTTTTTTTTTCAAATTTAGCATAAAAATCTTACATTTTTGAATAAATAAATTGTTCAGACAGAGTGTGGATGGTGGATAGATTTTAAAGAAGATGAAATAAAATTAAAATCGATTACCCATACTAGGGAACTGTATTTGGAACCAACAAAAGAGAAAACACTGGTTAAACATTCTGGTCTAATGACCACAAGATATTAAATCACACAGAATAAAGAACAACATACTTCCTTCATCACAGCTCAGCACCTTCTCTCAGGATTCTCATGCTTTCCCTGTGGTGAAAGTCATGGTGGTTATTATTCTGACATTCACTTCAGGCCTCCCAAATCACCTAACCCAATCCTGGGCTTCTGGCCTCTTAAAAGCAAAAGGATCAGAAATACATCTGCCTAAACTGTGCACTAGCCACTCAGGTGTGTCTGTACCGTCCTCTTATTCCTGAACCTGTATACTTCCAAAATCTTAGCTACTGAATCCTGGGGGTCTATACAGGGACATAGGGTGGAGACAGATATTATTAAATACAATATAAACATATATAATATATATATATGAGAAGCTGACCAATATTTCTGTCCTTATATAATCTAGGGGAACAATTAAAAAATCCACAAGATATGACCATAGGACCATCTATGTCTCTATCTCTGTATCTCTACTTCTTCATCTCTCTATCTCTAGCTATGTCTAAAACTTCAGTTTCCTAAACCAATATCTTGCGGAAAAGAAGGAAAGAGAATCAGGGAGCTAGAGGTAAGGTAAGATAATAGAATGCTCATATACTAGGAATCTATTCATAAGGCATAGATGGGCCATAATTATTTTAAAATATGTTTAGAGGTGATGATAGACATTTAGGATTATGAGGCTTCATTCCACTCACCCAAAATTGAATTACTGGGAATAATTTTTACTCTCTTTTGAATGTGTATTTATCTATAACTTCATAACTTCATACCCTTTATAACCTCAGCCTTTTGTTTTGTTTTATAATTCTCACATTGATTTATATATTACAACAAACTATGTAGAGTTATGGAGAACAAAATGAAGACTTTGCTCAATGTATATTTGCATATATAAAATATTATGTATGAAGGCAATAAGAACATGTTTTTTATTTTAAAAAATATCTTTTAAAAAGAGTTTTAAGAGCATGTGGGTGGCTCAGTTGGTAGGGCGTCTTCCTTCAGCTCAGGTCATGATCTCAAGGTCTTGGGCTCAAACCACGCATTGGGCTCCCTGCTCACTGGGGAGCCTGTTTCTCCTTCTCCCTCTGTTCCTCCCCGTTACTTGTGCTCTCTTTCTCTCTCTCAAAGAAAGAAATACAATCTCTCTTAAAAAAAAAAAAAAAAAAAAAAGAAGATGATAGCACAGTTTTTGCCTTATGATCTTGGGCAAGTCATAAAACCTCTCTTGCCTTTAGTCTTCTCTGTCATAAAATGAGGGTAAGCCACAAACTCATGACCACCACACAGGGCTGCTGTGAGGAGTAAAATGAAATAATGCAAATGAAAGTAAGTGTTTTGAAAAGTGTAAAATAGTATAAAAGTGGAAGGTGCCATTATCTTTAATCAAAACCACCGGAGAACACATGCATTTTTCATCCTTGTTGCACACCATAAACAAATTTGAACTCTAAAAATGAAATCAGCCCAAAGTAAAATGTTAGAAATGACAATAAATCATTTTTCAGAACAAAGAAATTGATTTTCCATAGATGTCCATTCCTGCTGCATGTAAAGACCTATATCCATCAATGCCTAGGTCCCCTGTCTTGACAAAGGGTATAATTATGGCCAATCACACAGTCTCTTGGCTCATGTTACTATCAGAGCTTGGGGCCACTATGATTCCTCTATATTACCACAGGGATATGCCAAGCTTTATAGCAAATTGTGCTGCTACTGAGACATTTTTTAAAATTAATTAAAAAAATAAAAGCCATTATTTTCAAGAACGTGATCTAAGCCTGAAGCTTGGGCTACGTGTGCACTTTGTAGTTCAAAAGTTCTAAATCTTTTACAATCACCATTTTTAAGCAATATTTTCAAACATCAAAGTAGACTGACCAAAGATTACCAGATACTTTACTTTTGCAAACAAGATCAGTTTCCAAGAAAAAATCAAGATAGCTGCCAGACCCTCCATTAAGCCTTTATATTATTTTATTTAATCCTAAAAACCAGCTATATTGTACCAATGTTATTTTCCGGTTTTTGATAACTGAATTGTCATTATGTGGAGATGTTAACAATAGAGGAAATGGATGAAGGATATTAGGGGTTTCTTCTACTGTTTTTGCAAATCTTCATTTTTTTTTTCTGTAAGTCTACAATTAGTTCAAAATAAAAAGCAAAAATTAAAATACAAATCTTATAAAATAGCATCCTATTCCCATGAGTCTAGACACTAAGTCTCTGAGAGATTACTCATTTGCCTGAGGTCAATTATTGTTTCCATTCATTTATACATTCAGTTTAGTCTATAAAGTCTTTAAGGCTGCTCATTTACACAAAATAGAATTTAATAATTTTAAAAATAAATAGCTAACAACTTTACAGAGTAACAGAGTAGCCACAAACCAAGAATTGTCTTTAGAACCTGACAAAGATCAAATCAATACCTGCATCAACCCATGACATAGGCCCTATTCTGATTTCCATTCATAAGAGAAAACTAAGATGCCAAGGAGATCAGTAACCTGCTCAAGGTCACACTTCTAGCAAGTGGGGGAATGAAAATGACATCCAGCACTCAAAATGAGATACTCAAAATGGCAGAGAAGAAAAGTAGAAGCTAATGGGGAACATGAAGTGAATCCAGGACAGAAGCAATACGGGAGTCTATCAACAGTACAATTTGCAAGGTGCATTCAACAGAAGCTAAGCATATGATCAGGAAATACGCAAACTTTTGATGTAGCCAGTGTTTCTCCTAAAGATCCTCACATAGCATGCTGATAAGAACAGTATAAAGAACCTAACTTTCACATCTTTTGAGGAAGTGGCAATGAGTTTTATGGGGAAGAGTATTATAACCTGACACACTACAGGCAGCTGATATCACAGCAATAAATGATTCTGTAAAAACAATTCTGTAGACTGTCAACAGTGTGTACTCCAGGGACACAACCTTCCTCTTCCCTGACTTAATCCAGGAAATGATTTTGGAATATCTGGACTCATGTTTCTCTCAACTGCACTTGCGGTAAGTATTGGATGGAGATGATTTTGAGATTGTGTTCCTGCCAATTCCTTAAAGAACAGGGCTCTACTTATCTCAATAAACACACTCCTTAACCACACTATTCTTTCCAAAGAGGAAGTCAAGCTTCTCCCTCACATCATTCTCCCACATCCAGTGGAACAGCTTATACAGTAAAAAACCTCACTTATTAATCAGGGAACTGACTACCCTTTTGAAAAAATACATTCCCTATTTTCCTGAAATCTAAAATTGCAGCCTGATGTTCTTTTTTATTTATTTTTGGGGGTGTTTGCTTTTAGTTGTAATGCATTCAAAATATACTTCAAATTTCCTCATCTTGATTTTTATTATTATTAAATTAACTAATTAGTTAAAATTCATTATTTAATTAAATATAACATTTTCTTGATAACTTTGGGAAGACTGGGCATCCCCTGGTCTGTTTTGCCATCTGGAGAAATCCTCCTGGTGGTAACTAAAAATATGTGAGGCCATTCTGGGTTGATCAATGACTAGAGGACACAACTGGCATTTTATGGGGGAGAGTCAGGGAGGCTAATTATCCTTCAGTACAAGAAAACCAAGAACAATATAGAACTGTACTGCCCCAAATGGCAGCACAGGACTGACAGAGCTACCCCTTCTTGCAGGATGGTGTGGAGATGCTTACCATAGTAACCCTGAGAGAAAGTTTCCAGCCTCTCTGTAAGCACCTTCAGTGACATGAGCTCATCACTCTAGTCACCATAGCTAAGGCAGCTAAAATGGAACATGTACTCACATGTCAAGCCAAAATTTGTCACCTTGTAATTTTGACCTGTTTGCCTTCTAGACAGTACGTCCCAGGAAAATCATATCCTCCTCTCAAGGAATCACTATTTCAGCTTATTTTCATAAACTCTGATGTAATAAGGACCACTTTGGCGTATGGAATGTTGCTTGCTTTTTATTCCCTCAACTTCACAGATTCCTTCGACTTCACAGTATGGTGTTATTAGCAGTTCCGTTCCTCCCTGTAGGAATACCTCTACTCCGAAGGAATAAAGTTAGTCGTCCCTCAGGAGCTACTTTCCACCTTCTCCTTTGTGATTTTATGTATCTTCTTTTTCAGAGAATCTGCTGCTCTCTCTACTCCCAATCCTGCCTGATGAATAAATTCTATGCTGCTTAGCTGTCTGAATACGATCAAGATTACAACTAAAGTTGCCAGGGAAAACCAGATAAGTGCTATATATCTGGCTCAAATACATTTTGTTGTGCCAGAAGGAAACATGTGTGGGCTATATGTTTTCATTGTACCTGATGATCTCTCTCTTGCTGTTGGCTCAGCTCAAAGAAAAGAGAGGCAAGATACTTAATGTGCAGTTAGAAATGGGTTTCATCTTGTGGACATATCAGTCAGTTGGCAGTGGTTGCCTTGAGTGCAGCACTGAGAGTGAATCTCAGATGAAGTCTCACTTAAAAAGAAAGAAAAAAAAAATGAATGAAAGCTATTGCAGGAGACTGAGACATGGCAATGCCAATGTTGCTGGTGTGTGTGCTATGTATTTGCTGACACTGATAAAGTAGAACAAGCACTGATTCGGAGTCCTAGGTCTGAAATTCAAAATTCTGGTGTTAGAACTTACTAGTTCAGTGACTTTGGTCTATCAACGTCTCTGGGCTACAAGGTCTTCATCAATAAAATTGGAATAATAATAATACATCCCAACTGGGCTGTTGTGTAAATCAACTGAAAGGACTCTTTTAAGTTCTATAAATATTTATTGAGTACATCTTAATATCCAGACACTCTGGCATCATGCCAAGAATAAAACCACGAATGAGTCAAGGTCACTGCCCTTGTAAAACTAAGAGTCAAATGGAGGAAAAAAGACAAGTGAGCAGATAATCTCAATATAAAGTGGTAAAGACATTAACAACTGAACCACAAAGTGTTATGAGAACGTAGAAGACAGGCGCCCCATCAATCAGGATGACTCCTACAGCAGCTGATATAAACTGTGATAGAAGCTGGCTTTTACAATAAGGAAATCTATGGTCTTATGTAATAGCCAGTGCTCAGAATGCTGACTCACAGGTTCAACAATGCCTTCCAGAAGACAGCATGTCTTTTTATCTTTGCCCTACTGCACACAGCAAAGCTTTCATCCATAAGTCACAAAATCTATAGATCTTAGGATGGATCATGGCAGCAACTGAAACAAGACCCTTCCTTTTTCATGTCCCTTTCCTCACATCTCAGTGGTTCAGATGGATTCAATCTGGCACATTTCTGAACTGATCATCTGTCAAGGAAATAGAATTATCATAACTATGACAAATAATCTAAGGTGGGTGGTAACTGTGATGTTTATTTGACAGTTTAGTTCAGCTTAGGTGTGGGGGGGGGGTGGTAAGTGAAGTGAAGGTTTTTTAAAGCACATTAATCCAAGTTTCAAAGGATGAGATTGGCCAAAGAAAGAAGAGGATGAGCATCTCAGGCAGGGGAACAACATGATTAGAGGTCAATTACCACAGAAGTAAGAGGTAAAAGTAGCACTTGGTGTGAGCTATGGATTTCCTACATATTTGTGGACTGAAGTCCACCTCTGGGGTAAGAAAAGTATTATGGTCTTAAGATATCCATAAATTAACATTCGACACTTTTTTTTTCCCTTTAGTTTGTGTTTCTTTGAAATAAAATACATTATTTCTCTAAATATTTGATTTCTACTTCTTCGGTAGGTAGGTCTCCATGGAAAATGGAGTTGTTTGGGCACAGCAGACACTCAACTTGGTAAATATGGAATGAACAGTACAACTGAAAGGGTTACACACTATAAATTGTTAACTTTGATGCATTAATCACTTAGACACAGTATACGTACAAATTATTTTAATTTAGAAAATTAAAAAATTCTTAACTATAAAGTCTGAGTAAAATTTTCTTCTAGCCTAAATAAAACTTTCTTCTAATAGATTTTGGGTGGGACGGTAGGCTTTTCAGGGATAGGTTTATTTCATTATATTTTCCTGAAAATACTCAAATGAGTACAGCACAGGTAAGCCTCCAACTACATTCCCAGTCTAGTCATTGACTATCCTATCAGTGAAAATTTGTCCATCAGATGAGGAATATGTTTTAATCCATATTCCTTACTTTTCTTATGTCTACATAAGAATGATAAGTGGGGAGATGCTATATCAGGAGTGACCAGCCAAAGGCCATATGAAACAGCTAAATGCCACTTTAAAAAGCATTTCAAAATGAGAAAACAGACTGCCACTAATGCTAACTAGTCCCTGTTATTAACACCAGTGGAATGGACAGTGGAATAGGGAAACTCAGAGCGTTCCCAGAACATTCAAAGTAATGGTCAGGGTGACAATCTGTCATTAATTCCCACTGGAAGGTCAGATTAACCATTTAATCATTTGAACTACATGTTGAGGTTTCAGTACAATCTATGGTTGTTTTGCTCTTTGAATGGTATGGACTGGGAACAGAAAGTAGACAGCCCAGTGAGAATTTCAGAAGAGATAGAAAAAGAAGACAGCCTTTCTATGAGACACACAGGCACACTCAGGAACTAATTTCCTTTAAGGTATTTCCAAATGACAAAATCTGGAAAAATCAGATTATAATTAATGAGGTAGGGATGTTAATACAGTCATTTCCTTAGGAATCTTGGTAAGAGATAAACAAGACAAAAGCTATCTAAAATGTCTAGGTATGTAACAGGGTGGAAAGAGGAAATAATTCAAAATATAATACCTGTTTATTGACAATATACAGTATGCATTGTACAGTATGCATTGCAGTTCCTCTCTCTTTAGCATGTAAATTGATTCACCACTTACATCTACTCCCCACCTTCCCGTCAAACCCGGATGGTGAAACTGATTAGAATGAGTCTCTATTTTTCCTCTTTTGGATTCCCTCATTGCCAAGCATTATTAAAATTTCACCTTTAATTTCACTGCAAAACATCTAAATGAAAGAGAATGCAGAACTTGGCTATGGGAACTCTCAAATTTAATCTCCTTTGCAGTCTGGTTCCTGTAGCGTGAATAGCAGCCTGATCTTATTGGCACTTCCAACTGCAAAGTCAGGTTCATTTCAAAATTTAATACAATGTATTTGTCATCACCACACTTCCCTCGGTAAGGACACTGACACCAAAATGCTACCAGTTGGTGGTCTGAAAAAGATAGGTTGCTGAAAAAGAAAATTCTCTCCTCTAAACCTAAATAACTCATCTCACATATTGTGTGTCTTCTGTTTCTGCAAGAGTACACTATTGCTTTCCACTATTTGATCTTTTAGTAATCCATCTAGGTAACAATAAAGAAATAAAAGAATATTTACTCACTGCTTGCTTTTGGAAAGACAGTAATATATTTCATAGATTTCAAGAATAACTTCCCCAGCAGGAAATAAGAAACAACAGATTAGAATCAATACTGTTGATTCTACATATAGGACACATCTGTCACTGCAGTAGCGTACTTCTGTTATATACTAACATTGTGAGGCTGCCAACAAGCCCCCTTCTGCCTAGAACAGTATCCCTCAAAATGTGGTCCCTACACCAGCACCATCAGCATCACCTGGGAACTTGTCAGAAATACAAATCTTTGAGCCTCATTCCAGACCTACCGAATCAGAAATGCTGGAGGGGAGGCCATTCCATTTGTGTGTGTGTGTATGTGTGTGTGTGGTTTTAATTGAAGCACAGGTGATACATAATGTTATATCAGTTTCAAGTGTACAACATAGTGATTTGATCAGTCTATTAGTTATGCTATGCTCATCACTATGCTATGCTCATCACAAGTGTAACTACAATTGGTTATCATACAACACCATTAAAATACCACTGACGATATTCCCTATGCTGTACCTTTCTTCCCTCTGACTTATTCATTCCATAACTGGAAGCCTGTGTTTCCCACTCCCCTTCACCCATTTTACCATACTTCTACCCCTTCCACTCTGGCAACTGTCAGTTTGTTCTCAGTATTTATAGGTCTATTTCTGTTTGTTTTTTTTATTCCACATACGAGTAAAATAATACGATATTTGTCCTTCTCTGTCTCACTTATTTTGCTTAACATAATAGGCTCACCCATGCTGCTGCAAATGGCAAGATCTCATTCTTCTTTACAGTTAAGTAATAATCTATTGGACATATATGCCACATCTTCTTTATCCATTCATCTATTAATGGATGCTTGGGTAGCTTCCATGTCTAGGCTATTTAAATAATGCAGCCATAAACATAGAGATCCATATGTCTTTTCAAATTAAGGTCTTTGTTTTCTATGGATAAAATCCAGTAATAGAAATAGAAATAGAATCCCATTGTATTTCAATTTTTTTTAATTTTTTGAGGAACCTCCATACTGTTTTCCACAGTGGCTGTACCAATTTACATTCTCACCAGCAGTGCACAAGAATTTTCTTTTCTCCAAATCCTAACCAGCACTTGTTATTTCTTGTCTTTTTGTGAGTAGCCACGCTGACAGGTGTAAGGTGAAAATGTATTGTGGTTTTGATTCGCATTTCTCTGATGACTAGTGTTTTTATAACCCGACAGGTGATTTTAACACTGTAGGTTTTGAATGACTGATCTACAACAGGGGATACAGAACATGTTCCCCAAACACTTCAGACCCAGTGTTCCTACACAAATAATTCCTTTAATATTCAAAAGAAGTCTTTTTTTTTTTCTTGTTCTTATTCAGAAATATTCCAGTACATTTCAGAATCCATTACAAAATAAAAACTAGCTAGCCCTTCCCGCCCCCATTATAAAATAGCTCAACTGTTGGAAAACAAGACTCAGGAGGATGGTATAAGTTACCAGCACTGCCTAACTGGGGAAAAAAATGGGACTCAATATTGTTTTTTTTTTAATGCTTTCACATGGGAGGACAGAAGCATTCTATTGAAGCCATCTGGTATTACCAAATAATTTTAAACAGTGAGGGTTGTTCAGGAGTGCCTGGGTAGCTCAGTTGGTTAAGCATCCAACTCTTGGCTTCGGCTCAGGTCATGATCTCAGGCTGGTGGGAAGGGATCCATGCCCAGCATGGAGTCTGCTTGTCCCTCTTCCTTTGCTACCCCTAACCCTCTTTCTAAAATAAAATCTTTTAAAAAAATCGTGAGGGTTGTTCAAAGTATTGAGCTCATCTCATTTCTTCCTTAGAATCTGTTTCCTTAAATGTTATCATCAATATGGTATGGCTAAAATTGGATCCTGTTTCTTCTACAGGAATGGATCTATGAAATACCTTTGCAGGCATTTCTGTCTCAGTTTGAGTCATACCACAACCAAACCCTGTGACCAAGCTTCTTAAGCAAGTATTATTGGGGTGTAATTCCAGAGAATCAGTGCAAGAATTGGGGATGAGACAGAAAGGGAAGGAGGCTGAGAGAGGATGAGAGAGCATGTGACCAAATCAGTCTCCAGGATGAGTAGGTGGTGCTTCCTCTCACTAGGAAACAGCACAGAACAGGCATCTCAAGGGGACCCCACCTGAGGGGAAAGGAAGCTGGTATTCATACAACCTTCAATCATTGGTTGAAGTCTGCTCCCTGGGATTGTTAATTCCCTGGCACTTCTAATGGCATGTGTGGGCAGAGAAATTCCTCAGCCAAAGAAAGCCAGGTAGTGTCAGCTGGAATTTGGGGACTGATATGCACAGAAATGGTATATGGCCCAGCAGATCTGAGCAGGAAAAAACAGTACATGCTATATCTGACTATTTCAAAAAGTCTATCTCTGGATTTACACTGCTAATACAAAATGCATGTCTTTATTTATCCCCTTCTCCTTTGACCCCTCTGAACTCCTGGCAATACAGTTTTAAAATTCCAAAACTTTATGTAAAGTTAAGTATGATGTGTATGTGTGTCTGTGTGTGTGTTTCTTCTTGGGATAGAAACAAAAAAATTATCAGTGTAATCATAACAGTTACCTTCTGGTAACTTTTAAAAAAATCCAAATTTCTACTATCCCTTTCAAAATACAAATCTTGGGGTGCCTGGGTGGCTCAGTCATTAAGCATCTCCTTTTTGCTCAGGTCATGATCCCAAGGTCCAGGGATCAAGTCCTGCATTGGGCTCCTTGCTCGGGGTGAGCCTGCTTCTCCGGAGACTTTCTCTCTGCCTGCTGCTCCCCGGCACATCTTAATAAACTACACCGTTATGTCCACCAAGTGACATTGTTCAAAAGTTTCAGAAAATTTTTATTTGAAGTTTATTTTGAGGCTCTGTATTCTCTGTGGTGGTTCTAATTTGTAGAGTCTGTTTAACAGGACAATTTACCACAGATTATACTTGTGTGGCAAAGAAATACCTCACCAATATTTATTCCTTGTTCTTCCTGAAATATAAGAAAATAAATATTGGACTGAAATAGCAATTAAAAAGTCTTGTAAGAAAAGGAAGAAATACAGAAAACAAGTAAAGCAGCACTTGTTGACCAAAATGAGATAGAGCATGATCAAAGTTTAGAAAATACGACTTGAAAACACAAAAGGGGTTCTAGTTAGAACTCTGGCAATTCACAAAATATTCCAATAAATAACTTATCTGAATGGTGTTTGATCTTCTCAAACTGATCCAAAGGACATTTCTTGAAAATTAAAGATAAAAATAAATAAATAAAACAAAACTTTCATTCCACTCATAGAATGAAATATACTAGAAAAATTTTAATCAGCTTCAGTTAAATGATTGTTTTAACATGCTCTCTACCAATTAAAGTCTTCCTACGAGTACTAACAAGCACATGCTTATAAGAATATACCATTTTATCCAAGATTAAATATCACATTTTCGGATTGTTCACGGTTAATGGTACAAGGCAAGAAGTCACAAGAAAAATACCTCTGAAATGAAAAGCAAAGTAACCCTAATGATGGGAAATCTTTCCTCAAGCTTTTTCTGCAAATATGTACACCACTTAAGAAAAATATTTGCATGGATAAAATCTAAGGCAACTGAAAAATAAGTATCCCTGTGTGCAAAGGGGCATTCTAGTAACACTGGAGAACCCTAGCTCCATGTACCTGTCAACACATAAACTTTATTCATCTCAATGTAGTCTACTCTGCATTACAACAACATAGGTATTTGCTTTTAATAAGTACAGAATGTACAATGGATTACCTCTGAATAAAGACATTTGCTGAAATATACACTCTTTTTTTTTTTTTTTTTCCTCAACATAACCTAGCCAGCAAATTATGGAGCAAAGCAGGTGGTGAGTACTCACGATCTGACTGCCCCAATAAACAGCCTGGTGTTCATCCAATGGTCTCACAGTGTCATCTGTCCACTTTGCATTGTGGATACTTGAAAGATAATGAATAGGGGTGACTTTGAAGCACTAGTAATTTGCTATTCACTGCCCTGGCTTTATGGGAATTTTCCCAGCCTGCTCTGGGAAGATGTTATATAATGGTAAACTTTCATTAACTGCCAATGAAACGTGGCAACAATGAACTAGTTTGAGAAACAAAGTTAAGACACAGTGAATTCACTTGGTAATCTAAAGGAGGAATGGCTTGGGTATGAGGTCAGCATCACACTCCATTTACCTTCAAATGCCCTCTTCGACATGGAGGAAACCTGCTTGTCAATGAAACAAGAAAAACCTATGTATATTCTATACTCAGTAGACTTCTATTGACCCAGACTAATGATAAGATGTTGTTCAGAGGAAAGAAATCAAAGCTCACTGACCACTCCAAGTGTTAGAAAGCAGATTCCAAATCAGAATCCTCATTCATGTAATCTGTTATACAATTTTCTTCCTAAAAATGAGTATTACTAACCCATTGTTTGCTACAATCACAAGCCAGGTGAGACACAGGAACTTTCATAAGACTAGACAGTATCATTAATAAATCAAAGTAGAGAATGAGTCAAATCATACCTTCTGCACAGAGAGCTGTAAAAATTCATAAATGATTATTTGGATCTTTTAACTATAATTCTTAAATCCAAAAGGTTTTTCATATCTCAAATTGCTATTTCCATTACTTACTGGTTTCAATGTGACAGAGATTCTGTATTTTCAAAATTTTAAATCAAATTTTAAATTTAAACGTAAATTTAAAACAAAATTTTAAATCATTTTAATTTTGTTGATTTAAATTAAATTGTTGATTTAAATTAATTATTTAAATCATTAAGCTAATCATTTCGACTTCTGGGAAAGAGAAATATGTCTGACTAGCAGCACAAATCCCCAGGAAGACACTGTTAAGAGTCTTCCAGAATCCTGATCAAGGCTATGTGGAAATCTATTGGCTTGAATGGGATGTAGATATTCTGCAGGAATGCTGAGTGATTTATATACATACATACATACATACATACATGTCTGCGTGTGTATGTGTGTGTATATATATATATATATATATATAACATGTTATTACATATATATATAAAATTAAGTAAGTGACCCTTGCAAATTAGCAGGCTTCTATCCTGATTGAGTTTTCATTTTTATTTTCTTCAACCAAAATGAAGATATTTCTTTTCATCTTACCCATTTAACTCTAAATAAATTCTGAAATAAAGGGCATATAAAACAATGAATAAATTCAGGGTGATTAAAAGAAAACTGTCAAATGTTACAAGAAAAAAATCACAGATGAGTTATTAAATATATATTAAACAGTATTAAAAATATTAAATATATTTCAACCTTTTTCTTTCTCTCGAAGCATTTAAATGAGTGTCAACAGTTCTGTCCATTCCCTTAGGTATGGAAAGACTATGATAATATGTGGAGAATCAAAAAGGAGCACTTTGCTAAACTTCTATCATAAATCATCCAGAACTTCACAGAAGCTGAACTGCAAAATGTGTAACCAGACTACATTTTCAATTTCTCACTAGACAAAAGACTGCTTCAGCTACCAGGAGGCCAGCATGTTCTCATAAGCATGACATGGCTGATACCCACAAATGATTAGGGAGCCATTCAGGTATGTAAAAATCATAAAGACTTCATGGGACTGATATGAACCAGTAGTAATTTCTATTTCTCCCCCAAAGAAATTGAGAGTGTAGGTCAATGTTGAAAATTTGTCCTTTCACAGGAATAAGAAAAGAAAAAAAAAAAAAAAAAAAAACCTCCTAAGGTGCTCTACAATGGTAAAGTTGATACCTCCAAAAAAAGAAGGCTACATCCATTTTCAGTGGGTGTGGAGGGAGGAGAGGCAGTTTCCCCACACCATACCACAGAACCCTCCAACAAAAGCTGGGTGTCCTAATATTCAACTCAGTCCTGATACTACCTAGAAGTAGCATCTAGTTCCACAGGTAAGAGGCTCAGTCCTAGAAGTCTGCCCTCTACTTCAGAGTCCAACTGCAAGCCCAGGTAAGTGTAAGGGCCTATTTAGCCAGAGCAATTCCATCTGGTTAAACAGTGACTTTGTTGTTTATGCAGTAAAACTTAAACTGACCCTGCCCTCCACTCAGGGAACATACTTAAAAGCAAGTCCAGGAAACTAGTCACAGGTAACAAAGCCCAAATACAAGGGCAGGTCAGGCCAGGTGGAGACAGCCAATCAGTGGGGCTCCATACTGCCTCCCTAGCTACCAATGAGTGTGGGCCCTGCCTTTTGGGCACCTTTCGGACGCCAATTCTGACCAAGGTGATAGGCTAGTTCAAATATCTACTATAGGGTAAATTGTAATTCAATTTGTCATTCGTGTGTGACCTAGCATGACTATGCAACTTTCTCTGTGTGTTATAATCTCATCTGCCACCTGTGTGTGGCCAGGCTCAACCACATGGCCTTTGACCTTTAAAAGTTAGTCGGCAAGGCAGGGAAGTGTTACCTCTTTGTAAGAGATGGCCCCGACTGGTCAGTTCGATTCACGATGCGGGGCGCGAAATAAAGCTTTGCTTGACCTTCGCTTTCTATCTGTCTCGCTCCTTTGATCATGGACCCATTATTGGGGGACCTAACAGTGAGCTATGCTTCTAACCAGCCAGCTATAAATTAGAGGTTCCAACAACCCTCTCCAAATCAGGATGCCAATCACAAGTCCAGCCTAAACCATTAAAATGGTTACCTGCACTTTAGACCAATGGGCTATAAATCAGAGGTTGCCACAATCCCCTCCTTGGGCTTGATTAATTGGCCAGAAAGGCTGCCAGAATTAAGGAAACCTGTTTTACATACTAGATGATCAATTTACTGTGAAAGGATCTAACTCAGGAACAGCCTTATGGAAGAGGATGGGAAAAGGGCACGGGGTTTCTACCCACCATGCTCTCCAAATCTCCACGTGTTCACCAACCTGGAAGCCCTCCAGGCCCAGAATCCTTTTGGGTTTTTATGGAGGCTTCTTTACATCTGTATGATTGATTAAATCACTGGTCATTGGTGTTGGATTTAATCTCCAGCCCTTCTCCCTCCCTGGGATTGAAAGTTCCAAACAACCTTCCATTTGGTTAGTTCCTCTGGGGACTGACCAGCTCAATCCTTAGGTGCTTTTCACAAATCACCTCATTAACATAAACGCTGTTGTGGGGGAAGCCAGCTTGTTATGAATAACAAGCTCTTTTTTTTTTGAGTCACAACATACCCATGTCACCTTTTTAGAAGGGATTTCAGCAACTGAGGGCAAGAGACTAAATATAACCAAAGATGCTCCCATTGCTCTTATAGCTCAGAAAGTTTCAAGAGTTTTAGCAGCTCTGTGCCAGAAATGGGAAGAATATTTATTTCTAATTATAGAATATTTATTTCTAATTATAGATCACAATGTAACACTCTGCAATACCATAGAAGGCACAGAACAAATTGTGAAAAACTCCTCAGCCCTATAGACATAATATATCATGACAAGCCTCTAATACCTGCTGTGAGATGACAAAGCTTGACAGTCATTTGTCATTGGGACTCAACCAATGATCTCCTCGTTTCCACCGTGGGAGGTTGGGAGGAAGAAGTAGTGTGGTTTTTCTAATACTCATTATTATCTTCATATTATGTAAGAATGCTCTTTGCACAATTCCCCCAGGGCAACAGTAATAAATGTGCATTATAAGTAAAATAAGCTTATTGCTTATTTTGAATGGTTATGTGCCAGACATTTCACTAATCACTTTTATATAACCAATTAGCTCTCACAATCTGAGAGTGGGAGGCAGGTTTTATTACCCCCATTTCAAACTGAGGGAAAGGATGACTCCACAAGTTAATTAATTTTCCTGAGATCATCTAGCAGGTGAGTAGCAGACTTGAAACTCCCACCTGGCTGACTTCAGACTTCAGGCTCAAACCTCTATACTAATCTTCCTGAATTCAAAGGAAAGTAGTACAAAAGTGATCTTATTTGCCTCTGTTAATAAATTATACATATATTACCACAATTCAAAAATTATTTGGTAATACTCAAAGCCACAATCAGTTGTAACTACTCAGTCAAAAAGGATGTAGCTTTGTATAATGTGTTGTTGACCTCTATTTAATTAAACAAATACCTTTCATGAGATAACCGATTATATTGCTTCATAATGTGTGTATCTGCCCAATTAAGTCAGTGGTTAAAAAAAAGTAAGAAGATCAGATAAAAAGAAGGAGAAAATAAAGAAGAGGGAGGAAGGAAAGAAAGGAAGAAAGTGACGGAGGAAAAGGCATGGAGCCAGTGAAAGAAAGAGAAGAAAGGGTACAGGAAGGAGGGGAAAAAGGAAACCATTGCTGAATGCCAGTCCCATCTGGAAGCAAATAGCCACTCTGAATCCACCTTGTAATTTCTTGTAGTCTATGCATTACTTCACTTCATAAACCAAAACATTCCATTCCACATACCAAGAGCATTATAAATGGCATTAATAGACACACTTGATATTCTTCCAAAAGATTGATTATTTTTTCTAAATTGTAAGATAAAGGTTTAAAAATGTCACTTTTCTCATTTCCGTGTGACTTACATATTTTCTAAATCACCCTTCATTTCAAACAACCCATTGTAGGAGAAGCTTGGCAATTAAGGAAAGATACCATCTTCAATAGTTTTGTAAATCTTGACAATTTATATGTAAAAATGGATCCTTAGAAATGTCAGTATTATGTCTCGAACTGATTCTGGTCGAATGTTAGATAAATGAAAAGATTTAGTATTTTTTTTCTTTAACTTGGGAAGAATTGCAGCCCTGAAACCTTTACAAGGTATAGTATTTGTTAATAATATATAAAAGCATGTTACGTATCGACCTCAAAAAAAGGCAAATAAAACTTGTTTTGTATTGATAAGCTGACGACTACTCAGAGGAATTCTCTATGCTCTGTCTTGATAAATTGAAAACTGCAGAGAAATCTCTAGGTTCACTGTATAGCATTCGGGCATAATCATACAAATTTCTTTTGGAGTGTGGCCTAATAAGTCAAGGCAGCTTACCTTGCAGCAGTGTGGCATCTGACTTACATGTAAATACTTACATTTAAGTGTTTCTCTCCCTCAGGAGAAGGACCTGTTAGACAGCAGTGACATCACAGGGCAGATATCACTTAGCAACCCATGTTTTTTTGCCTCATACCTCGGTCATTCTGGCAGACGGCCTTCAGGATGCGATGCCCCAGGCCACATTTTCCATGATCAGGGATACAGATCCCTTCAGACACCAGCCACCGGTAACACATTGGATCCTCGCAAGGAACCGACTCCACCAAATGAGGGCAGTGGCCTGCAGGCCCTGTGGATTCCATGAGGACATGGCGCCGTCTCAGTCTAAACCCTGAAAAGGAAAAAACAAGAGGGTCACAGGATTCCATTTTTATCCAACAGAAGAAAAACAGCAGCAGATAGAAAAGGATGGAACCTCTATTTCGTCCTCTAAAACATGTATTATTTTAAGGTGTTTTCTTTTAGGGGAAATGGAGGGGCGATATGAAAAGAAAGGGAAAGAAAATGGGCAAGAACTAGAGTAGAAAATCTGTCCTCCAAGACTTAACAACCTTGAAGATGCCACACATAACCAAACCAAGTAGTAAGTAGCTTGTGCCCAATGGCCTCCATAAACCAGCAGAAGTGAAGGAAGACTCCCAGAAATAGCCTCAACAGAGATAAACCCACATTTTTTTTTCTGTTGTTTTTGGCATTGTGGAAAAAATTCACAGCTTCATGCCCTGATATTTCCCTGGATTCCTTCCCTGAGATTTCCAGGTCAGTCTGCTCTGTGAAGACAGTACTTCTTTGGGCTGCATTCCCCATCTTGGCTCGACATGTAATGTGGGACTAAGGCCCAGCGCCTCACTATACTAAGGATGTAAACAGGTCTTACATGCTAGGAGCTTACAGAGTCACAAACTCAGTGTTGCAAGAGCCAAGCAGGTACAAATTGAGGGAAATGAGTCAACCATACAACTGTGGGAGTGCTGAAGTGTGTGGCGAAGCGGAGGACGTGTGCTTCCTCTGAAGCAGCTTCCGTGGACTGTCGCCATGAGGGAATGTGGACCCTCTGTTAACTAAGCTCCTAATCTGTGTCCAAGAAGACAGAAATCTAAGGTGTGTTTTGTTTTTATATGACAGCACTCCATGTTTAACTAAATTATCTTTTTAAAAAACAAAGTGGCCTAAATTTTTTTAAAAAGTGACTGAGAACTAGATACAACCCCTTTAGTCTGTGAGTTTTCCATCTCTGGCCCTTATGACATATCACCTCTGAAGGTTATGCCTGCGTGGACCTCCTATTTTACTTCCCCTCTCTAACCCACCAAATTCTGTTTACCAGTTTAATTTCTTTAGTTCCTTTTATTTTTAACGAAACCGATCTTCTTGGGTGATAACATTTTAAGGAATTATTCACTTATTCCTCTGGGTAAGTTCAAAGAGAGAGAGACCAACAGACAGGCTGTGATAAGAAAATGGAGTGTATGAGAACACCGAATTCTCAGCATGAGATTTAGATACCCCCTACTACCCTTCCCACAAGAGGCTGGGAGAAGGACAAGTTAGGGAACATGAGAGGTCACAAAGCCAGGTATATCTTTCTCCCAGACTTCCCAAAGCCATGCCTACTTTCCCACCAATGGGAATGAAATGAAAAGATTACAAAGCTCCAGGCATAGCTGGGGAAAGACTCTCCTGTAAAACCACACAGCCAAGGAGGTTTGAACTAATGGACTCATGGTTTTAGGCCACAAGAGGGAGCCGAGCTTCTTCAGAATATTATAGGGCTGGATAAGAATTTCGGATAAACAGTCTCAAGTGCTTTTTTGGTTTTTTGGTCCAGAGTTAACCTATGAACTAACTAACTCTCTCTCTCTCTCTCTTAAGAAAGGAAGAAAGAAAGAGGGAGAAAATAGGGGGAGAGCTAGAGGGAGAGAGAGAATCTTTGGCAGGTTCCACACCCAGCACAGAGCCAGACAGGGAGCTCAATCTCACAACCCTGAGATCATGACCTGAGCCAAAATCCAGAGTGGGACACTTAACCAACTGAGCCACCCAGGTGCCTCTGAGCTCCTTTTAAAAGATTCTTCGGTTCTTACGTAGATGATCAGCCACATGGGGGAAGGCATCATTCAGCCAATCAGAGATTACATGCATGGATCATGGCATTGCAAATATTATGGTCAGGGACGATTAAAATAATAGATGGCTTCTGCCATACTTCATACCTACAAGTCTGTATCATCAATTAGTTACAACAAAATCTGCAGAAGTGTTCAGCTCTCCTCCTGGGAGAAGGAAGAGACACAGGAAACATAAAGGTTTCCAACTGCACTCAATGGCCATCAGACTACAATGAGCTCCAAGGGCTCACTGCCATGCAATTTGGATGACCTCTATTCTTAATGTAATGTCCATATGCTGCTTACTGACATGGGTCTTATGTTTGTCCTTGTTTAGTTTATCTGTTTGAGCAACACATAGCACGGGTCTCCATGATTGATAAGGTTTGACAACTGTCTCGGAAACTTAGTCTTCTTTACTGAGGATCTGGGTGTCCCGGTACCTAGAGCTTCATGTCATTGAGGTGTATATGCAGTTTCCCTCTACAAATCAAGTTGCATCCATCTCACTGTAAATCTACAGACTACATCTCTTTAGTCAATAAATTCTTCTAGTCTTTCATTTGTGCTGCCCTTATCTTGACTGTAACTAGGATCAAATCACAGCACAAGCTCAGCATAAAACAAAAACCTTGGAGTCTCTTGTTAGTGCTTAACTTTAATCACACATCCATGTTCATGCCTGCAATTGACATCAGGCTCCCCCCAGGTGCTTCTGTTCTGAAAGATACACGACTGCCAAGTCCACAGTGGCTGGGGCCAGCCAACCACTTACCTTCACTTACCGAGTTCCATATTAATCAGATCGTATCATTCAGTAAACATTAACTGCCATATGTAGATCCCTGTAATGTACTGTGGGAAGCCACAGGAGGAACAGAAAATATAAATCTATTCTTCACAGAGCATATAGTCCAACAAGGGGAAAAGGCACATGCATTAATTAAATATCTACCCTTTCCCAAGATGGTGCCAGCCACTTTACTTATATTAACCCAAATTAATAAATCTTACAAAACTATTTTGTAGGTTGCTATTCTCATTTTATGCATGTGAAAACCAAGATCAGACGAGACATCATTACTGCTCCCAAGGCACATTTGATTAAATGGATATGTGTGAAATTCAATGGAGGATTTTTTCAGATATCACCTCTTCATAAGAAAGAATTCTAGTCAGCTCTTGTGTGTGATGTGTCCTAGCCCGATTCATGTAGTGAATCTGCAGGGACTATGCACCATTTCCTTCAAATGAAAGTGGACAGATTAGATAGTGGAATTTAAGGCATGAGGCAGCAAGAAGGAGTTCTAATAATCATTTAATGACTACAGATTCAATCCACTTTTAATGAAACTGGTATTTGCAGGGTTTTTTTTTTTTTTATGAACCCAAAGTTTAGTATATATTCTACTGGCTTACTATATATTCTATTGAATTCTAGAATAGAGTGAATTGTGGGTTGGAGAGGAAAAGGGGAAGAAACACAAATAACAGTAGATAAGCCAAAGTTGTTGTTGTTGTTGTTTTACATGAAGCCAAGGGAAAATTCAAGGAGACATGGGAGGTAAGTATAGGTCTGATGACTGTACTTCTTCAGGTGTAAATGGCCCAAAAGTGTCCACGTAAGCTTCTGTGAAGTTGTTCATGGCCAATACTGTCTCCACACTATCACCACCGGAACAGGCTTGAAGCAGCAACTAGCACACTGACCAAGGACAAGAGAAGCTTATGCCATCTTAGGTATCTATTTGCTCCTTATCTCTGGCAGCCTTGGACATGGGGTAACAACTTTCAACCAAAGACCCTGAGCACATTGATTCCAACTCTTTAGAAATCAGCCACCCTTCCCATAAGTTTAGCATTTTACAGTATCATTATTAGTTCGCATCCACCTGTGAATATAGAAAATAAGAAAAGCAATGAAAATCACAAGGGAAATTGTGATTATGAGAACTCTCAATACTTAGAATGAGAAGTAGGCATGAAAGCCCCCACTCCCGACCATCCCACTCCTAACAGAGACATAGAAAAAAAAGGGGGGGGGGATAGAAAAAACTATCTCTGAGCATACACATTTTCTGTAACAAAGCAAAATAATTTTATAGACTTCTCATTATAAGTGGATCTATGTAGCAGGCAAGGATGGAAAATGGAAATTTTTCCCCACTGTTGTTATATAAGATCTAAAACATGCAGTATTTCCTTGCTTTGGCGTGTTGTCTAAATTGATTTGTTTCAGAGCATAAAAGACTGTCTTTGTAAAGACAGTCACGGGTTCTCACTTTCAAGATGTCTTTTTCTATGGGGATTTTAAAACTTTGGATATATGACTGGGGGTAATATCATATTGCGGACATTAAGGAACCCTTGAAGTCCTACCACATAAGCAGTTACCTATTGTGGCACTGTATCAGGAAGCGTCCATCAAATTGTTCTTTAAAACAACTTCTGTGGGGACGCCTGGGTGGCTCAGTGGGTTAAAACCTCCGCCTTTGGCTCAGGTCATGATCCCAGGGTCCTGGGATGGAGCCCCACATTAGGCTCCCTGCTGAGCAGGGAGCCTGCTTCCTCCTCTCTCTGCCTGTCTCCCTGCCTACTTGTGATCTCCGTCTGCAAATAAATAAAATAAAAATCCTTTAAAATAAAAAAAATAAATAAAATAAAAAATTTAAAAAAAAAACTTCTGTGGACAAGGATGTCTTTCTGTTATATGTCTGAAAGGGACAAAGATGTCATATAAATGTATGTCTCTGTATTAGAATTTTTTAAAAAAATGTATTATACCTATGTATAGAGTTCACCCATCAGCAATTTTTTCAGGTTATTTCTCTTTCATATACCTCTAATTATAACTCCCTGGGAGTATATCAAAGGTAAAGCAATGAATGATAAAACCTGATCCAATTTAAATTCCTCTGAAAGGCATTCTAGCTTCACTTGACAAGTACCAACCTGCTGAGTACTATTCCTCTGGTCTGCCTATCACAGACCTGGTGGAAAGTGTGAAGGCTAGGGACCATGGCTGATTTGTTAACATACTCTGAATGGCTGACAGCCACAAAGCTTACAGGATTCCCAAACTGAAGGGTACCTGCCTTAGAAAAACGGCCATCTTAAGATCATCTCGAGAGTAACTAATTTCTTCTGTAAGGCAATATAACATTAACTGCTTTTCCATCCTTTTCTATTTTTTTTTTAAATTGAAACAAAACGAACATACCAAAGCAGTAACACAGCGGGGAAAAGACTAGTGAAGAAAAAGAAGTAATTATCTCCAACTTTACACATTCATTTTCTTGTTATTATTTGCTGGTATTTCCCTCAAATCTTCTAAAATATATAATAGAGTATAAAATAACAAAGAATGTGTATGTGTGTGTATATATCTATCCATCCTAGATTTTTGCTACAGGTTCACTGCATTTCTTTGGGTAGGGAATTCAAATGTGAAGCTAAACAGTCCAGTTTACATCCCAGAGTTTTGTGATGTTTAATGCATTAGCTTGTGTGTTCTGGCCTCTGTGGAATTCTGAATTACCTTTAGTTTGTGCCAGTCAGTGACTCTGGTAGGACCATGGGACAGACTGAGATTGAGAAGATCCCAGACCTCTCACTCACAAGTCAGTAGAAATAACAAGAAGATTGCTCACCATCATTGTAACATGCTTAGACTCCTTGTAGGCACAGAATCATTTCCCTAGAGGGGAAATTCCATTCTTTATCTTTCCCAGGAGGGATTAGTAGCAGGTGGTCCTGGCAGATTTTAGCAAGACTCTAAAAATCAAAATTGTGTCTGCTCTAGGGAAGCATTTATAAAATGCCAAACTCCCAGACCTGAATAATAATCATTGCCGTATACAGGCTCTTCTGTCTGTGATTACTTAGTGCCTAGGGCAGGTCATTTAGCCTAAGTATGGGCCCTACAGACCAGAGACTGGTTCTCATCAATCCCAACGTGAACCTACACTCTTCAGGTGGCTGAGGAGATGCTATGACCTTCAAGTGAGAAGTTCTATTGTCTCCACACTTTCCTTGAGCTCCAAAGGCTGAACCTCTCTTGGAAAAACTAACTAAGGCAAAAAAAAAAAAAAAAAAAACACATTCCAATTATCTGCTATTCTCAAGCTATTCTTGGAACACCTTTCCTTTCTCACACAACTGCAGTCTACTTTCCCTCTCGTCCCAAAGGTGACAGGCTGGAGCTAAGAAAAATCCCATGCTGCAAGCCTAATCTCCTACAGTGGCTCAGTTATTGGCTCTCAAGACTTTTGGGTCTCACTGGCCAATGGGGAGCATGGACTTCTGCCTCTATCCAAGTTTCCTTAGGCTATGTAGGGAATCACTAAGGAAGCCCAGTGTTTAAAAGAACACTAGACTAGGGAGACAGGAACCCAGGTTCTTGGCTCTGGCTGGGCCTTTATTAAATCCCTGTGGGATTTAGGACAAATGGGTTCACTTCTCTACACTTTAATTTTGAAATATTATGAAATGTCACATCCTTACTGAGCCTAAATGCTGATACAAAGCTGGGCAGTATATTAGTATCTTAGGGATGCCAAAAGAAAAGAACACACTGGGTGATGTAAAAGAGCAGAATTTGTCTCACAGTTCTGGAGGCTAGAAGCCCAAAAAAGTGTCAGTAGAGCCATATTCCCTCTGAATGTTCCAGGGAAAGACTTCTCCCATGTCTCTCCCTAGCTTCTGGTGATTGCTGGCAATGCTTAGCATTCCTTGGCTTATGCACATACCACTCTAATGTCTGCCTCCACATAGCATTCTTCTCTGAGTATCTCTGTGTTCAAATTTCCCTCTTTCTGTATCAGTCATTAGAATAGGGCCTATCCTAAGCTAGTATGGCGTCATCTTAACTTGAGTCTATATGCAATAGCCCTATTTCCAAATAAGGTCATATTCACATACACAAGGTGTTAGGAATGAAGATTTCCTCTTTTTTTTTGAAGGACACAATTCACCCCACAACAGGTGATGTCTAATAAATGGATGGACCAGAGTGAATCTGCAAGAGTTGACCCACACAGTAGAGGAATAGGGGCTAAGAAAAGTTTTGGCATTGAAGCATCTTGGGCCAAGGGGGCAAACAGAGGGGTCTGAATGTTGTACATTTCCCAGTGGAAACAGTTCCACAGACTGGTTCGGTGTTACATATTAAAGGAGGATTACATGATAAAGGAAGAAAGTTGAAACAGCACTTTTCACAAAGGGTTTTGAGAAAATTTGCTCAAGTAACAAAAATTACAACACAGAATGAGGAAGAAAGCATTCTCTGGATTGCTGTAGAAATTCTATGGCCCAGAACAAAGGGGACAAAGTACTTAATAAATATCTATTAAGTTTAACCTCAGGATTACTTCTATCATCTTATAGTATTGGCAACTCATATTTCCTTGAGAGAGCCACCCCTTCCTGACTCTCAGTGGCAAGGTTTGGCCAACTTTTTCCCTCCAGTGGTGGGCACATGCCTAGGACTTGGCCAATCAGAGTCACTGGGTCAAGGTTATCACATGACACAAACCAGCCAATGAGATTCAATTCCAGGACTCCTCTTAGAAGCATTAAGGAAGACATTTCTTTCTACTTTATCTATGATCTAGAATCAAAATTACCTCTTTTTTCTTTTAGTGTTGAGAATGTTAAGGATTTACTCTCCTAGCAACTTTCAAGTATATACTACAGTATTGTTGATGATATTTATCATGCTGCACACTGGATCCTCGGAACTTACTAACCTTATAACTGGATGTTTGTATCCTGTGATCAACATTTCCCCACATTCCCCTCCACCCAACCCCTATAACCACCACTCTACCCTGTGTTACTATAATTTCAGGTTTTTTAGAATCTACATATACGTGAGATCATATAATATTTGTCTTTCTCGGGGCACATGGGTGGCTCAGGGGGTTAAGCCGCTGCCTTTGGCTCAGGTCATGATCTCAGGGTCCTGGGATCGAGTCCCGCATCGGGCTCTCTGCTCAGCAGGGGGCCTGCTTCTCTCTCTCTCTCTGCCTGCCTCTCCGTCTACTTTTGATCTCTCTCTGTCAAATAAATAAATAAAATCTTAAAAAAAAAATATTTGTCTTTCTCTGACTTATTTCACTTTGTATAATGTCCTCAAATTTCATCCATGTTGTCACAATGGCAGGGCTTCCTTCTTTTTTGTGGCTAAATCATATCACTATATATATATATATATATACGAGTGAATGGAAGTATCTATGGCTGCATGTGATCGTGCACACGCACAAGCATGTATATAGCATATTTCCTTTATCCATTTATGCATCAGTAGTCATTAGGTTATTTCCATATCTTTAGTATGGTGGATAACACTGCAACAAACACGGGGATACAAAGAGCAGATCTTAAAGATCTTACCACAGGAAAAAGGTAACTATGTGAAGATGGATAGATGTATTAACAACCTTATGTGGCAATCATTTTGCTATCTACATGTATATAAAATCAGTATGTCACATACCTTAAAATTACCCAATATTATAGGTCCATTATATTTCAATAAAGCTGAACAAAATTAATTGATTAATTATAAAAATAATATGTCATCCTTTATAATATACTATATTGTTTTTATTACCATGTTTTAGAGAAAAAAATTCCTCCACATAAAATGTACATCCCAATTTTATGACAGAATTAAATCTAGAAACCTAAAGTATGGAAAGAATGGATCTAAGGATCAAGAAAACAGAAAATCTCTTAGCTTCATTCTCCAATTTCCAATTCTTCCCAAGCCATACTGGAAGTTTAGATGAAATTGAAAGACTTTTTACAATCTACCTTACTGAAATCCCAAATGGAGTTCTATGTACTTGAGATTGGATTATTAGGATGAGATGGGGGGCCTGATTTTTTGTTTTGTTTTGTTTTAGATCAAAAGTCAATTGGATAAAATAATGCTAAAATATACTGCCTCCAAAGAAACAGAAAACAATTATATCACTGAAGTGATTCAGAACATCCTATACTGGACTTTTTGTTAACAAACTTTAAAAAGTAGATATTTTAAATCACAGTGTTTCAAAGAGTTACAGAAATTTTTTGTTGCCTTGTTATCCATCACCCAAGGGCATGAATAATCACTAAAAGGCATTTGTTAACTAAAACTATATCTACCAACAAGAATACATAATAAAAGGGCAACAGAGGACAGACAGACAGAAGGAAGGAAAGAAGGAAGGAAAATCAATGCTGTTCTCTTCTCCATGGAGAGGTCCTGCCTTAAACTGAACCTAACATAGAGAAAAGTAGAACTAAGAGATGGGGAAATAGAAGACTGTAAATGGAAAGAGAAAAGAATGGAAGACTGTAGAAACAGAAGTCTGTAAGGAGAAAAAGAAAGAATGAGAGAGTGATACGGCTCACCTCTTGATATTTTTGGCTGCAGTCCTACCTTCCTTTCTGTTTTTAGCCACATAAGCTACTAGATTTCTTCTTTTGGCTTAAGCCAGTTTGAATTGTGTTTCTGTCACTTAAAACAAAAAAGTTATGAAATAATATGAGGCCCACTTGCCTTGGTCGGATTCTACAACTTTGAAAGTAAATAAAGGCAGCACTCAGCACAGCAGAGTTGCCTTTGTATCTACACACATGGCCACAGTAGCTGTGGGAGCCTGAGTCCGATCATCCATGATTTTCTGGACAATAATCTAAATGGACTGGCCGAGGTGAACGTAGGAGGGTTGGTTCCAATAACATGTAAGTCACCCGGGGTAGTCTCATATGCAAATATAGGAGACATGTAGACCACAAGACAACAACTTTGGGGTGTTAGCATTAATGGGAAATTATTTTTAATAAAATAATTCTTATAAGCTTTTTAAAAAAGATTTTATTTATTTGACAGACAGAGATCACAGGTAGGCAGAGAGGCAGGCAAAGAGAAAGAGGGGGGAAGCAGGCTCCCTGATGAGCAGAGAGCCCAATGCAGGGCTCAATCCCAGGACCCTGAGACCATGACCTGAGCTGAAGGCAGAGGCTAAACCCAGTCACCCCTTTAATAAAATAATTCTTAAACTGAAGAGGCTTGGAGGACATTCTAGCTACAAGTCTAAATAAAAAGTAGCACAGGCTTCTCCACTGCACACCTCCAGGTTTCACTGAGATTCAGTTTTCTATTATTTGATAAAAGAGTTAAAATTAGCTTCTTCCTCCTCAATCTAGAGTCAACACACATCCTCTTCTGTCTTAGAATGAAAAGTGAGAATAAAGAGAAAAGCCCAGAGCATGGGTGTGTGAACTTGGACGTGAGCAATCTGGGCATTGCTAAACCGTGGGTTTCCAAATGGATACAGGATTAAGCTGAGAGCACCAGCTTTGTAGCACCAAGCCCTTGGCCATGTATCCTTTCTTTTCATGTGTTAGCTAGGGTTAGTGCTCAGCAAACATAGCCTAATTTCTAGAATGTCCTTGGAGCTCATTTCTCTTAGAAAAAGGAGTATTTCTTTTTAGCATTGCTACTCAAGGGAACATAGTATCAATACAAACCGAAGGGTCAGTGAAAGAAAGAAGTCACCAAAAGTAAACTTTTGAATACGAATATGTGTATATAAGAGCAAACGAAAGGAAACAAGACTACAGAGGCCTACAAAATTAAACAAGCATATAAAGTTTGAAGACTCCTCTTTAAGCCCAAGGACATCAAAAAGTAAACAACACATAAATGCCCCTCATAAAAATCTGAAATAGAACATCAAATTCAGCATGTGGAGATCTGAACATAAAATAGACAGGCAAAATAGTTGTCTTCTGATGCGATTACAGAAATCACATCTAATCTCCTCAGGATAACCACTACACATATAAAACACTATTCTACCATATCCGAGTAATAGTCACATCACCAGCTATGAGCCTAACTGGAAGGTCAATCACGGTCAGATTCTTGCTCCATGCACATGTCCCCAGCGGCCTCCCTAATAACAGAATGCTGTCGGGCTTGAATTGGTTATCTACATTTCACAAACAAACATTGTCTTAAGCAGGCTTAATCGGCTACTTAGCTACCAGAATAATTGTGTGTACACTAGAAGAAAATGAAGCAGACACAAACAAGACACTCACCTTTTCTCCCCTGAGGATCGCGGCAGCTTTCATGGGCGCACAGGCCCCAAGCTGACCAGGAAGATACTACACAGTCTGTAGAGCAAGGGAGATTGCAAAGCTGAGAGGCTGAAGGGGCAGGTCCCAAGCATGAAGTCTTTTTCACAGGTCTAGAGACTAAAGGAGAGAAAAAAATAAAATAAAATAATGGTCTATGTAACATTTACTGGAAACCCCTAGAATTATTAATGTCTTTATTTATGTGCCTGCCTTGCCCACATCAGCTTTCTGGTTAGAGTATATACAAATAAAACATAAACATGCTCTAAGACTTGTTGTTTGTCTCTGCACTATTAGCATTTTGGGTGAGAAAAGGTAAAAAAAAAAAAAAAAAGACAGTAACAAAGGGCAGCACTTGAGTTTCCTGCCTCACAGAGTATTCCCTGGGAATTCAAGAGAGGACTGGAAATATAGATACAAATTATCCAGAGTTATGATTTAAAAAAATTAAATGGCTTTGTGAAGTTTCAGGATGAGTCTATCTTGACTATATAAATGACTAGGTTGCTGCGAAAAAATCAAAATCAAACCCCTGAGGTGGGATGTTTAGCATAACCAATCTACTGCTGTTACTCCCCTGAGGGGTGGAGCGCTCAAAGACACAGAAGAAAAATGGTTCTTAGAAAAGAAGAAAAATCGGGATGTGTGACTGCAGAATTAGCACCTTGAAGTCAGTTTCATTAGTGAGGCTTTCTAGAAGCCCAAGGAATGTCTGAGAATTCGGGGGGAGATGCCAACCTAAGAGCCTGCCAACCCTTCCTGGTGCACCTGCACCCAGAGTGCGCCCAGAACTGGGTCATTTCAGGATGCAGTGACCACCTGGCCACAAGTGGCCCTCACCAAGTGCCTCCTCCATGCAGGTCTACTCTGGGTACATAAAAATATGCAGATGAAGGAGAAGATGAGATGCTGATTCTCATTATTATAACAGGATAGGAGTTAAGACAGAAATGACACAATAAAAGAAGAGCCAAATGTGTAACTATGTTTGTGCCGAGTGAGCCCACACTAAAGTGGTTTTAGAGCAATTCAGAGCTTGTGAGCAAATGGTTCAAGTTCAGATGGTTTTATCTACTGAACTGGCTTGTACTACTGTCTAAATATTTCCCATACATGTCCACCCCTTTAAGCAGATGAGAAGTAATTCATAGACAAAGATGAGTGTTACAAGATGGTGGTAAATCACACCATCTACTTTGCTTCTTGACTCTTTACATGGATGTCAGTTAAATCCGGTAAAGATGGCAATAAATCACAGCTCTGGCCAGCAGAACTTTGAACATAAATGAAAACAAGAGAAAAAAAAAAATACTGTTTTCAAAGAAGTTGTAACCCATGGGGGAAGAAGTGTTCCTAATGAACAATGGGGCAGCTTGAGGTGTTTATGAGGGTGAATGGGAACAACAAAAGTCCATGAAAAATAATGTTTTATTTGCAATGAATTGTTTATTTGCAACTAATTCTTATATATTTAACTAATAGGATTTGACCTGACCTAAAATAAGAGACAGGGGCAAACAAGATGGTCAATGTAAATGTCAAAGATCACAAGCCATGTGGAGGAGGCAGGAACAAGAAGAGAGAACAGATACTGGGGGCAATTGAGGGGTTACCTGGGGAGGTGATGATCAAACAGAGACTGTGTTGGCCAGAATGACAGTGAGATGGGGGTTTGGAGTGACTGGGACTGGGATGCACATATGACATTGGTGGATTGTGGATCAAGAAGAACCTGGGATAAATAAATTAAATTAAATTAAATTAAAAAAAGAAGAAGAACCTGGGATATACTTTAGTAAGATGAAAACAAAAAGAGAAGAAGAAGGTCACCCACCCCCACTCCTACCAAAACCACCACCTGTGAGTTGGTGGAGGGGTCTGTGATTCCTCCCCTAAGAGTGAGCAAGAGAAGACACACAAGACTGCTATTCATGGAATACATTATGCATTCATTCCCAAACCATTAGTTCCTACTTTAAATCAGACCTTCTTGGATAGTGTCTGCTTTCAAGGAGCTCTCAATCAGGAAGGGTAAGTCAAGCAGAACATTAACAAAATTGATGGAAAGTGATGCTTCAGAGCGTCACAGGAATTGAAAGCTCTATAGCCAGAGGTCTTAAGACAGAAATGCCTTTGGGTCTGGGCCCATATTTGTCAGCATGTGTTCTCACAAACTCTAATGTTATTTCCCCCCCAAAAAAACTAAGTAGTGAGGGAAAAGGAAGTAGGGCATGCAAACTAATTAATCTACTTATTTAATAAACATTTTTAGTGCATTCCCAACACTGGTTATAAATCAATCCCTTTAACCTCCATAACTTTGAGATATATGTTATGAGATATATGTTATTACCATCTCAAGTTTAAAATGGGGGTTCTGCAACACAGAAATAGTTACTCATTTGCTCACATTCTTAATTAGTCAGGAGCAGAGTTGAGATTGTGACACAGGAAGCATGGCTCCAGATGCTCTTAACCACTGTATATTATGTGGTCTTATTATAGGTCATTCAGCCTACAGTGGTATCTACCATGTATCAGCACTGTGTTAGGTGCTGAAGTCAGAGCAGTGAATAAAACAGACAAGGTGCCAGTCCCCCCGGGACCCATATTCCCGTGTGAGCTGATACTAAGTATACATGAATTCATGAGTGAGCCCCAACAAGAAGACTGGAAAACTGTTACTGCTGCTTCTCCTTTCTTTTGTCATAGCTGTCTTACTGCAACACCAGACAGATGTTGGGGGTCTGATGATCAATGTTGAGAAGATACCCCAAACCTTTCAGCTCCAAGACCCAGCAGACACTTGTTGCTCTAACTTTTGTACTTGATGTTGAGCTGGGCCATTGAAACTAATTAGTCTACCAGTGCAGCACCAAGGCCACAGCAGGCCTTCACTAATCTCATCAGAAGCTCCTGAATGTCTATCTTTAAATCGGCAGTACAGTTGGAAAGAGACTGGGAATATGTCCTGCATTAAGGACAATGTTTTACAGACCATTATGTTTATCTGGCTTATTTTTCAAGAGCTATATGAGTGACTGGGAAGTAGGGGGTTAAGTCCCCCAAGGTCCCCTTTGATAAATACTGAACTGTCAATCAGTTAACTGTTAGATATTAGAGATAATTGTACTTCTAAGATTTGGAAGTCAGGAGAGACATGGTGTGCAAGAGAGGAGCTGGGGGGAGCGGGGTTCCCTGGAGACTATTAAGTGGCATAATTAGGAAGCCCAAGGGTGGGAGTGAGGCCATTTGTCAGAGCGTTCAGGCCTCTTTAGCACCTAGTGCTTTGACAGACAGTAGATCTTAATCCACATAGATAAATTCTTCAGTCCCAGGCGACATGTCTAAGATGCTTCATTTAAGCATTGAATCAATGTTCTTGGGTCAACCTATCTTTATCTCAGACCCTCTCGGCTACATTTGTTCTACAAATAAATCATAAGTATGTCACAAAGCACTTACCAGCTTCAGACCACTTAGGTAGTTTTCTCTCCCAAGAACAGCAAACACAGAATATCTCTACGCCTATTGACTGTTTAGAGCTAGAAGGGAGCTTTAGAGCTAATTTGGTTTAATTCGTCAATTTTACTGAAAAACTGAGCTCCAAATACACTGGATTGTTTCTACGAATTCACTCAGCAAGTCCAGGGCAGAGCAAGACCTGAGCCTTGTCCCAGGTGGCTGACTCACCTCTACTTGTCCCTGATGGCTTTCCTTCCATGGAAAATAGTCACCAGACAGGACACCTGAGATTGTCTGCACTGGGGATACTTTGCTGATGAATCACAGTAACCACAGTGGAGGCAGTCAGTCAGTGACATAACAGACTCAAGACATCTATTGAATGCTGCTAGCTCACTACAACCTTTCACATAAAACCCAAATCCTTCCCCTACTTCATTATTGCTTTAAAACTCCTCCAAATACTCATGCAGACCTCCCCCACCAAGTAGGAGGTGGTGAGACCAAACTTTGCTCCACTTCAAAAGACTACTTCTCTGATTTGTGGCAACTCACATTGTAATATAATTACCTTGGGAGGTGGGTAGGATGTGGGGGCAAACGGACCACCTGGATTCAGATGGTTTGTGTAGTTTACTTGGCCAAACTCTAGCCATGATGTCTGTAGAAAGAATTGCTGTTTTTCTACCCATCTGAAACCCTTTCTCTGGAGATACTGACTGAAACAACTTTATTTCTATTTACCAACTCTGTCATCTCTGATGCAATCAATCCCTGCTCTAATCAGTGCAGGTCTTTGCTTGTCTTTTCTTGTACCAAATGCTTAAAAAAAAAAAAAAATATATATATATATATATATATATGTATATATATATATATATATATTCATTTATTTGAGAGAGAGAAAGAGTGCAGGGGGAGCAGCAAAGGGAAAGGGAGAAAAGCAGACTCCCCATAGATCATGGAGCCCCATGTGGGGCTCAATCTCATGACCCCAAGATCATGACCTGAGGTGAAACCAAGAGTCAGATTCCTAACCAACCAGGACACCCAAGCACCCCACCTTAATGCCTTTTAGACTACATCACCTTGAATTCTTTGCCTATCCTGTGCTGACCAGCTAAGCAACTACCCAAGGGTCTACAGTCTATTTAGGTTTTGCAGGCAGCAAAATCAGTTCTTATATAGACTTCTTAAGTCCACAAAGTTTTAAAGAGCCAAAATAACTTTCAACTCAGAAACTGAGATTGCTACATAGCAGTAGCTTTCCAAGTGCTAGAGAATATATTACAATATTATAAGTGAGTTTATATACGTAATAGTAATTAATACTTTGGATATTCTGGTGCCTAACCTAGCATTTTTCATTTGCAATAAGAAATCATTACATTGACCTGCCTTATAAGAAATGTGAAAGTCTGCTACTAATAATTGTAAAGTTGTCTTAAATAATGTATTACTCCACACACAGAACGCTAATTAACAAAAGGAAAAATAGGCTGGGTAGGTGATATGTTTAATGTTAAAAAATAAACACACACAAAACTGTTCTTATTCTAGAAATGTATAATTTTCATGATTTTCCCTAATGACAAAGTGATTTCAGATGAGCACACAAATCAATTACAAATCACACACAATTACAAATCAAAATGATTTGTAATTAAGAAGAAAAATGTCTGTTGTGACATCAGCATGTGACTGCCATTGTAAAGAAAAATGAGGGCTTTCACATTTTATTTTTTGAGACTAAATCAAGGTCTAATCTGAACTAATTTGAATTAACACAGGAATAAACTGGCAAAAGTTCAATACAAGTATATTATCCCCCACCCACTGATGACCATTTTGTAAGATCTAAATTTCAATGCCTCTCAATGCCTCAAGAAGAAATTAGACTGAAACTGCATAATAATAATATTTAATTAGTCATAATTAATAACCTGATACTTCTGCTGTAATTTAAAAAATGAGTTATATTTGCTTAAAGTAGAAAGAGCTATCACAGGCGCTAATGATGTTTTCTTGTCTTTTAATATATCTATTATTGGATGAAAACTCAAGTCAGTCCTTGAAAATTCAGGAAGTGTTTGAGATAATTCTGCCATGGCATAACAGAGCTCACCTTTCCCTCTGTACAGAAAGAAGGTTTCTTGAAGATAGTCAAGGAATTAGTCACAAGATACTGATTTTTTTCCTACTATTTTCAAGGAGGTAGAGATGAAAGGAGGAGGAGGAGGAGGAGGAGGAGGAGGAAGGTGATCACTACTTCCTGGGGACTCTTAAAAACCTGGACTCTCACTGCTTTGTATCTTTGTGATACCAAAGTCCTCCTGCAGATAATACATTCCATCTTCTGTTGATTTTACATAAGATATTTGATTTCCAGAATGGCATCAACCTTCCCAAAGAAGCTAGACCAAAACCAAGTTATATTCATTTCAACTTTCCAAATGAAATGCAGGCACTGTAAACCCCAAAGGGAACTCTCACTCAAAGCTTAGAACCCCATCATTCCATGGGCTCTCCAAGAACCACCATAACAGAAACAGCAGTTGCTAAGATTTAATTCAAAACTAATGAAAGAGCCTACTTATGTAAAAATGCTGCTTTCTAAATGATTTTTGAGAAACAATATTGCCCCTGACATATTCATTTAGGGAGTATACTGACTTGGCAGAAATTCAATCCACCTTACCGCTAAAATAAATAGGCCTCTTCTACAGACTGAAGGAGTCAAATGGTTGAAGGGGAAAGATAAATAATATTACAGTTTTAACCAGAAAGCTATTTTCCTTCAAGAAGCTTCATGTATTATTTCAATTGCCTTTTGCCACTGGGATTTGCAAAATAATGGATCATTCTTCTAACTTAGTGGATAGAATAAAAGCAATCTGTCTTCTAGCACTTATAGGCAGCTTAAAGAATTAAATCACATCTCATCCTATTATACTTAATAAAGCTTAATTTTAGCCATATTGTGACTCTCTTGGCAAAGTTCCATGCAATGCAACTTGGCAAGGAGACGCATGTGTATGTACTGCGAATTTAATACCTAAAAATAATTCCTGCAATTAGAAATAATTACAAGAAATGTAACCACATATCAAAGAGTTTTCTAAATTTCATTCATTTCATAAAGCCAATCAGAAAATGCCTAGTGATTTTCTTAGTGCTACACAGTAACAACATTCGAGGTGAAAGATGGAAAACAATATTCCGAATACAAATGAGGTACCTGTACAATTCTGGAAAGAAATCAGAATCAATATCCAGCACTTGCACAATATAGCAGCCTTCAGGCCAATATTCATATATTTCTATTATCACATATTCTCACCTCTGTTCCCTTTTTTAAGAATTTCCTTCTGATTGTTTCTCAGCCTTTTAGCTCAGAGCTAAAAGTAGGGTGCTGAGAGGATAGAAGAAACAAAGGCTGACCTAAATGGCATCTTTCACAGTGTACAGTTAAAAATACCATTATTGATGAGAAAAAAGCAGAAAGGAGATTAACGCAAGATGGGGAAGTGATCAGGCAAGGAGAAAAAGTGAAAAGCCAGAGAGGCAGGAAAGAGGAAGAGTTACCTCCCAAGATGTCAGTGGCATAACTAAGCAACACCATGGAAGTAGAGTGTTTGCAAAGGCTTTAGCACAGGAGTACTCTTCTTACTCACAACACGTTGCAACCTACAGTTCATTTCCCCACAGAAACAATGACAAGAGCTGAATGAGAGCAAGTTTTCCTGGGAATGACCACAAATGCCTTTTCTGTTGATTAATGTTAGTAATAATAGCTAATACATACTAGCAACCCACCTGGCTCTAGGCAGTATGCTAAAGACTTACATGCAATTTCTCATTCATCATGATCACTTGGAAATGTCATTATCATGTTCACTCTGTAGACAAAATAACTGAGGATAAATTATTTGTCCCAAATGACAAAGCTAATATGTGACAAAGGTCCAGGGTTCTTCAAAGCCCCTAATCTCTAATACTAGGCTCCACTATCATTTTGTATTTGCAGGAAAAATAATGGTAGACAAAAACCCTGCTGGGGGCACCTAGGTGGCTCAGTCAGTTAAGCATCTGCTTTAGGCTCAGGTCATGATCTCTGAGTCCTGGAGTCAAGCCCCACGTCAGGTTCCCTGGTCAGCTGGGGGTCTGCTTCTCCCTCTCTATCTGCCCCTCCACCTGTTTGTGATTTCTCTTGCTCTCTCTCTCAAATGAATAAAATCTTTAAAATAAGAAGAGAAAGGAAAAAAAAACCCTTTCTGTAATAGTAATAATTGATCAGGAAAATAAATAGGTGAACATTCTGTCCACTTCCAAAAATGTTTAAAGTGAGATAAAAATAGAAAAAAAAAAAAAAAAGAAGAAGAAGAAGTTTAAATATATCAATGGTAAAGTCCAAGCCCTAAGAAAGGTAATTGTTGGGTTGGGGTTTTGTTTGTTTGTTTTTTATTTTTTTTTTTTTGTATTCTGTGTTTTGTATTTTTAATGTGATTCTGAAAGATAATGTTTGAGGGAGGAGGTGGGTGAAATTAGTTTATGATGACTATTTTCATCATAAAAGTTGGTTAGGGCCATTCCTAAGGAATTATAGTGATTTCATAATCAGCAAACCCCAGCACCCTTAAGATTTCTTGAAGAGCAAAAGATGACCAAAGAAACCCTCAAGGCAGTTTAGAAACCAGGGAAAGGCGACAAGTGCAAGTGAGTGCCCAGCTCACCTTCTACTGGATACTGCCAGCATCGCTAGAACAATCCTCTCTCTTATCAACCACATCCAACCCAGCAAAGAAGCAAGGGCAGAGGTGACAGTAAGACATCCCTAAGTCCCCTGGGCAAAACTGAAAGGAAGAGGATGTTTAAAAATAAATAAATAAATAGATAGATAAATAAATAAATAAAAGAAGGGGGAAAAAAGTGTCTGAGATAAGGATGTCTCAGAGGAGTAGGAAAGGAGCAGGAAGATCTGGTAAGAAGGGTAAGAGGGAGACAACAGAAAGCCAAGCTAAGCCTCCCAGATTTCGGTCCTGGTCACAAGATTGCCCTATCATTCCACCAGAAGCCAGCAAGCCAGACCTTCATCTGTGCTGATTTGGAAGGTGGCATTTCAACCTGGGAATAGCTGAATGAAAAATTTTAATAATGGTAACAAGAAGGGGAAATCCATATTCCCCAAGGCAACACGGATCTCTAAAAACATCATCACAAACTACAAAACTTAAAGCTCTTTCTAAGAGTCAAAAGAAAAAAAAAAGGGAAAAAGGGGGAGGGGACATGTGGTACATATTGTAGAGAGCTAGGACAGAACTGTCTCTAAAATAAATATGCACACCGTCCTGTTTTTAAAGGAAGGGATACTGAAGGCCTAGTTGTTCCTGATATCCTTGTTAGCATACGCTACTTTAAATGTACAAATCATTTTAGACTGAACAAGTTAATTCAACTTCAAAGGAAGGCTCATGGGATTCACCAGGTCCCTAAGTGGTGATAGGAACGAGACACTGCATAATAATTTTTAAAATGCAGAATACTTCATTCTTTTGTATGAGAAACTGCTTTATTCATTTTTGAAGTTAAACAAAAACTACAACCCGAAACTGCATTGCACAGCTGGATGAAAGCTCCTTCCTCCCAGGCCTATTCAGACACTGCAAGTCCTACATTGCATGGCTAGCTCTTCCATGTGTCAAGGCCAACGTTAATGATTAGTAGCTTTCAACCTGACTAAATCAATGGGGTTTCACACTAGTTTCAATTCAGAAGCGCTGAGTCAGCGTTGGGAAGGGGGTAGGTAGCAGAGTGTACAGGAAATATTTACTTTTTTTAAAATCTTTGTAATTACCAGGTTGGGGAGTCAGTCTCTAAGTAATTTATGAACTATCATTTTGAAAAACTAACTGAAAAAATATAATTATTTTAAAAAACATGTTTAAAAAAAACATCAAGCTGATAACCTACAATTACTTATATGAATTGGGTAAATTTCTTGGCAATTGAGCTTCAGTAAAATAAAAGGGCTAGCCAATATTTCTCACCTTTGTTACATTCTATCTTCCCTAAGGAGCCTTTGTAAAGACATTTTCCCTAATGCTCCCTCCATCCCCCATGGTATTTTCATACCACACATATACTATATATATGTGTATGCTTTATATATAACAAGTGTAGGATTTGCTTCATCTCACGAGCCAATTTTCGCCCCCTTGGTGATGATATCATCCTCCACTGGGTATGAATGAAGTAAAACATATACTGAATTGAATTGTGTGCTGAGAAACTTATAAGTAGATTCTGATTTAATTAGCAGAAGTTTCTGTGAGGTAATCACTACTAATTTCTGCAGTTATCAGTGAGACAATTGAAGTTTTAAAAGGCTGACCAAGCGGGGGTGCCTGGGTGGCTCCATGGGTTAAAGCCTCTGCCTTCAGCTCAGGTCATGATCCTAGAGTACTGGGATTGAGCCCCACATCAGGCTCTCTTGCTCAGCAGGGAGCCTGCTTCCCTCTCTCTCTGCCTGCCTCTCTGCATACTTGTGATCTCTGTCTGTCAAATAAATAAATAAAATCTTTTTAAAAAAATAAGTAAATAATTAAAAATTAATTAAATAAAATAAAAGGCTGACCAAGGGGTGCCTGGGTGGATCAGTCCTTAAGTGTCTGTCTTTGGCTCAAGCCCCACATCAGGCTCCCAGCTCAATGGGAGTCCTGCTTCTCCCTTTCCCACTCCCCTCCCCGCCCCTGTTTGTGTTCCCATTTTCACTCCCTCCCCCTCGTTTGTGTTCCGTCTCTCACTGTGTCTGTAAAATAAATAAATAAAATCTTTTAAAAAATAAATAAATAAAAGGCTGACCAAGCTTAAGTAATAAGTAAATGCAGAGGCAGGACTTGAACCCAGCCTGCATGATTCTGGTTTACCCTTTTAATCTCCATATTAGACTCTTCCGGCTAAAGGCTCCAAAACTAATGGGTTCATCATGCATTTCCATGGCTCCTGGCTAGAATCTATCTTTTTAAGTTGACTACAGTGCTTCTAAATACCTGTGTTTTTCTTGAAGTCGGAATCCATATGCTGATATAGTCATTGCAATAAGCAAGACACACTCTCTGACTCTGCCTGCCACTCTGTCTGCCTGTGCTCGCTCTCCCCCCCCTCTGATAAATAAATAAAATCTTTAAAAAAAAAAAAAGGAAGGTGCATACTATATATTTTTTTACATTTATATATATCATCAGCAAAAAATAGGGTATAAGATCACAAGGACAGTCATTAATATTTTGAAAAATTATAATTGTCTTCTATGAAGTCTTAATTTGAGAAAGCATTGAAATTATAATTATTTGATTTAAAAACACAGTTGATTCTATATTAAAAGCAGCATAGATGTCTTTATAGGTTACTAAATGCAACATAATTCTGTAAATGTTATTACCTGTTTTCTGATTCTGAAAGAATTATTACCTATTTTTAAAAGACTAGGTGAGTTGAAGTGTTCAATATAAAGGAGATTTTTATAACATAAGAAGAGATATAGTTGCATGTAACAATCATTTTATTTTTTCTAACATTTATATTTTCTTAATTCAGGTGCTAACAAATATTGTTTTGTTCAACCCAATGAAGCTCAAAGGTAAGACACATTTATTATGGCTAATATTATGACTAATATTATTTTGAAGTGGAGAACCCTATAAGAATAGTAGTCATTGTTGAGAAAATGTTCAGACCTTTGGTGGCTCAAAATCCTTAAAGTAGTGAACTCAGCACAAAAGTTAGGGAGCCTTTAGGGGCTCCCCGTGGGAGATGACACAGAATCATGAAGCATCTGCCCTGAGGACCAGCACTACCTATCCAGAACCATCTTGCTTCAAATTTGACTCAACAGAATACAAACAGGACACATGCTCCTAATGCCACCATTTCTGTTCTCTGACAGATTACCTGTCCTGAGAACAAAGACAAGACCACACCTCAAATGCCACCAGCAATACCAAATTTTGTTCTCTCTACTTAACATTGATTGCCAATTAATTCTAGAGGACATGTTTCATCTAGAGTTATTTTCTTCTTTTAGATTTGTAATGATCAAAACATATATAGCTACATTTTTAAAGAAGAGAAACCTCTCATTTTTTTCCTTGAATTGAATACTTGTGGTCTGAGGAAGTTTTATGTCAAAGGGAAACCAGCCAAATCCTAAAGAAAATGGTAGCCTACTCAGCATATTATATTCCTTCCAGCATCATATTCCTTTCAGCAATATGGTCGCTTGTGGAATCCTGGAATGAAAGAAATTCTTAATGATATCTTATATAATATCCTGCTTATACAAATGAGAAAATCAAGGCTTAAAGCAGTTATATGACTTGTCCAAGTCCAACAGTTCATGTAAGTATCAACCTATAATCTCCTGTCCTGATATTTGGTTGACTCATTTATAGTGCCTCCAGTTAAAAGAAAAAAATCCTTAATCAACCTTATCATATCCCATTCACATCTATCCTCTACATACTCTACATTCACTTTTCTTCTTCTTCTCAATTAGATTGCAAAACCTCAGTTATTAGAGCTGGATCACTTATTTCTATCTGAGAATCTTTTTTTCCCTCAATAAGCAGTTTGAAGAAATATTTCACCTATGATGAAAGGCTGGGTAGACATTAAAAAATAATACATGAATTGAGTTAAAGTCCCAAAGTAATACAGATTCCACAAGATCACCCGCTGTCCTGCTCACAACCACAATTCCAATGCATCGCTGAGAGCCAGGGAGTTGGCATCCAAGAAATACTGAATAAACATGTCAACAAATTTTGAATTTCTATTCTAACACAGATGTTTAATAAAAAAAGAAGTTTGGTAGCAAATGTTTGGTTGACATTTCATAGGGTATAAGAATACTTGGAGAACCCTGATATATATATGTATATATATATATGGGGTTCTACATAGGGTTGGACAGGTTGAACCTGTAAAAGGTCACCTTGCCAAAGGGCAGATAGGGGCTAAAATTCAGCCTGTGCTCCTCTTGCAAAGTACACCCTCAGGTTTATGCCCAGAGGGGATCTTTTTCTAATACTTTCACCCAGAGGGGGAGACTTGTATGTAATTCACAGAACCATACAGTTTATGCTGCTTACAGTTCACATACAATTTTTAATTTATTTATTTTTTTAGAGAGAGAGAGACAGGGGGTGGGAGAGGCAGAGGAGAGAGAATCTTAAGCCCAGAGATGTAGGGTTTTTTTTGTTTGTTTGTTTGTCTTGTTTTTTTTTTACCTGAGAGATATCTATTTTAAAAAGAAAAAAAAATTCAGGTGACTGATCAATAAATATCCCACATCAATGAAAACACAGTAGATGGAAAAACTAATCAGTAATAGATTCTTAGGGTCTTAGACTAGCTACCGCAGTTTACTAGAAATTTGACACTGAGACACAGAGTGACAAGGGCCAGTGGAGCTCAGCGTGAGGTTAATAGAGGTATACGTTGAAGGTCAGAATGTTAAATTTATTTGTTAATGATTCCAAAATCCAAAAATTTAAATAGAAGCAGTGTGAAAGTATCCACAATAGGCCACTTTCCTTTTGTAACCTCTTGGCAATATGCAGTATAATTTTAAAAGGAAAGACTATATTCTTCACAAAAAGATGGTAGCAGAAACTATCTACTTAACACAAATCACTGTCAAATAAGACATGTCAACTGAGCTGAAATTGCAATAAAGTGGCAAACTTCTAAATCCTCCTTCCTACCCCACTGCTGTTTCTTCAAGTCAAAGCAGCTATTAACACCCAACCCTTTTTCTAAGCACTGCTACAAAGCCCCAGAGAAGAGAGCATAATCCTGTATCTTGATGATTCTACCATTTGATCAGCTAAATTAGATTTACACTAATGAAAACCAGGGATTATTATCAAATAGGTATGAATTAGGCATTCAAGTGCCTAGAGTCAATTGAACATGACAAAGGTATTCCCAAGAGAAACAAGATCAGAGACCGGGAGAGAAATTCTGAAAAAAGCATGGGATAACCTGAGCATAATCATGAAGCTGTTCTGCAGGACCTTCTCCTTTTTTTTTTTTTCCTTCCTTCTTTCCCCCGACCCCCACACCCCCCATCCTTCCTTCCTCCCTCCCTCCCTCCCTCCCTTGTGCATAGTTGACACACAATGTTACATTAGCTTTAGGCATACCACATAGTGATTCAACAACTCTGTATGCTATCTATGTTCTCAAGTTGGTGTCTCATTTTTTAAGATCCCCAGGCATGCAGCACACTCTTGCTGCCTTTTGGCCAATAAATACACACTGGGGTGGGGGGTGGGGGGCGGGGGTATACAGGCCTGGGTTTCTCAATGCCCTGAAGTTACTATTCTTTCCACTTAATATTAAATTTCCATTCCATGTAACTGGCCCCATTTTGTATTTATAACCTCACATTCAAGGACATCAAAGGGAAAAAATTCTTATATAATGAAATCGCATCAATATATTGTACACCTGAAACGAAGATAACACTATATGTTAACTAACTGGAATTCAAATGAAAACTTTAAAAAAATGAAATTGCTCTTTTAAATAAATAGGCAAAAATCCAAATGATAATCATTCGAAAATATTCCTTCTACTATATCCATTGAACCACAAATTGAATCTAGCAGTACATTAAAACATTAAGAGACCACAAATTTATTCTAGCAGCCCATTAAAACATTAAAGGAATTAGGATTTTAAGAAATTAAAAGAGCAATATTTTTTCTTCCCTAAAAATGCAGGGATGGCTAAATATCAAGGTATTTGTAAATGTAACTTAATGCACAGATAAAGAAAGGAAACTCAAAACTCATCTCAGGGTTGCCTGAGTTGTTCAGTTTGTTGACTGTCTGGCTCTTAGTTTTGGCTCAGGTCCTGATCTCATGGACTGTGAGATGAAAACCGGAGGTGGGCTCCCTTGCTCAGTGGGGAGTCCACTGGGAGATTCTCTCCCTGTGCCCCTCTCCCCCCAAAAATGAATAAATCTTTAAATTAAAAAGCTCATCTCACTGTGTGTGTGTATGTGTGTGTGTGTGTGTAACAATACATGGTATAATATGGTGTAACTTTGTCATATAATATATAAATATCTATTTACATGTAAATTCCACAATCAAATACCCTAATCCCTAAAACAAATAAACTAACTCTCTTACTCACTAAGTGCCATCTAATATAAATCACAACCAAATCACATTTAGAATGAAAAACTCTTCATTCATATGTTTATGACTTCAGTCATATACAAGGCAAGGATACCAGCTAACATTTTATGAACTACTATTATATGAGATTTCCTAGCCAGTAAATTACAATTTAAAAAGACATAAAAGTTATACCTATTAAATGAGAAAAGATAAATGTTACATTTAAAAAAATTTTTTTTAAATTTTGAGTATAGTTGATACACATTAGTTTCCGGTGTACAACAGTGATTCAACAAGTTTACACAATATACTACACTTAAACCACAAGTGTAGCCACTAACTGTCGCCATACAGTACTGTTTTAATATCATTGACTACATTCACTATGCTGTACCTTTTATTCCTTTGACTTACTCACTGAATAACTGGAAGCCTATATGCCCCATTCCTCTTACTCAATTTGCCCACTCTCCTATAACCCTCTCCTGTGGCAAACACCAGTTTGTTCTCTATACTTAGAAGTCTCATTCTGCTTTTTGTTTATTCATATGTTTTGGGTTTGTTTGGTTTTTTTTAGATTCCATATGTGAGTGATATCACATGGTATTTGTCATTTTCTGTCTAACTTATTTCAATTAGCATTATATCCTCTGGGTCCACCCATGTTGTCTCAAATGGCAAGAGCTCATTCTTTTTTATGGCTAAGTAATATTCCATTGTGTTTGTTATTGTTGTTGTTGTTGTTGTTGTTATTTTTTAATCCATTCATCTACTAATGGACATTTAGGTTGCTTTTATATCTTGGCTATTAGAAATAACATTGTCATAAACAAATAGGTACATAGATCTTTTCAAATTAGCATTTTTAATTTTCTTTGGGTAAATATCCAGTAGTGGAATTATTAGATTATATGGTATTTCTATCTTTAATTTTCTAAGGAACCACCATACTGTTTTCCAAAGTTGCTACACTAATTAACATTTCACATCTACAGTGTAGAGGGTTCCTTTTTCTACATATTCGATCTAGTATTTGTTATTTCATGTCTTAGGACTTTAGCCATTCTGACGGGTGTAAAGTAATATCTCTTTGTGGTTTGATTCGCTTTTTCCTGATGATTAATGATGTTGAGCATCTTTTCATGAGTCTGTTGGCCATCTGCTTGTCTTTTTTGGAAATATATTTATTTAGGTTCTCTGCCCATTTTTAATAATCAGATTGCTTGTTTTGTTTGTTCCTATGTTTTATTGTTTTGGTGTTGAATTGTATAAGTTCTCTATATATTTTTAATATTAATTCCTTCTGAAATATATTGTTGGCAAAAATATTCTGCCATTCAGTATGCTGCCTTACTTTTTAAAAAGATTTTTATTTATTTATTTGACACAGAGAGAGAGATCACAAGTAGACAGAGAGGCAGGCAGAGAGAGAAGGAAGCAGGCTCCCTGCTGAGCAGAGAGCCAGATGCAGGGCTTGATCCCAGGACCCCATCATGACCTAAGCTGAAGGCAGAGTTTTCAACCTACTGAGCCACCCAGGCACCCCTTGCCTTATTGTTTTGTTGATGTTTTCCTTCTTCATGCAAATGCTTTTAGTTTTCATGTGATCCTAACAGTTCATTTTTTCTTTTACTCCCCTTTCCATAGGATGCACATCTAAAAAAATGTTTCTACACCCAATGTCAGAGAAATTACTGCTTGTGTTCTCACATGTAGGTCTTTAATACATTGAATATTTTGAGTTCTTTTTTGTGTGTGGTGTTAAAAAGTGGTCCAGTTTTTTTTTTTTTTTTACATGTAGCTGTACAGTTTTCCTAGCACCATTTATTGAAGAAACTGTCTTTTCCCCCATTGTATATTCTCACCTCCTTTACCATAGATGAATTGACTATATAATTGTGGTTTATTTCTGGCTCTCTATTCTATTCCACTGATCTATGTGTCTATTTTTGTGCCAGTACCATAACGTTCTCATTTCCACAGCTTTGTAGTATATCTTGAAATCTGAAATTGTGATCTTTCCAGCTCCGTTTTTTTTTTTTCTTCTCAAAAAAGCACTGGCTATTCAGAAACTTTGTGGTCCCATAAAATTTTAGTATTATTTTTTCTAGTTCTAGTTCTAAAGAAAAATGTTGCTGGTCTTTTAATAGGGATTGCACTGAATTTGTAGATCATGTTGGGTAGTCTGAACATTTTAACAACATTAATTCCAAACCAGGAGCATGGGATATCTTTACTTTGTTTGTGTCATCTTCAATTTCTTTCATCAGTGTTTTACAGTTTTCAAAGTGTGGATCCCTCACCTCCTTAGTTAAGTTTATTCAAGGTATTTTATTCTTTTTTGTGCAATCATAAGTGAGATTGTTTTCTTAATTTTTCCTTATGCTACTTTACTATCAGCACATAGAAATGCAACCAATTTCTAGATATTGATTTCATACTCTGTAACTTTACTGAATTCAATTTATACTTCTAATTCTCTTCCTTGTGGGGTTTTCAGGATTTCCTCTGTGTAGTATCATGTCATCTGCAAATACCGGCAATTTAATTTCTACTTTACCAATATGGATGCTTCCTATTTATCTTTCTTATCTGATTGTGTGGCAAGGACTTCTAGGTCTATGTTAAATAAGGGGTGAGAGTAGACATTATTGTCTTGTTCCTAATCTTAGAGGAAATGCTCTCAGTTTTTTCACGATTGAGTATACTGTTAGCTGTGGGTTTTTTGTACATGGCCTTTATTATGTTAAGGTATGCTTCCTCTAAACCGACTTTGTTGAGAGCTTTTATTATGAGTGGAGACTGAATTTTGTCAAATGCTTTTTCTGTATCTATTGAGATGATCATGTGGTTTCTATCATTCTTCTTATTAATGTGGTAGGTCACATTGATTCATTTGTAAACACTGAACCATCCTTGCATCCTAGGAATAAATCCCACATGACTGTGGCAAATAATACTTTTAATATACTGTTGAATTCAGTATGGTGATATTGTGTTAAGGATTTTTGCATCTACATTTATCGGGATATTGTCCTACAGTTTCTTTTTTGTGGTGTCTTTTTCTCTCTTGGAACCAGAGTAGTGCTAGCCTTATGGAATGTGTTTGGAAGTTTTCCTTCCTCTTCACTTTTTGAATAGATTGAGGAGAGTAAATATTAACTTTTCTTTAAGTATTTCGTAGAATTCACCTGTGAATCCATCTGGTCCTGGGCATTTGTTTTTAGAAGTTTTTGATCACCAGTTTGGTTTTGTTTCTAGTAATTGGCCTGTTTAGATTTTCTATTACTTTCTGCTTTAGTGTTAGAAGATTCTGTTTCTAGGAATTTATTCATTTCTTCTAAAGTGTCCAAACTGTTGGCATATAATTTTTGTAGCATTCTCTTTTAATCCCTTGCATTGCAGTGATGTCAGTTGTTACTTCTTCATTTATTAGAGTCTTTTTTTTTTCTTTGAATCTTGATGAGTCTGATGAAGGATTTATCAGTTTTCTTTATCTATTCAAAGAACCAGCTTCTGGGTTCATTGACTATTTTGATTTTTCCCCCAGTCTTTATGTCATTTATTTCTGCTCTAATCTTTATTATTCCCTTTCTTTTACTCACCTTCAACTTTGTTTTTTCTTATTTTTCTAGTTTCTTTAGGTGTAAGATTAGATTGTTTGAGCTTTTTCTTGCTTCTAGAGGTAAGCCTGTATTGCTAAATACTTCCCTTTTAGAACTGCTTTTGGCTACATCCCAAATAATTTGGACAAGTGTGCTTTCATTTTTCTTTCTCTCAGGTATTTATTTTTTTTTTAATTTCTTCATTGATTGTTTTTTGACCCTTCTGTTATTTAGTGTCATGTCATTTGGCTCCCATGTCTTTCTGGTTTTTTTATAGGTTCTTTCCTTAAGATTTTTTATTTTATTTATTTAACAGAGAGAGAGATCATAAGTAGGCAAAGAGGCGGGCAGAGAGAGAGAGAGGAGGAAGCAGGATCCCCACCGAGCACAGAGCCTGATGCAGGACTCAATCCCAGGACCCTGAGATCAAGACCCGAGCCAAATGAAGAGGTTTAATCCACTGAGCCACAGGCGCCCCTTGAGATTGATTTCTAGTTTCATAATGCTTTGGCCAGAAAAGTTACATGTTATGACTTCAATCTTTTTCCATTTATTGAGAATTGGTTTATGCCTTAACATTTGATCTACTCTGGAGAATGTTTCATGTGCACTTGAACAAATACCTACTCGCTGTCTTCAGATGGAATATTTTGTATATATCTGTAGGTCTATCTATTCTAATGTGTCATTCAAAGACACTGTTTCCTTATTGATTTTCTGCCTGGATGACTATCCACTGACGTAAGTGTGCTGTTAAGTCCCCTACCATTGTGCATTACCATAAAATTTTCTCTTTATATCTGTTAATATTTGTTTTATATATTTAGCTGTTCCAATCTTGGCTGTATACATATTTACAATTGACGTATCTTCTTGTTGGCTTGATCCCTTTATCATTATGTAATGCTCTGTCTCCTGTTACAGTCTTGTTTTAAAGGCTATTTGTGGTTTGTCTCCCTCTCTGATTTCATCTTATTGTTCCCCTCCCATAAGAGACTTTTAATTATAGGAAACAAACTGAGGGCTGCTGGAGGGGTGGTGGGTAGAGTGATGAGGTAACTGGATGATAGACATTAAGGAGGGCATGAAATGTAAAGAGCACTGGGAGTAATTTACAACGGATGAATCACTGAACCCGCCTTCTGAAACTAATAATATACCCTGTGTTAATTTAATTTAATTTAATTAAAAAAAAAATAAAACAAAGGCATTTTGCCTGAGTATATACTACTCCCGCTTTTTTGTTTGTTTTCAGTTACATATTATTGCAAACGTTCCTCCATCCCTTTTCTTTCAGTCTGCACGTGTCCTTAGGTCTGAGGTCAATCTCTTCCCAGATGTATATATAAACATCTTGGTTTTTTAAATTCATTCTGCTGCCCTATGTCTAATTATTGGAGCATTCAGTCCCTTTATATTTAAAGTAATTATTGACAGGTATGCACTTCTTGACGCTTTGTTGATGTTTTCTGGCTTTTTTTTTTTTTGTAGTTCTCTGTTCCTTTCTTCTTCTCTTGCTCTTTTTCTTTACAATTAATGACGTTGTGTTGTGTTATGTTTGTATTTTTTTTCTCTTATCTTATCTATTACAGGTTTTTGATTTGTGGTTGCTATGAAGTTTATATATAATGTCCTGAGTACATAGTAGTCTATATTAAGTTAATGGTGATTTAAGTTCAAATATGATCTTTTAAAAAAAAGACCTCTCCCTCTCTCTAACTCATTCATCCATGTTTTACATATATGTCATCTTACTTTTCAACATTTTAGTCATAATTTGCTTACAACAAATTATGTCCATTTCTTTTCCACTTAAAGAAAACCCTTTAACATTTCCTGTAAGGCCAATTAAATGGTGATAAACTCTAACTTTTGTTTATCTGGGAAACTTTTTCTCTCTCCTTAAAATAAGAATAATCGTGCTGCTGGATAGAATACTCTTTGTGGGTCTATTCCTTTCAGTACAGAATCTCTTTAGGCCTGCAAAGTTTCTGCTGATAAATCAGCGGAAAGATTTATGAAGTCTTCCTTGTGGTAGCTTCTTGCTTCTTACTTGCAGCTTTAAAATTGTCTTTATTTTGGGGTGGCTGGGTGGCTGAGTTGGGTATGTGTCTTCCTTCAGCTTGGGTGATGATCTCAAGGTCTTGGGATAGCCCCACATTGGGCCCCCTGCACAGCAGGTAGCCTATGTCTCCCTCTGGTCCTATCCCTAGTCATGCTCTCTATCAAATCATTAAATAAAATCTTTTAAAAAACTGTCTTTATCTTTAACCTTTAACATTTAACTAGTATATGTCATGGCACAGACCTTCTTCAGGGCATCTCTGTGCTTCTTGAACCTGGATATCTGTATCTTCTCCCAGGATTGGGAAGTTTTCAGCTATTATTTCTTCAACTAAGTTTTCTGCCCCGTTCTCTCTCTCTCTCTCCTCTTTGAGGCCCCTATAGTATGAATGTTTGTTTGTTTCATGTTGGTCAAGAGATCTCTTAACTTATCCCCCATTTTAAAAATTCTTTTGTCTTTCTGTCATTCAGCTTGAGTGCTTCCCATCATCCTGTTTTTCAGAGCACGGATCTATTCTTCTGCATCATCTAATCTACTGTTATTTCCCTCTACTTTTTGTTTTTAATTTCGTTATTGTGTTCTCCAACTCTGATATATATTTCTTTTTTTCCATCTCTTTATTAAAGATCTTACTGAGTTCTCTCCCTCTTCTCTGTAGCCCAGTGAGCCTCTTTATGACCATTATTTTAAATTCTTTATTAGGCATATTGCTTACCTCCATTTCATTTAGTTCTTTTTCTCAAGTTCTGTGATTTTCTTTCTTTCGGAGTATATTTCTCTGTCTTCCCATTTTTTTTCTTTTTTTCTATCAATTAGGTGAAAGAGCTACTTCTCCTACTTCTCCTTAGCTTGAAGGAATGGTCTTGTATATGGTCATTTCCTATGTAAACTGTGTGTGCTTGCTGACTTCTGCTGCCTGGCTGGAGCTATGGCTGGTAAGGACTAGAGGTCCTGCGGTTCTCCCTGCAGTGAACACCCTAACAAGATAGTTAAAGCTGAAGTGGGCACAGATGGGTGTGGTCCTTGGACTCTCCATTGAGCTAATGCCATGGAAGGACAGCTAAGGCTAAAGCAGGAGCAAGTTGGCATGTCCTGAGGTTCTACATGCAGAGGGAAACTTGAAGGGATAGCTGAAGCTAAAATGTGTATTATCTGGGGTGTCAGAGGCTTTCTGTGAGGAGAGTGCCCTGGCAGGGTGGCATAAGCTAAGTCAGAGAGTAGGCTGGGAGGTCCCAGGGCTTCCCACGCAGTGAAGGGCCTCATAAGACAGATAAAAACTGATGTGTATGCAAGATGAGGTATTCTACATGGGTGAACACATGAGGGTTCTACATGCTGTGAGCACACTAGCAGGACACCTGAAGCTGAAATGAGTGTTCATTGAGGTATCCTGAGATGCTTGTGCAGGCAGTACCCTGTAGGCTAGCTGCAGCTGAGGCCGTGTGCGGGCTGGGAGGGGCCTGGGCTCTGTGCGCAGAGGATGTCTTGGGAGGATAACTGAAACTAAAGTGGGTACAAGTCAACAGACCCAGCCCTCAATGCAGAGGGCACCTTGGCAAGATTGTTAAAGCAAATGTGGATATGAAATAGGATGTTTCTGAACTCTCTGCACAGAGGGTGCCTAGAGGGGCACTTTTAATAATAGGGTATAGGCCAGGGAGTTCTGGGGTGGGAGCCCTGGCAGAAAAACTAAAGCTAAAGTGGGTGTGAGCTAATGTGGTCTCTGGGATCAGTGCAAAATGTGCCCTGAAGCCAAAGTAGTTGCAAGCTGGGTTGTCGTAGGTCTCTCCACACTGAGGGTGACCTAGAGAGATGGCTGAAGCTCACATGGGTATAAGCCACAGTGTTCCAAGGTGCTCAGTGCAGGGTGTAACTTGGTGGGATGGCTGGAATCAATGTAAGCAAGGGCCTGGGGTACCTGAAGGTCTCTGCCCAGGGGCACTCAGGCAGGCCAAAGAGATCTAAGGTAGACATCAGCGGGAGAGTCTGAAGTATTATGTACCAGGGGGGACCAGCAGGCCATCTGAAGCCAACGTGATGTGGGTCTCACGTGTTTTGGGAGGGGCTTGGTACCTGTGTCACCTTGGTGCCAAGGCTGGAGCTGTAGTGGGTGCTAACCAAGGGTGTCCCCCCATGCATTGCCCTGTAGCTATGCTGGTAGCTGGACATGGTATGGGCTAAGGTCCTGGGGCTCAACTCAGGTCAGTTAGGGTGCCCAGACTGTGCACTAGTCTGCACTTTCATGGTAAAGGAAGAGTATAGACTATATGTGTCAGCCTCTCCCATCCAAAGAGAGAGCCAGCAGCTCTCTCACTGTTTGGAAGACTTCTAAGGCTGGCTCTTTTATATTCCAGTTGGCTTTTATACTTGGCTTTTTTTGCTGTATCCAAAGACAGACAAATCTGTTCATCATCTTTCAGTACTATGCCTCCCCACTGCAATTCAAAGCTTTGGGACTGGGGCATCCCCTTCATTACCCCATCTCTGTCTTTCTTGCTGTTTCTGTTTGCCATTCTCATTATCTTTTATTGTACAGAAGCTGTTCAGCCCATGCTTTGCTCTTCTTCAGGAGGAACTGCTCTAGAAATAGATGTCATCTGATGGGATCTGTGTAACAGGTGAGTTCAGGGTTTTCCTATGTCACCATTTTGGCCTGGAACCTCAAACATTATTATTCATATATGTCTCTTGCCTATATTATTTAAGAACATCAAATAAAAACTAAGAATTTATAAGACAGTACAATAAATAAGGTTTTAGTTATCTACATTTAATAACAACTTTTTTCTCTGTTTAAAAATATTGTAGGTGTACTATCCATCGAAGTATGGAGTGACATACGTAAAAACAAAAATCAAAAACAAAAAGAAAGTTCCTGGTAGTCGTTTCAACAAAGCTATAGTTATATCTATGTCACCTTCTCTATTAAAATTTGTATTCATTATATCCACTATCCAAATGCCTAGCAGCCAAGGGTGATGATAAAGGACACGGAACCTAAGTGGGAGGTTGTAATGGTGAGCATCAAGGCTGGAACAGGGAGAGTGGCCTGTCCCCAGGGAGAAGTTATTTTACCACTGATACTATTAGGAACTGTAGGCACATGGAGCTAATTTTCTTAAGCTTTTTGTTTCAGTGTAATTACAGATTCACATAAAATTACCAAAAATGTGCTTGAAGGTCCTGTATACTTTTGCCACGTTTCCCTCATGGTACCTTACTGTACACTAGAGTACAATATCAAAACCAGGAAATGGATATTGGTGCACTATCCAATGCTTATTCAGAGTTTGTAAGCTTCACATACATTCGTGTGTGTGTGTGTGTGTGTGTGTGTGTGTGTTTCCATGAATTTTTTCTCCTATGTAGATCTGTGTGACCAGAAACATAATCATGACATAGAACTCTTCTGTATCATCATAAGGCTCTCTTGCGCTATCCATCATAGCCACATTCCACCCCCTCCCAACACCAATTAACCTGGCAGCAATTAATCTGTTCTCTATTTTTCTCTAATTAGTCTTATTATTGCTTATGCATTCTGTATAGACAATGCACCACTTATTGCCCAAAGCAGCCTTACCTTTGCATTGCCTTGCCCTTCATTCACCACTGGCATGTGATAATGCCCATTGAAATCTGAAATCTCATCACATTTGACTAAATCCCAAATGTTTGCCTTGGCCAGAAACTCTCTGCATCCTCTGCCCTGGTCCCCAGCTAAGCCTCCTGCTGTCTCTTCTGCCTCACACTCCTCCATGTGAGAACCTCTTTGCTGCATCAGGAAATATGCTAAGCACATGGTTGCCCTAGGTCTTTGCACCTTTTCTTCTGCCTTGAATATTCTTTTTCCAGAGATTTAGTCTCACTCTCTTCTTTACTTAAGCCTCTGCTAAAACATCACCTCTGGCAAAAGAATTTTTCTGACTTTCCTATTTAAAGTGATACACACTCTCAGTTGTCTCTTCATTATTATCTTGGTTTGTACCCTGCAATATTTTTCTTCATCGCACATATCACCCCCCATACGTATTTTGTCAAACTATCCATTATCTCTCTTCCCATCAGAAGATAAATACCACAGGAAGAACTTTAGATGCTTTCTTTAAGGCTGTATTCCAAGTCTCTAAAATAGTTCTTAGCATATAACGGATACAGAGTAATTATATAGTATATACATATATATTTTATGGTCATATATTATGACCATACAGTAAATATTTGGTGAATAAATTCTCACTGATGATCATGGAAATAAACTTCAAACAAGGAGACTATGATTCTCTCTTGTCTAGTCAGCAGGAATATGAAGTATTGGCAAAATATAAAGAAACTGGCAAGCTTTGACATTGTTAATGAAATTTGAAATGGCACAGCATTTTGGGGAAGGAATTTTGGCAGTTTCTATCAAATGTGAAATGCCCAAATCCAACAATTCTACTTCTAGGAATCTCATTAAAATATTGACAGCTGAGATTTGAACAAAGCTAGATGTATAGCTGAATGTCCTCAGCATTATCTGAAGATAGCTGGATGTTCTCCTCAACACCATTTGTTATAAGAAACAAAGGTCTAAATGACTTTCTAATAGAAACGGTGAAATTAATGATGATAACTCACACCATGGACATTATGCAATTCTATAATGGGGGACCTCTATATATATATACACCATCATGGAAAATCAAGTGACCAAAGGCAAGTTAGAGAAAATTATGCTAGGTATGATTTCTTTTTTGTAACACACACACACACACACACACACACACACACACACCTTTGGATGTGTGTGTATGTGTGTGTGTGTGTGTGTGTGTGTGTACACACACAAATTTAGACCAGGAAATAATTATGCCAGTTAATTTACATTACTCCTGAGATTACCAGGGTAGACTTGAGGGAAATATTTTAACTTTTTGTACTATATATTCTCTACCTAATTTTTCATAATAATGCATTTCTTTTATAAATAAAATGTGATTAGAAAAAAGTAAAAATTAAATGCAATGTAGTCTCATTAAATTAGTTTAGTATCCTTGACATATAATGTCATAAGGTATTTGGCATAAAGTATTATCCTTTCACTGAGGATGCTTTTATTTAAACAAAGTTCTTAAACCAAAGGAATATATTTCTAACGGGAGAATTTCAGCAAGAATATTTCTACTATGGAGGGCTTCCTAGAGCATCTCACAATGGATCATGAAGGCAAAGGCAATATCTGCATCAAACAAAGGACAGATTGGAGGAATCTCTAACTCTCCTTTTTTTCACCACCAAAAATCATGGCCCGTTGACTGGGAAAGTACTTAAAGGCTTGGACTGGAATGTTTAGGATTCCATAACTGGGATTCAAATCATTATAAGCATAGAGAAAGGAAATCCCCCTCTCTGTTGTGCTCCTTAACCTCCTCTTAAAACCAGGTGTCCACTTTTAGTGGGCTAACCCCTGGTTTACTGGATGTTCCAGGACCACTGGTTGTGAGTGGATTTGCTCTGTACCACAATGTCTCTATAATGCACCCAAATCACCTCAAAAACGTGTTTGTTTAGATCCAGAATAGCAGATTCTCTCATTACTTGCTCAGTCTTTTCAACATGAAAAGCATCGGTACAAGACTTTCTCAGTGTTCTGCTTGGAGAATGGGGATGACTAAGTGCAATTTAGTTAACGTTACTTGAAAATAATTCTACGCACATACCCTACTGACCCTCAATCAACAGCAACATGTCCCTCCAGTAGGGGATGCATATTAACACAGCAGTTAGCACTCCATGAATAATTATAGGCTGTACTTCAAGCTGTAAATGAAAGGAAAGGAAGAAAACGACCAAAATAGAGCTGCAAATGTTAATACATGAAGGAGAGAATGCTGAATGACAGGACAGAAATAAAGGACAGTAGAAGCTTTGCTTAGTAACACACAGGAGTAAACAATTAATAATTTAATGTTAATAATATTAAATAATGCAATGATACCACCATACAGGATGAATAAGCAATATAGCAAAAGGAGGTTCATAGGATATTGTAAGTACACCATGACTTGCTGGGCAAGGGCCCTCAACTAAAATACAGCACACAACTACCATCAAAAGAACCCAACAATTCCGTATTAAAAAGGAGGTAGGAATATAATTCAGATTTGTAGAACTTACAGAGCACAGTGGTTTCACATACGTTTTCACATTAAATTCACAGCCTTGCTCATGTGCTTAGAAATCAGTGACTCTAAACACATGGCAGGCAGCTCAGGGGAGGTACAAGAAGAGACAGAGGACGAGAAGTAGTCTTTGGAGAGAATGACAAGCCCAGCCAACCTGGAGGACACAGCCTGTGCTTTATTATCCTAGACTGAAAATCTATCACAACACTTTCCCCAATGGTGAAAAGATTCCAACTTCACAAATGATATACAATGAGCACATGAAGACGTGTTCCACTGTTAGTCACTAGGGAAATTCAAATTAAAACTACAATATCCAACAAAATAGTCAAAAGTAAAAAGTCTGAAAAGGCTCAATGCTGGTAAGGATATAAGACAAGAACCTCATATTTACATACAGCTGGCAAAAGTGTACAATGGTACCAGCCATTTAGAAAAAAAAAAGGATTTGAAATATTCTGATAATACTATACCTGCCACATTATCCAGCAATTGCATTCTTATGTGGTTACCCAAGAAAAATGAAAGGATTTGTTCACATAAAGCCCTGCACAAAGAATGCTCCTAATGACTTTGTAAATAATAGTGAAAAACAATCCTGATGTCAACCAAGGGGAAAATGTATAAATAAGCTGTGCTGTATTCATACAAGGGAATATTACCCTATAACATAAGGACAACTTGGATGGAATCTAGGAATTCTATGCCAAGTGAAAGACAACCCAAAGCAAGTACATATTATATGATTCCATTTATAGAAAATCCTAGAACGGTATAAACTAACTGCAGGTCATAGAAATCAGATGAACAGTTGCTTCTGATGGGAACTGGGAGGGAAGTAGAATGGGACGGACTGGGAAGGGGCAGAAGGAACTTTCTGGGGCAGTAGAAATACTTGTTTGGACATGCATTCATCAAAACACGCATTTACCATCTCAACTTATTACTATATGTAAATTGTAACCCAATTAAAAATCACAGAGGTAAGTTAGGGTAAAATGAGAATTTCGGCAGTGTAAATGCTTTATAAAAATCTCATTTAACTAAAAGAACAGCATCTGGAAAATTCTACCAACAGCAGTTCATAGCTGAAATTATAAAGAAAGTAGGAAAAGAAGCTGCTATCCCAAACAAAGCCTGACAAAGGAGAAGTTATCTATTGGCAGTGTAGACATGAGTAGTGCTTTGGCAGGAAGCATTGTGAATGGGATTCACTGAGGTTCTGTCCCCTACAGCTTATTTGGTCACAGTATATGGACATTCTTTTCCTAAACCCCAAGCTTTTGATTTGCTAAGTGCAGAATGTTAACAAGAAAATACTTGAATTTGAAGGACAAGGAGAAGGAAGAAGGAAGCAGAAGGGAAAGGAACAGGAAGAAGAGGAGGAGGAGGAGGAGGAAGAGGAAAAGGTAAGAGATTAAAGTAAAAAAGGAGATAAAGAGGCCACCAGAAGATATAAATTGCAAAGATGATCCTGAGGAAGAACAGTGCAGCCTGAGGAGGAACACTATTAAGTGAAATTGAAGTAGGATGTGCCTCTCCAGTTTTCTTTTCCTTTAAATCTTCAGGAAAACATCCATTACTCAGTAAATCATTATTGCACCAGAACTCTTGTTTGAAGATTGCGTGCCGAACCCCAGTCTTATTCCAAGATGGAGATGGGTCAAGGGTGGTGACCACCTGTGATGGTTTGGGCCCTTCCGGGTTCCCTTCAAGTTCTTGTGGAATCTGACAGATAGAAGACTAAGCTAGCCTTGCAGACCAGATTTTAGAAATCCAAAACGATCAGAGAAAACTCATATGTTAGATCTCTTAAGATATAATACACTTTGAAGTGTAGCCTCCCCCAAAAGGAATCTTGACCCCCACAACTACAAGAACCCCAAAGAGGATTAAATAGGATAAAGCTCCAAGGAGGCCTTTTGGGCTACAAGGGGGCTCTCCGATGAGCACACATTTTAAAGTCTTGCACAAATATACAAAAAAGGAAACACAGCCAGGAACACGTTTTAGTGACTTCAGCATGGCATCATAATAATGTTCTAAGGGCTAAGCCTTGTAATAAACTGGGCCTACAAAATTGCTAAAGAAAGCCAAAAGAGGGGAATGGGCACTTTAAAAGTTTTATGTAAGAAAAATAAGGAAAGTGACAGGATGATTTTTCAGCTGGGGCAAATGAATAATGAGCTATAAGGGGAAGAATGGTAATAATCGTTTAAGAGTTAATACTCGCTGAATATTTCCTAAGTACCAGGCATGAAGCTAAGCATTTCACGTTTACTATTTTCTATGATGTTATAACAGCCCTGGGAGACCAATGGTATCGTTGCCCTTACTTTAGGATCAGAGGAACTGAGATTCAGAGAGCAAGTGACTTTGTCTAGGTCACACAGCTACCAGAAGATATGGGCAAAAGTCTGAATTCAGCATTTTGAGTCAAGAGCCTCTCTCTTGGGCACCATGTGGTAATTTACCTTTCAAACTCTCATTGTTGCTGTTACTACTGAAATCCTTGTCTATCTCTGAAAAGGATATAAACAAGTTGGTTAAAAAGGGATCAAAAATCTAATATTGGCAAAGAGATCGTGCAGCTTTTCAAAATAAAGTTAGCCTCCAGTTCCAGGTAAATTACAGCCCAGAATGGGCAGGAAATGTAGATAACCAATGACTCAACCGCTGTTGAGATGGGAGAGAAGGGCCCCAGAGGCTGGCTGTTTCCCTCTGACATTCAAACTACATCATTCAAGCCCTTATCCCCCGTGGCTATTAGAAGGTATGACCCCACATTGCCAATGCGTGTCCTGAGGTTGGTCCCAGCACCCTGTGGAACACTGATCCAGCTGACCCAGATGTCTCTGTCACATTCTCTGCAAATGAATTCACAAGATCCCCCAAGCTTCCCCACCAAACTGAATTCCCACAGGTACCGTCAACAATGACAACAGGATGTCTCTCTTACTAAGCTATAGAGGTCAATCAATGGTACAAGAGACTTAAAAATACCATAGGGAAAATATATCACCTAAAAATAAATTTGAAACTCAGCACTGGAGTTTAGTGGTCATGCTTCCACAGGGAATCGTCTTGCCTGGCCTTTCCAAGGCCAGACCAAGGCCAGGCCTGCTGCTCCCATTCCCGGAGGACCAGCCTCCCTCACAGGGCCCTCTGTCCTGGAGCAATGATTAACAGCTTGGGCTCCAGACTCACACTCTTTGGATAAGAATCTTAGCCCTGCCATTGTAACTTCAGGCCGGCTACTGCTAACTTCACTTTATTCATATCTATAATGGGGATAATAATGTTGCTTATGGGATAGGGATGTTATAAGGATTTTATGAGATTATTCATTTATAGCATTTATATGGCATTTACATCTTATAACAGTGTCATGAACAAAGTAAGAATCAGCAAATATTAATTATTTGTGTTATTTCTGGTTCTGAACAATCCAAATCCCGAAATCTACAGTTAAGCTATCCAGTATGTTAGTCAGGTGCCATGTACGCACATACGGCTATGGAATGTGAAATGTGGCCAGTCCAAAAATAGGAGAGAGAGTATAAAACACATACAAATTTTCAATACTTAATTAAAAAATAATTTAAAATATCTTTTTTATGCTGATTACATATTAAAATGTATTTAAGCTGCGTTGAGTTAAATAAGGTATATTATTACAATTAATTTCACCTGACCCACTTCTTTTTGCATTTTTAAAATGCATACTAGGAAATTAAAAATTACATATGTGATTCACATTTGTGTCTCACCTTAGATTCCTACTGGACAGTGCTGGTCCAAGGATGGTCCATGGAGCAAAGGCATAGGATTCTCCTGGGAGCTTACTAGAGATGCAAGATCCCTGTTCCATCTCAGACAGACTAAATCACAATATGCATTTTAAAAGATCCCCAGGTTTAAAAAAAAAAAAAAAAATCCCCAGGGAATTTGAATGCTCCTTACAATCTGAGAAGCACTATCCTACAGGAAAAATGAATTTGCCTCCTACATGGTGTCTGTGGCAAAGAGGGAAATCCCTTTTTACTTTATTAAGTAGAGAAGGTGAGGTCCCATGTGCTCAGTCTTTTTCAGACTTTTCGTACTGGGAGATCCATGAAAATCCTCATCCCCCCGATCTTTACCCACAGAACTCTGTGTCTTCAGATTTGCTTTAAGATGGATTAAATGAGTAAATTTGGACATAGAAGTGGCAGAAGAAAACAAACCAATTTTGAGTAACTGTTCACAAAGGGAAAGAGGGTGGATTCCACTGTGTATTCAGTATGATAACAATTCCAGGCAAAATTCAAAGCTTATTTTTAAATAGACAGTGGCCAAAAAGAAAGGAAATCACACTTCATTATGAAATGATTAGAGTTCATTAAGCATCCTTTATGATGAAAGAGTATGAAAATATGGCCCAGGAGGAAAAGTTGAAGACTGGGGGTGTTTGGTATAGAGAGAAAAATGTCAAGAGTATAATGTGGGTATTTTTAAATTTTTGAAGAGTTTTTATATGAAAAATAGATTAATTTTATGCAGCTCCTAAGTGCAGAAGCAGCTCCTAAGTGCAGAACTGGGGGAAATGGGTGAAAATTAACAAGAAGCAACAGAATATAAGAGAAGTCTATGTAATAATTGAAACTCCGCCGAGTAATGAATTAGTTACCACTAGCATGCAACCTGAAACCACACTCAATGATGCCTCAAGAAGAAACCACTGTGTCAGAAAAGTTTGCACCAGACAACCAATACACCCCCTTTGTTGGTTTGTAAGCTCCTGCCTGCCAAATCTTACAAGTTTATAAGGAGGCTTTAACTGGGTTCAGTCATGTATATTGTCCAGATTGTCTCAACATCACATCATGATCTCAAGGCTGGGTCCTTGGGAGTAGGTCTGGGAGTGGGGAAGGCAAGCAGAACCCACATTCCAAGAACAAGGACCAGGGTGAGAAGCCTCTAATTGCATGGGTCCAACTCACAGGTCAACCAGAGGTCACATCTTCTCCACGACCTTTCCCAACATCCTTTCAGATTATATTGACATTGTGATTCTAATTTCTCAGTTAGTAAAGATGACAGAAATGGTCCCAACAACACTGTTAAGGTTATACTTTGACTTCCAGGCTTAACCTCAATAAAGAAATAAACAGGTTAGCCTGGAGCTGAGAGACCGACACTTAATTTTGGTTACTTAATAAATGCCTTGATACTATGTTATATAAATGCAAGTACCATAGTTTCCTTGTCTTACCAATAGGAAAAGGTCTATTACAATGTATTACAATTTTAAAGGAACACTCCCGAAGACAAATGTATGTGTGGCTTCTTTAAAAAACGTGGTGGGTTTGGGGAAGGGATGCATTGAAAAATAAAGCTCCTTTAAGAAGTCTTCTATTTGATATAAAAAGAAGAGCAAAAGAGGTTGAACTGTGACAACAGCGTCTAAGTTATATCATAGAGAATGCTCTCCTCTGCTAAGGAGAAAATAAAAATCAGGAGAAAGCGTCAGTAAATTAAACTTCAGCATTTTAAGAGGAAAGTTAAGCAGACTGATGGTGGCCATGCAGCTGCCCATTCTTTCAAGCCTAAAGACTATCTCACATCACTTGGAAATGGGGTTAAAAACAAAAATCATTTCATCTTTGTAACAGGTTACAGATTGTCAAGGATCTTTGTTTGACACAGCATCACAAGAGAAGTTTTCCAAAGGGTCATGAAGAAAAGCCATGTGGATTATATAGGAAATAAGAATAACCAGGAAACAGAAAGCCATAAAATCTGAGCCAAAGACAATCTGATTTTGCAAGTCATTAAAAGCTCTGCTATAAAAGCAGCAAACTCCACACTGAGCCCTGACATCTGAAGTTATTATCATTGGAAACAAGTTCTCGTAGGAGCTCTCTGATTCCTGGGGCTTCTTTCCAGCCCCTGGAACTCAAATAATTGTCAGATTTAGCAGGAAAGAAAACGTTAGACTAGTGGGTAAACAAATATGGGGAGGAAATCAGTATGAGTTAGAGAAGGTGCATGTTTTGTAAGCACATTAACTTTTGGGGCCAGGGGCATGGATGGAAAACTGGCCAAAGTGTTAGAAGTCTAAAATTTACACTGACCAACTGGGAGAGCTCAGCAACTTTCAGCTACTACAGGTCTCAATTTGCATATTTAAGGATAAAAATATTAAATTTTGTCATTGTTCCTAACCTTCCCTATTGATAAGAATTACACACACACACACACACACACACACACTATATACATTAAAAAAGTCGTACAAATTTCCAGGCCCACACTAAACCCACTGGATGGAATTTCTAGGGGAGGAGCCCAGGAAGAAATATGTTTAACAAGTACCATAGATAATTCATATCACCAGATTTGTTAATTACCTCTTACATGAAACTGAAATTCCCTCCATTTCAAAATGCCATTTCTTTTTTTTAATTTGTTTCAAATAGTAGTTTTCCATAACCTAAAGAGATAGATACAGATAGTTTCTATTTCATCAATAAGTAATTACTTAAATTAGTTTAATAAAGTTGTCAGTCTTAAAGATGATAGATGTAGGGGCACCTGGGTGGCTCAGAAGCATCTGCCTTCAGCCTGGGTCATGATCCCACAGTTCTGGGATTGAGACCCACATGGGCTCCTTGCTCAGCCGGAGATGGCTTCACCCTCTCCTCCCCTCTTGTACTCTCTCTCTTGCTATCTCTGTCTTTCTCTCTCTCCAAATAAATAAATAAAATCTTTAAAAAAAAATTGAAAGATGTAGTTGCAATCTTTCTCCAGTCTAAAGAATACTAAAGGGGACTGGTCTACCTGACTAGCCAGAAGAAAACTACAGATATAGAATGTAGTAGAAATAATGTATTTGTAGTGTCAATTCTATTTCTGTGAAAAGGAGACATCACAGAAACAAGAAAAAGATTATTACATAAAAATAAGTTTGCTTCTGAATGTAACTAATTTTTACATTTATATTTCCCACTAGTATTTACTATACCTATGAGATAAGAATAAATACATTCTATTATCCCTACATTATAAAGGGATAAATTGAAGCTCAAATTGGGTAACTCATCTGGCCCAAGGTTAAGTATCATCATCAATGGTACAGGCAGAATTGGAATTCTGTTCACTTAATTCCCAGTTCAATATTTCTCTTCACATTATTTCATTTTATCAAAAAGTAATAACTATTATCTCAACTTTACATACTTCTGAAAATTCCCATGATAAAATCCACTCCCCCATGGTTGTTACTTTGAAATTAATAGGAGGCAACTTACAGATACAAATCTTTCATTCTCTGAAGTAGAATTCTTAGAATATTAACTCAACAGGCCAACAGTTTGGGCAGAACCATTTTAAATATTACATCTCAAAAAAAAAAAAATGCTGCACAGAAGCTAAGCTGTTACATATTTATTTTTCTATCCTTAACAAATTCTTCTCATAGCTTGTTGGATAAAGCTACACATCAATAGCCCAACACTTCCATAATACCGGTTTGCTTCAGGGAAATAGAATATATATCCCAAGAGTGTGGGTACTGTAATTTTCATAACAGAGAGGTCATTTCTAAATTAAAGTAGCTGTTGCTTTTACTTTTTGACTATAACACTTTCCTTTTATGAATTAACATCACAAAGTAGGGTATCAAAACATAAGTTTGCTTTTGGACAATCAAAGATTTTGGAGGACTGGGGATATTTTATTGTTTCACATACTGGAGACACAGCTCCAGATTATAATTGGAAAAGTGGCATATCACTCACTATATGCAATCATTTTAGTTACATTTTAATAGAAAGAAAGACATATTATTATTTTTTAAAAAAGTTTATTTATTTATTTGACAGGGAGAGTTGAGCACAAGCAGGGGGAACAGTAGAGGAAGAGGGAAAAGCAGATTCCCCACTGAGCAGGGAGCCTGATGTGTGGCTCGATCCCAGGACCCTGAGATCATGACATGAGCCAAAGGCAGATGCTTAACCATCTGAGCAACCCATGCATCCTGGAAAGTATATTAACCAGTGTGCCTCTGTATGTGTGTGTGTGTGTGTGTGTGTGTGTGTGTGTACATATGCATGCATGCGAGCGCATATGTGTGTGTTGCTGCTGGGAGACAATTTCTTCATGGATTTGTTGTATGTCTGTATACCTCACCCTTAGAGACATTGACAGCTTTTGCTCCAGACTAACTTTCCAAGGACGTTATTATAGCAAATAGCCCTAGAAGAGAAGGATAATGTCACTCTCTGGGACAAAGGTTGTGCAGATTTTCCTTCAGTCACCTTATGAAAGATTGGGATTTCTGAAGCTTAGTATGTCTCTCCTGCCACAGAAGTCACTTTGTGTGCAGGTGTCATGTGTGCAGCCCTGCAGATGTGTTGCACTGTGGGAGCCAGGGCTCAAGAAACAACAGATCTGGCTACTGACACTGCTGTGGGTAACAAACTGCCCTTTGTCCCTGACCCAGGTCTCGTGTCTTCCATCAGTATCTATGGAATGGTTGCAGGCTAACAAGCTAGCTTGCCAGTAGGGTAAAATCTGAGCTCCTTCACAGTTCTTGGTATGTGTGTATGTCAGTTACTCACATGGGAGCTAACAAATAGCTCTTCCTACAACGGCTTTGTGTGATTCTCTTAGAACTGTCTCTCAACGCTCTCTCTGTGTGCTAAGAAATCCTGGAGAGTCACTTTATGACTGATCATTTCAATTAAGGAACATAACAGCCCTAGGCAGTTTTTTTTTTTGAAAAATCAAAACTTCCGTCACGTATTCTAGTATACATTCCAAAATTCTCACACCTACCACTTTTTCTATGTCTAACTGTTGCAAGGGAATGCTTAAGGCATGGTCTATGGACTTCTTGGATTAAATTCAACTGGGATGCTTTGAGTGGGATGCTAAATTCCCCGATTTAGAGTACAGTATCTAATGTATGAGGGGGTCAATTCTGAAAGCACTCATAGAGAACTTAGGGGACTGCTGTGTTCTCAAAGACTAACTAAAGTTCAAGGAGGTGTTAACTTCAAAAGAGCTTAGATCCCTCACCCACCTGTTGTACTGGATGCAAGGCAATCAAGTGTTCAGGCCAGTGCCTGGGTCATGCCCTATTTGTTGTTCAACTTAACCTCTTCCAAGAGAGAACAGATCACATAATCCTTTAACTAAAGGATTTTGCCACTGCATCATATTCTAACATCTCATTTTACAGATGAGAAAGCTGAAGTGTTGGCATGTCAACAGAAACTTTAAATGGCGCACTCCTTTCCTCTTCTAGGTTGTTGTATTTTCAGTCCTGCATCTTAAAAACGCTTTTTACACACTCATAACATAACACTCATTGTATTAAACCCACATGAGTTGTTTTTGTGCTTCTCTCTCCAAATTGGCTTTGACTTCCTAGGATTTAAGATTGATTTGTTCATCCCTTGATCTCTAATATTTCATATGGTTTCTAGCCTATGTCAGGTCTTCAGTAAGTGTGTGAATGCACAGAAAAGCAAAGCCGTCAGCATCTGAAAAGGAGAAAACCAGTTTACTGAGCTCTTACTGTGCATCAAGCACTGCGTTATAATTGTTTCTCCTTTAAATACACATCATCTCATTTAATCTCAACAAGTCTGTTGGCATCTCCATGTTACACATGAGAAAACAGGACACTTAAAGAGGCTGCATGACTTGCCCAACATCACATGGCCAGAAAATGGGGGAGCTGGTGCTCAGATGTGGCAATCCCCACTTCAGAACTAAGTTTGTTCTTATTAAGCTAAGTGGACCACTGTACCCCTTTACATCATACCACATAATCCATATATTCATACAGATGACCCTCTTGTTTTGTTTTAACAAACCCCAAGTATTATTTATTTCTCAGAAGAAGTGGGAGGGGTTTGAGTAGACAGTGTATGACCATCTAAACATGGTGCAATCTTATTGTCTACTACCTGTGAATATTAGGTTATGTGGCAAAGGGAAGTTAAGGTCATATGGAACCGAGTTTCCTGATCAGCTGACCCTGAGATATGAAGATTATTCTAGATTATCAGAGTGTGTCCAATGTAATTACAGGGATCCTTATAAATGGAAGAAGGAGGCATGAGAGTCATAGTCAGAAAGACATTTGAAGATGGTATGTTGCTAGCTTTGAGGACAGAGGACGGAGTCATGAGCCAAGAAATAAGGGAACCCCCTGAAGCTGGGGGAACACACCCCTGCTGGCATCTTGATTTTAGTCCAGTGAGATCCATTTCCGACTTCTGACCTCCAGCACTGTAAGGTGATCAATTTGTATTGTTTTAGGTCATCAAATTTTTGGTAACTCATTACCATAACCATAGGAATACAGGGGGATGATTAATAGGAAATAAAGCCTGTGCCAGAGACAGTGAGCTGCCCCTCAAAGATAAGAATTTCCCTTCCAAACCACACTCCTGTTGCTAGAAAGGTGGGTACTCAGCCAGACATCCCACTTTCCAAGCGCATCTCATCCCCCTGTCCTCTCTGCACTGAGACAGAGACAATGACTAGTCTCCTCAGTGAGGAGACACTGTGGAAGAGTCTTAGCTCTGAGTCAAGATGCTTAAGTTCTAGGTCTGTGATTCTCCTGTTTGCTGTCCAGATGATGCAATGTTAGCTTTTAACCACAAGATGGAAACTCGCGCACAGGACAGTCAACTAAACTTGCCTGAGGCCACCAAGTATGGCTGAACTAGGGGCAGCGGGAGCCAGGGGAGGCTGCCTAGGTAGGCAAGGGACAGATCATGCATGGCTTGTGAGTGATGTTAAAGCTTTAATTTAGAAAAAGTCACTGAAGTCATTTTGCATGGGAATCACACACTCAGATAAGTTTTCCTATAAGGTTGTTTTGGCAGGAGTAGAGAAGAAAAATAATCATAGCTAACACTTATTAAGTGCTTATCACATAAGGCTCTGTTCTAAGTGGTATGTAGGTGTGTGCACATGTATGTTCATTTGATGAACCGGAAATTATCATTATTTCTATCTACAGATGAGTAAACTGAAGTATTAACTCATGCAAGATTACACAGCTTATAAGTGATAAAATAAGAATCTGACAGAGGCTGCAGAGCCCGTGCCCTGAAACACATTAAACAGCCCCCCTCTATTTAGAAGGGGTAAGAGTAGAAGGAAAATCAGCCAGGAAACTATTATAGCAGTTCATGTGAGAAATAATGCTAGAAGAAGTAATAGATAAAATAAATAGAATAAACAAAGTATATATTTGAAGCAGAATTAACAGAATATGATGATAGATTGTAGGCAAAGACATGAATGCCAGTAAAATATCAAAGATGCTGCTCAGGTTTCTAGCATAAGTGCTTAGAAGGAAGAAAGGCGATTTCCCAATCCTGGAACACTGGAAAAGGATGTGATATGGGATTGTGCAGGGTAATGAAGAATCTGGGGGAACACTGAATTTAAAATGCTATGTATTATTTACATAGAACTAGCTGGGTCCAATTCTAAGCTCCAGGTCTATAAAGAACAGGGACACCTTGGATACCTATCACCAAGAGCTAGAAATAGAATTAGTCTTAGAAAAACAGTTCTTAAAAGAATAAAATGAACTGTGATTATATATTCCATATGGAGACTCATAGAATGTTTGGATGAGAAGTGGCACCACAATTCAGCTGATGTTCCAGCTTTTCCATTGACGTGGGGGGATTGATTCTCCACCCCCTCTCAGTATGCCTGAGAAAATGGCCAGATGACACAAGGAGTCATTTAACACATCTTAAGCACACAGAGGTCTTACTAAGCAACTCATCTCTGGAGGACAGCATCTGATGGCAAATTCAAGTACAGCATGGAAAAATGCTAAATACTAGAGCAAGTCAAGGAGGAAACTGTGAAACTTTCCTGCAGAAAGAGTTGGACAATAAGCGTATGATTCTTCTATATCTTACTTGCCAGGGCACTCACATATTCAACAAGGCTGGAGAAATAGATTTGGAAGGAGTAACTTTGTTTCAGAAATTGCACTGCCAAGAGGAACCTCATTACCTCTTGGCTTGGTGTTCACAAAAAATCTAATCCAGCTGACAAAATGAAGTTTAGTAAGACACCCAACTAAAGATTGTAAATGCACTAGTCTCAGCATGTTTTTCTAAATGCAATCTTCTACCCTGAAAAGGAGAATCTAACTGCTCATTAATGAAGTGCAGGTGCATGTGAACAATTGAAATAAAGGGAAAAGTTGCTCCAAAATGAAAAGCAATGCCTAAAATGGAAGGGTAAGACTATATGTGGGGGGCTTAACCATTTGTTCAAGAAATACCCATTGAGCTCTTACCTGCCTTTGGCCAGGTGCGGTGCTAACTGCTGTGAAGTCTATCACAGTCACTAAAACTGTTGCTGCTCTCAAGATTTATGCAAGATGAGGGGCGTGTGGGTGGCTGTTAGTTGAGTGACTGCCTTCAGCTCAGGGCATGATCCTGGAGTTCCAGGATCGAGGCCAGCATCGGGTTCCCAGCTCAGTGGAGGGTCTGCTTATCCCTCTGCCCTTAGCCCTCTCATTCTCTCTCTCTCTCTCTCTCTCAATCTCTCATTCTCTCTCTCAAATAAATAAAATCTTTAAAAAAAGATTTATGCAAGATGAAAGGGAAGGATGAGGAAGGGGAAGAAATGAAAACAAATGGATGAGGAAGAAGATGAAATATGAAGAGGAAGAAAAATGAGGTTGGGGTTGAAGCTCTAAGTATGTTCTATGCCATTCTACTTCTGTGCCTTTAATCCAATGGCTTGTTTCGTCTGGGATTCTGTCCCCTTCACATGAACACCTGTCTAAACACCTGCCCTTCTTTTATGGTCATGTATGTGGTCTCTGAAGGTTCCCAGAAGGAGCAAGTTATGAGAAGTACGTGTGATCTAGGTGATAGGCCAGAGCCAGGAAAAAGGTTTGTGTTGGAGGTGGGGTATGGAGAGACATAGGATAGCGGTCAGTGGTCAGACAGAAACTGGCTCCCAAGGCCTAGAAAGCTAAAGAAAGGGTTATGTATTGTTGGAGCTCAGACTGTTGGACAGGGATAAAGAAAGCAATAGTGTAATTCCTACAATCTATGATCTGATCATTATAAGGCCTAATACCATAGCTTAGAATTCCACCTGACTACCTTAAATCCATAGCACCTACCTTCAGCTGCCCCCTTCAGTCCACCTTTATTACTGGTTTTGCTCTAAGTATGTTCTATGCCATTCTACTTCTGTGCCTTTAATCCAATGGCTTGTTTCGTCTGGGATTCTGTCCCCTTCACATGAACACCTGTCTAAACACCTGCCCTTCTTTTATGGTCATGTAAAAGTTTTCTTCTTCATGAACCTACCCTATGTTCCCCACATCCCACTGCTTTAATATTTCCTTCCCTAAAAATCTTCATTTTCTCCTAAAGTGCTTACATCACCTATGTATTTTTCTTGGACTGATACATCTCCCCTCTGAGACTGCTGAAGATCAAAACAAAAACAGATGGACATAAATCATTTGAAATCATTTATGGCTTCTATAATCTTTTTCTCCTCTGGAGAACAAGAGAAATATATTTAACTCTAGAAATTATTCAGGAATCAATTACTTCATGTCAAAGGCCAAGATCACTCAGCAAAGCCACTGTTTGAGTCCAAGCAGACCTCCCTGGCCCAGTGACCCTTCTTGTTTTCTCCTTTGCATTTCTTCTCAATCTCTCCTCATGGACTATCTCCACCACCTCATTATCCTCAGATCTTCCATTTTATCTGACTCCATTCCAGGCCCTCTGGACACATGAGCTTGGCAAGGAATGCTGATATCCAATGATCCAGCAGATCATTTTGGTTTTGTTAACTGTAAAGCAATTTCTTTCTCTGCACTGCCTGTAAAGCAAAAAGAATCCAACAAAACTTAATATATCATCTCTCACATGATGAGTTTTTCATTTTGAATTCCATATGCATTTGTAATTTTCTGTTTATGTGATGGAATCTGGCACTGGGAAATACAAAGTAGGACCCCAAGAATGGCCTTCAAAGGCTTTATAGCCTATGGGTGGTAAGGACAATAATATCAATGGCTGGATATCAGGCAAAAAGTAACGTGTTTTACAGGGCTATGGGCTTAGTGTAGGAAGATTAGCAAAGCTGAAATATCACTGGTAAAAGAATTGGAAAAATTCAAACTCACCTCTGGTTCTAAGCTCTTGTCAATCTTGCTTCTGTGTGACGCTACACACTTTGGTTTCAGTAGCACGTGGTACTGAATTACTTTTGTTATACTGATTTTGAAAAAATACATCATAATATATTGCATGAAGAAGAAGGTATTCCTCCTCTTTTAGAGATCAAATAAAGCAGGACTCACATCTCGTCTAAAAGGCCCATTTTCCCACAAGTCATTTGTTTTTCCCAGGTGTAGTCAGTACTCAGTGCTAGGTTTTCTCCTCAAATATCCCACCCCTATCATCTGTCCAAGCCAGTTCCCTCCTGTTCCATTTCAATCATATGAATTATATCTTGAGCTAAATAAATTAAGACATTTTTAATGTCAAGAACAGCCTGATAATTTAATGAGTGGTAAAATAAGAACTCTTCAATATTTCTGCTAAGCACTTTAATTCAATAAACATTTGCCATATCACACTAAAATAAGTTTGTTATACTTGATTAAAAAGAAAAAAAAATCACTAAACTAAGATACAGAACCAATGAAATGGAACCAGTAGAAACCAATCTCAATTTAGGCTCCTGGTGAACTAATTGCCTTTAAATACATAATAATCTTTTTCTAAACATTTCTCTGCTTTCTCACTTTTTGGGAAAATGTTTGGAGAGAATATTTGAAATATAAATATGCATATATTTGAACTATACATATACGGACTTTCTCCAACACCCAATAACTGAGGGTGTCTCCAAAGTGGAATGACTAGAATTGTCTTCTACCTTTTGGTCTCATATGAACTTCCATCAAACAGCCTGTTGTTAATTAGCAAAGATTATTTCACCCAGTTATCTCTTTTTCTCTGTTAGCATAAAGGAAGAGAAAATGCTGTAAACCCATTTCTCTTCTATGAGTCAATACTAAAGGAAGTTCTAAGAGCATTTTTTCCTTAAACTTTATTCTCACACCCAAATGAGTTTATTGAATTTAAAACCAATTTCTAAAGATGGTCCTCAAATGATGGTGGAATAGATATCTCCTTCAATTGCCCCTTCAGAAGTCTGTTCATCTGTTCATAATGTAAATTACTTTATTTCATAGCACAAAAACTTCTTGGATAACCAGATAGGTTTGCAAGTAGGACATAAGCACTCCCCAAAATTCTCTTGGTATACTGACATTCAAGCATTCTTATAGACAGCTAAGAATATGATATTTCTTCTCCACTTAAAAACCTGTAGTGCTGAAAGAAAGGCTGTACCTGTATCTCAAAAACAAAGTCACACCTCCAGAATAGCACAAAAAGCCTAGATTTCCAGTGTCACTGTTACTTTCTTACTCCCTATGCTCCTCTCACACCAATTCACATGCTACCACTGAACACAAATGTCTCCATTCCTTTCCATATGTCCCCTCTGACCCCAATGAGAACATTCTTCCCTAATGATCCTACAAAGTCTCTTTAAGCAGTACCTCCTTTATGATGATAACCCTCAGATATCATTAAATGGTTATAACCATATTATATATGTAATGATCATAGTACTTATGATATTATAGCATAGTTGCTAGTTCAATTGTTGTTCCAATTAAAAAAAAAACTATAAAGTAATGAGAGGCAACTTCATCATATCAGTGTCTAGTACACAGCCTAAAACACAGCTGGCATTTAATGAATTACTGAAAAAAAAAAAAAGAGGCTATGATTTTCAACCACTTTTTACTCACCAAATCAATATATTTAAAAACAACACAGTGAACTAGAAGACTGGAACAGCATTCATGTAGCTTATCTAAGTTCTATACAGGTCAAAATTAAAGCCTGCAACCCAAACATATTAAGTCTCCACACACTACCTAGACCCAAAATACATTAAGTCTCCACATACTACTTAACATTCCAGAACATATTCCCTTATCTGACCATGTACTTCCTTAATGTCAACGCTGGGTCCAACATGATAAAGATGTAGGACTTTCAAGAACTACTTAATCTTACTGGAGTGGAGGAAGCAACTAATGCATTTAACAACTCAAAGCTAAACTGTGTCCCATCCTTAAAAGAGCTGTGTCCATTTAAGGTCAAATAATGAATCTGAAATAAGGAGAAAAAAAAAAATCAGGAGGGGTTCTTCTTAATTGCAACCACACCAATACCTTTCCCCAATTTTTTGTTTAGGATTTTGGAGGGTTTTTTTTTGGGGGGGGGGGGCGGTTCTTCCTTATCATATAAATACATTCTATCTCCATGTCATTTCACTCCATATTTGTTGCTATTTCAGTCTCTAGGCCATGTTTTCATGAATGGAAAATATGTAGGTCCCAGTCTTTATTAAATTTTGAAGGTGTACTCTTTATTTCAATGATTTATCTCCTGAGAAACGATGCTTGAATGCAGGCTGAGTGGCTTTAATTTCATTTGAGAAAAGATCAAGAAGGAAATGGTCTCGCTGAACCAAACTTTAGACTTAGAGGTGAGCATCACTCTTGCTGGTATTTCTGAATTATATAAGAAAAGAACAACTCTCTCTACAACAATAACTGGTAAATAAAATCATAAATACTCTTCTATATTTTCTTCCCCATTCTATTGGCTTAGCTACTATTGCAGGTAATGCTTCTCATATTGATTGTTACAGCACCACTGTGGCTGCATTTAAAACATCACATGAACACTGAACAAAAGAACCAGGTAAATATGCCATAGGCATTATGTTGTTTCTCTAAGCACCATGAATTGAGGTCAAATGGGGAATGGGATGTCTAAGTCGCTAACAGCAAATTCCGCCTCAGCATCCAGCCTATGGAATAGACTTGGAGGCACTTGGGAGAGAATTAACATTCCTTTTGGTACTCCCATCCCTGCATTCTGGAATTCAGATTCTATTTCATTCTACTGCATGAGAGATCCATGGAAATGGGTCTTGGTTTGGGGGGTTTGTATTTTTGTTGGTTGGTTGGTTGGTTGGTTGGTTGGTTTGAGTTTTGGTTTTAGTTTTGGTTCATGGGTGGTGTTGGTAGTATTTTCCCCAGGGTAGTGTTGCCCTAAGATCCGAAATGCAGAGTAGCAACTTCACAGTGAATGGTGGAATTTTATAGGGAAGAAAAGTCAAGCAATTTCACTCTAGAGATTGAAGAGAGTATTCTAGAGTATAAGGAAAAATTAACCTGTGGGAAAGTCAATTGTCATTGAGAAAAGGGTTTCCAAAATCAATGCTATGAAAATTCCTTCTCCCTCTACAATCTAACATTTAAAAAAAAAAAAAAAAAAAGGCCAATGTTCACAAAAACTGAAATGTAAAAGCTGTCACCAATTTTGGCCTTATTACTGCTTTAGCAGAAAAGGTTAGAGATATTTAAATCTGGTCTCTTTAATTGGGCAAACACACTCACTGTTCCCTTACAATAGCAATTCAATTGTTCTCTTATGTTTAACTTAAGCCAAGAAGAAATTCTCATGTTGTTAGATGTGTCAAGGTATAACTATAAATGATAACAGTAGGAAATTAAGGCATTTATAAGAATGGAAAGTAATGGCTGAACAATCTTTCCTGTCCACTGCCACACAAGAGCAAAATAAAGCCTATTATTAATGACTAGCAAGGTTGTAGTAAGCTACACTATATATTTAATGCAATTGCTGACCTCTGGAAACCCTAGTAGTGTAGACAATAATAAAAGGGAAGAAAGAGAGGTAGAATTTAAAAAAAAAGTTACCAAGGTCTGAAAGAATAATCTAGAGTTCTTTATCTAAATTCTGTTATTCCAAAGTCAGAGAAGTAAGCATAGTCAGGTTCTACCCTGAAACAGAAAGTGTATACACTGTCACTTTCTAAAAGTAACATTAGATATGGAAGAAAATTGAATGAAAACTGTAACTTTAATTGTCCAAGAAAACACTAAGGATTCTGTAAAGATGATCCCTCTATGAGTGAGAGGGTGAATTATCCAAGGCTATGGTCACAGATGCCTCTGGAATGTTGAGAGGCCATGTCACCAAAAAAAAAAAAAAAAAAAAAAGGGAAAAAAAGGTACCTGGTATGAAGAGGTTTATAGGGTAAAATGCATTCACTTCCATACCAAGGAAGTCTGCATCATGCCTTTATAACCTAATTCTACAGTAAAGGATTTATGTACATACTCAGGAAAACATTCCCACCTTGACTACTGCAGAGGGCACTACCATGTCCTCTGATGTGGCTGAAATACTCTTCTGGAGTAGAGGCAGTATTGCTCACTTTTGGCTTTCAATCAATTGACTTAAATAAGCCTGGGCCAGTTTTTCAGTCCCCATCTGTTGTCACCATCTCAAACTCTGGAGCAAATGCACTCCTGCTGAGGCTGTATGGGCTTATCAGAGAGCCTAATGTGAAGAAAGTTCTTTTCCTCCGCCTCTGCCTCCTTTCTCTTCTCCTTTCCACATTACTTGAAACTTGCCAGTAAAATTAGATCCTCAACATTTGAAGTGACATTGTCTGTAGAAACTCCTACATTCAGAAATTCATACAAACAACCCTCTTGGGAGAAAAAAAAAATAAAACAAAATAAGAATGCTACTAATCATGACCACCCAAGTCTACCAGCCGCCCTCAGCTTGTAAAATTTGTTTTTGCTACAGCGCTTAGGTATATTTTTTCATTTAATGTTCACAATGATCCTTAAAGGCTGAAGTTATTATTATTATTGCTATTATTTTTAACTAGTCCCAGTTATTGCAAGTAGCAAAACTTAGGCCTGGTTTGTAAATTCTCAACAAAACAAATATTAAATCTGTGAGTGCTGAGGGTCCATTATATCAAGAAGAATATGAGGAAATGGTGTTGGAGTTTATTTTCCTTCTAGTCAGCAGCACCATCTGTCCCTGGGACTGGCTGCCTACCTTCCTTGGCCTTCTGTGCAGTGGACACTGGTGTGCTCTGGGCACAGTATACGTCCCGGGTCTGGATCCCTCCTCCACAAACGGGTCCCGTCACATGCCAGTGGGGGTCCTGCTGCTTGAGGAGAAGAGAGACTTGGCATTCTTTCCATTCAGAGGTCCTCCAGGCATACCTGGATTTATTTAAAAGAAATTTGATTTATTTAAAAGAAGAAGAACAAGTAAGGAAAATATAACATTCTAAAGAAGACATAAGTCATGACATCACATATACATAATAATCTCTCTTTGTAGAGCCAAATCTTCACCTATGGATAAAGAAGTCTGTTGGTGTTGGGTACTAAATCCCTTTTATTTCCTAGGGGGGGGAAAATCATAGCCACTTTTCATGGTAACAGAGGATGAGAGGAGTAAAGAAAGGAAATATGGATTAACGGATTGTGTCTCAGCCCTGAGGCCCTAAGAGAGTGAAGAATCAGTGGAAGAAGATGGAAACCAGAAGAGCCTGTTGCATAGCAGCTGACCTGAACATAGGCATCACTTCACAGACCTCTAGATGACTATGAGAATGACTTTCATGGCCTTTTGAAATTAGTATAGTAGGGCGTGAAATGTGTGAAGTTGGGGATACATGGTTTTAAATGGATAGTGATGACCAACTTTTCAATCTCCTTGATACAGGAAAGTATCTCCACTTATTTGACCCCATTGGGATAAAGGCATACACATTAAAAATGAGTTAATAATGTGGCACTGTATTGAACCGTAGAGTACTTTTTTGTATATGCAGAAATATTATTTAAACTGACTTAGAAATATATCTTCTGGTTTATAAGTGGTTAAGATACATAGTGATAGACACACACACACACACACACACACACACACACACACACACCCAAGGGAAAAAAACACAATGGAGTTTATACACAACTTGCTGAAAACAAAACAACTATAACAACACTGCACTCAGACCTGGAGAATTATTTCAGACAGAATTTCCTTTAGGGGGTTATTGCAACATTTTTCAAGCCCACAGCATTAATAGAACCCTACAGCATTCACATAAATACCAACAGTCTCATTAACTTCTAGAAAAATAAACAGAACCTTAAAACATTCTCATAACTGCTGTCCCATTTCAGATTTGAGGAAAAATTTCTCAGCCTTGTGATTGCTCAAAAGAAAAAACAAAAAACAAACAAAAAAACAGCAATAAAAATAAGAGTGTGTAACCAAAATCCTGGCCTTACAGAAACTAGCATAAAACTGAAATTAAGTCACAGACACCAAAATAAAAAAGCAAATCTCTAAGAAACCTAATAGTGATCAAACCCCTTTATAAATGCATGGCCTCACTCTGAAAAGCTTGAGAGATGACAATCATAAATCTTATAAAAAACCCACAGTAGAAAGAGGATTTGGACAATCCTTTGGGGTTTGCTGTGACACAACTGTTCTCCCTCGGCTTCCATACTTCATTTTCACATGGTTCTCCAAGACTAGAAACTTAGTCAGTAGTGATGAAGTCCCAGAACCTAAGTCAGGTTCGGTGGGGTGAGGAGGTTCAGAGCCGACGACTAAAGAAAGAATTCTTAAGACGTCGTTGGTGCAAAAGGTGATTTATTAGAGCACGGGGACAGGGTCCGTGGGCAGGCGGAGATGCGGCTGCCCCGGGTTGTGAGGGGTGGTTGGTTATATCCACAGGAGTTGGGTAGGTGAGGACAAAGGGGTGTTCAGAAGGGCTATTGGGGCAAAGAATACCATCAGGATATTGAAGGCTTAGTTGCTATCAAGTAAAGACAATTGGAAGTCTGGTGGAATGTTACATTCCTGCTATCAAGCATCCTTGTTAATGAGATTTAGGTTTAGAAGAAATTTAACTTTATTTACTTTTCCTTCTACCTCCACCTCCTTCGGTTTTTTATGGAGGGGAGGGTGACATTAGGCTTGAGGAACTGAGTTCTGTGTCTTTGGAAATTGGGCTATTGATAAGGTAACTTCTTTGTTGTAATCTCAAGGACATTTGTAAACCAAGGGAGACTCCTGTCTTGCAGGATTGTGATCTCAGCAAGTTAACTATTTATCATTTTATGGCAGTCAGGGGTGCCTGAGGAATGCTACACCTATGGAGGGGAGCGGATGAAGGGGGGGGGGGTGCAAGGCGCCAGCTCTTGCTTTGTCCTCAGCCAGCCTCCTGCTCCCTCATCAAGTAGGTAGGCAAGACTTTGGAGTGCAGATCCTGCTTTGGCAGGCAATATGGATAATTGCTTCCAATTCCTGGTCATGAGAGACTGAGAAAAAAGTTTGGTTCTTCCCAGAAGGAGACCTTCTCCAGAGGTCAGGTTCTGAAACCTTTTCTCCTCCAAGTTCTCACCCTGTTCCCCATGGTCACTCAAGCAGAAGGCTTGTCCCTCAAGTATCTGAGTCTCAAGGCAGGTGGCTCTCTATTCCAGAGCAAAGTACAATGAGGTAAGGATTTGTTGTAGGGGATGTTTACCAAGGGCTCACTTCGGACCCTCTTCCTCCACAGGCTGCCTAGGAGAAGAGCTCCCTGGCCATTAAGGAGAGGGTCAGATACATCAACTGAGTAGGAGACTCCTATGATATAATTTGCAAATAAGGTAGGGAAAAGGGAACAGTGTGGTATAGACAACAGGCATGATTTACGGCTCAAGGGATCTGTGCCCTGCCACTTACTAGGCACATGTGACCTTGCCCAAGTTCTGCTTTCTCATCTGTGAAATGGGTATAGTAATGCCAAATGCTGAACACGGCACATAACTAATGTTCAATAAATGCTAATTCCCTTTCTGCTTAAGTCCTTTTGCATGTACGTTTTGTTCCTTGCTTCCATAGAAATACACACACACACACACACACACACACACACACACACACATCAATATTTTATGTCTGAGGATTTAACTGATATCATCAAGTCCTAATGTCAGAGATCCAGGAATACAATGGCCTAACTTCTAGCAACCAAAGTTCAGCAGAGTATAAAAGAAACATAGCGTTCAGAATTACAGCAAGTCACAGCAATTTGTTTGCTTGTTTGAAAGGACTGGGCCATGCTGTGTAAATAGCTTTTTCAATTAATTTATTGTGACCTTAGAAGAATTAGCAGTGGAAGAATTTTGGAAGTCATTATGAAGAAAAATGAAAAGTTTAATGACTACGGTTTTATATAAAGTAACAAAAACCCTGTCCGTAGCTCATTAACCAAAAACACCCAAATTCCATTCACTGGCAAATGACAAATTCTCTAAAGAAATATAAGGCATTTATCACTATCTCAATTGTTTACCACCTCAGAGAAAGCAGGAGCCCAGCAAGCAGCAGAGGGAAAATGCTCACCAGGAAAGGACTTCTATATTCCTTTTTTAAAATGCATGTGTTTCATCTTTGCTCATCCTCATTGTTTCAAACCCATTACCTATGTTTACTCACAAATCACCCTGCAACCATGAAAACTAAACATCCAGAACTCCTTCAGTCTGGTAAAGTGTCTTCAGGAACTGACAGAATGAGGAACCACAGGTGCCTTCCTGCCTAACAGCACTCCCTTTGTTCTTTAGAAGCTGTTGCAGCAATGGTCTTCCAGCCTCCAGACAAGCTGGCTCCCTGACTGCCTGGGACATTCTCTTCCACAGTGATGTCCCTGTCAAAGACCTTTCCCACCCCCTCTCTCCCAACTCTTGCCTTTTAACATACCCTCATTTTGTCCTTTTGGTTAGGAAGGAAATATAGGAATTTCAAAGGCCAGAGTCCTACCTCCTATGGGTACATGGCACTTTGAAATCCATTGTGGAAATGCCTCAAGTAGATTAAGAGAGCCATGCATGGAACGAAAGACATTAGTCAATCTCCATCCTACAAATGTGTAGGATCCATTTGCTCTTTTCAAAAAGTTCTGGCTGAACACAGTAGCCGAGGCATTAATTTATGGCATATCCTTCAAGTAATAATAAGAGCAACCAATACCTTCTAGATGCCTATTCTGTGCTAGGCACTGCACTAACAAACTGAGCCACGTAACCTCATTAAATTGTCCCAACAACCCTATGAGGAAAATATGGTTTCCCCTTTTACAGATGGGATATTGGAATAAAAAGGAAGTAATTCTTCCAAGATCATATAAGTAAGGTTCCAACAAGTAATTCTTCCAAGATCATATAAGAGCAAGGTTCAAAGTTAGATTCATCTGACTCTGAAGCACATCTTTTTAATGAAATGACAGATAAAAAGTGAATGGCAAACCAAAGAAATTTGATCAAAAGATACAGAAAATAAGTTCAATTGACAATAGGTAGTTACCTCCCCAGTTACTAGGAGGACAAGTAAATCTTGCTCTTGGTTTGAGGAAGTGTGTTCTGGACTGAAACCAAAACCAAAAACAAAAACATAACAAACCCTCCCCCGCCAAAAAACCCTTCCCTCTCCCTTTGTTGGTGACAAACATATTGTCAGTGACAACTAAGACTATCTGACACTGCCAAAATATGATTTTTTTTCCTTTCAGTCTCAAACAAAAACTACATTTTGAGAATATTTTACAGCCAATTTATAATTAGAGCTCTGTGGTTACACAGGGCCAAAGTTAGTACTTTCAGGATAGAACTGTAAGTTTAAAAGAGAAATAATATATAAGCCAAATAAAATGGTCTCTAATTGTAAAAATGAAAATTCCCACTCAGAGTTACAGAAGACAACCTTTTAAAGAGGACTAAAATCAAACTCTCCACACTGCTCCGTGAGGATTCTAAATCTTGGGTAAATTTGCCATGATCCGTTCATGTGAAAACTCCAATACTGCCCACTCCCGGACTTTCCCAAGCTGCCCACCATTAGTGAGACCGCATACTGACAGTCACTCTGAGGCTCCCAGCCTCCGGGAAGAGAAATGCTGGTAACTCAATACTGAATGCACAGGGAAAACAACTTACACAAGGGCCTTTTATTTAACACACAGATCTGTAAGAGAGACTGCAGGCAGGGGGAGAGCTAAAAAACAGGACTCCCTAGAAAGAGAAATAGGCCTGCCCAAATAGTAAGTGTATCACTTATGCAGCCACACATCCATACATCCTTTCTTTCAGTAAGTAATTCCTGAGCTCCAACTATGTGCCAGGCCAGATTTCAGATAATAGAAATGCATAGCAGTGAGCAAGACAAAGCTCCTGACCTTGAGAAGATTGCCTTCCAGTGGAGCAGACAGACAGAAATGCATCATACGTAACGTGGCATCAGATAACGAGGAGAAGAAAGAGATGTATGAGGAGAGCTATTTCGGTGCCATGGCCAGGGGAGTCTTCAAATCCTGACGAACATGAGGGAATGAACACAGGAATGGCAGGGAGCATTCTAGGCAGAGAGGGGAGCATGTCCACTGGTGCAGGGAGGAAGAGTGCTTGGCACTTTCTAGGACATCACAAAAGCCAGTGTGTCTGGGCCAGGTGGGTCAGGATAAGAGGGAATGGACATGAGGAGCAGTCAGGAGTCAGGCTATGAAAGAGCCGTGTGGGCCAGAGTTAGGAGCGTGTTATTCCATATGAGCTAGGAAGTCATTACAAAGGTTTGAGGAGGGCAATAATTTGGTGTGATTTAAATCTTTAAAGGATCACCCTGGCTACTGAGTGAAGAAAAGACCATGAGGGATATAAAGAAGGGAGACAAATTCGGAGGACTTTGGTCATTTAGGAGGGATGATGGTGGCTTCAGCTGGGGCGGTCAAGCAAATGTGGGGAGAAGTGAACAGGTTCAGGATATACCATGAGGTAGGGACAGCTTCTAATGGATTGGATAGGGATGAGAGGGAAAGGGAGGCATGAAGAATGATTCCAAATTGTTTTTCCCCAAGGACTGGCACCACAATTTGTTGGCTGTGAATTCTTAAATGAGATGGCCAGGAATGGGGACAAGAATCCCTTCCTTACTCCTCTACACTCTCCCCTTCCATTTGAAGAACAGGATATCAGGGCAAATAATTTAACTGTGAAATTCAGTTTTCCTTCATTTGCCTTCTAGAATCTACTTTCCAAATCCTTCTCTCATGCCTGAAACGCAGTACCCACTCTCCTCATATGTTTCCTATAATGTAAGTCCCCTCTTAGGAAATGATCAATAAATGATATATTTTAAAAGTTAGGAACACACTAGTCATGGTGAGCACCGGGCGCGTAATCACTATATTGTGCACCTAAAACTAATATAATACTCTATGTTAACAATACTGGATACATTATAAAAAAGTTAATATTAAATAAGCTATCATTCTAAGGAGGTGTACGCAACTTAAAGAAGAAACCAAGATTGAATCAAAGAAAAATTTCCAATGGTAGAAATACATATTCCCATTAAGGAATATATAAGACAAATTCTGGACTAGGGAAAGCAGTTCAAGGTTCCCAAATTCAACTGCCAAAATAACCACCCAGTCTTCCAGACAGTGATGTTGTCTAATTCAAGGAACGCTGTACTCAAACTTCTTCAAATGGAAGGGTGGGGGGGTGGGGACAGAAGGAGTTCGGAATGGATTCATCGCTGTGAAGCAATGAATAGAGACATCCTAAATTAGCAAAGCCAAAATTAGAAAAGTAGGCACAGTTAGTGACTATTTTTAAAAGACCTCCATCCTACTAATGTGACACAAAGTGATTCTAATAGCAACAGGATGGCAGCCCCATCAGAGTTTTATAGCAACCTCTGCCCTTTAAAATGTATGCTCTATCACTTTCACGAGGCTTGGAATTGCTTACAAAGTGTGGATTTCTTTTCTCCTTCTAAAGACTTGGATTTAAAGCAAAGCAACATGGAATAGCATCTTAAGTGACTTAATGATGACAGATTGAAAGAATAATTGCATTCGTTAATGCTCATGTTTTGACTAAGCACATATAGATTTGCAAACACACTTGGAATTGAAACCCTAGTGCAAGGTATTGAAATTAAATGTGTGTATATTAAAAATCAGGGTACTACAGCATGACTAATTTATGATAATGTCTGTTGTCCTTTTAAAGTTGTAAATGCATTTAGAAAAGAATTAACTTGTCATTTTTTGCTGAAAAGACGACTAAAATAAAGGGAACGGATCGAGCTTTATATATTTTATGCTCTAGTAATTTTTTATTGAATAGAGTGGGACTATTGATTATGGAAAGCTACTCTGAAGTGCAAAGCTCTTTGCCCTTCAGCAGATGGCTTTGCTAGCCTAACTCCACATATGTATTATTAATAAACTGCTATCGCTCTGCACAGCACTTAGCAGTACGTTAACTTTCTTACACTAACAGGGGAACGAATCTTCCATCTGAGAGGACTTAAAGTGGCACAATGGGGACTCATGAAACAATATGCACCAGTAAAGACAGACTCAATAAAAAGGCATCAGTCTTCTTCTGTTGAAACAATTTATAGATTCTTTGAAAACTATTGTTTCTTGTCTAAAGCAGAGTCTCCTGAGGGCTTCAGGTCATGACTGAGTCTTTCCTCCTCAAGTGCTATAGGAAAGCTGTTTAATTAAAACAGTTTACAAAAAAGAAAAAAGAGAGAGAGAGAAAGAAAAGAGGGAAACAAAAAAAAAAAAAGGAAGCAACCTTAAAGAACCCATTAATTCATTTTCAAAAATGTACTGAGTTCCCATGATGTACAGGGTACTAGTGCTGTAGTAGATGACCAACGGGAAAATACAGAAGATGTGGTAAATGATAGGCATGCCGTTCTGTTCTGGAAGGCAAACTTTTACAAATTCAGACCGTGATCTCATCCCTCACCCTTTCCCAAGCTGCTATTATAACCTAATGAAAACAGAAACTTCTTATCTGGAAAACCAGACATACTGTTAGCAGAAGCAAGGCAGCCATTGGGGACCGTGTCAAATCAAGCTTCATGTGTCCATCCCTGCCCTGGGTAGATGTTCTTATTTAATCTCCTTGACGAGGCCAATATCAGCTGCTCTTTAAAAGAAATGACTTTGAATCCTTCACACATGCTATATAATAAGTAGAATCATGGAAGAAGGTATCCTGTGCATAATAGTGTTCTGGAACTGCCCTACATACAAGTGTTCATTTACTCATTCATTGTTTTCTGAGCATTTACAATGAACCAGGCATTTTTATAAGTGCTACGCATTCTGGGAAAAAAGTAAATAAACAAAAAGCCACATTGCTAGGTATGGGAGGATTTGTAAGAACATTACCAACTATTAAACACTCTTAAAGGGGCACCTGGGTGGCTTAGTGGGTTAAAGCCCCTGCCTTCAGCTCAGGTCATGATCTCAGGATCCTGGGATTGAGCCCTGCATCTGGATCTCGGCTCAGCAGAGAGCCTGCTTCCACCTATCTCTCTATCTCTCTGCTGCCTCTCTTCCTATCTGCCTGTCAAATAAATAAATAAAATCTTAAAAAAAAAAAAAAAACACTCTTAAAGAATATAGAGATTGTGTTCTGGATACTCTAGTCTTTAAAGAGTAATTAATTACAGAGCCCTGACTTCTGGAGGCTCAAGTTACAAATTTTTGAACTGGTGGTGGTGCAAAAGTGATACACATTCGGTAGAAACCATACTTTGAATTTTGAATTTTGACCTTTTTTCACTTGTAAGTATATGGTCTGATATTCTCATGGTGCCTGGCCAGGGCAATAAGCCGTAGGTCCCAGTCAGCCACATAATCACAAGGATAAATTACAGATACACCTGCACCCATTCCGTGAACCATTCTGTTTTTCACTTTCAGTATAGTAGTCAGTTAATTACATGAGATATTCAATATTATAAAAAAGAGGTTTTGGGTTAGATGATTTTGCCCAACTATAAGCTGATATAAGCTTTTTTTTTTTTTTTTTAATTTATTTGACAGACAGAGATCACAAGTAGGCAGAGAGGCAGGCAGAGAGAGAGGAGGAAGCAGGCTCCCCACTGAGCAGAGAGCCCCACGCAGGGCTTGATCCCAGGACCCTGAGATCACGACCCGAGCCGAAGGCAGAGGCTTTAACCCACTGAGCCACCCAGCCGCCCCTGATATAAGCTTTTTAAGCACATTTAAGGTAGACTAGGCTAAGCTATGATGCTTGGTAGGTTAGATTTCTACTTACAATCTTTTCAACTTTTCAAGTGGTAACTCCATCATAATTCAAAGAAGATCTTTTTTCAAGATTCTTAAGATGCACGAACTAAGTGAACACAGACTGAAAGTCTTCTGTTTCCTAAATTCTCCAGCAATTAGCACAGTGACAGGCTGAAGCAGGTGTTGGACCAACATCTCTTTACAACACTCCAACCCTGTTCCAGCAATGACACAGTTCCAATGGGCAAAGGAGGCCAACAGCCAAGCCAAGTTTTGCCTGCCAACCTTTTCCTTAGCTCTGTCCTTGGCCACAATATCATAAATATCCATCAATGAATCCCCAGAGTTTTTGTTTGTTTGTTTGTTTTGTTTTTTTAAGGAAAAAGAATTTCATCGAGAAAAATCTAAAGTTGGGTTTAGTGCCTCAAAGAGATGTTAGGGACAAATAGGCTGGCCACAGGGGGTTGTTATAGAAACAAATCAAAGTAGACTAAAGGAAACCCAGATACAAGTCTCTGTATAAGTCTGCACAGATAGATCATAATAAGGATAAATTCATACATAGTAGAGACAAGGAGAGATGGGTTACAAGAGCCAGCTATTTAGTGCCAGATCCAAGATGTGAAACAATGTTTTACAAATGGACTCTTCTGCACAATTACATCATGTAGTACATGTAATTGTCTCTGCCTTCAGATCCTCATAGGAGTTTTTAACCTACATTGGTCATTGTCAGCTTTTAATGGTGCTGTCTTATATTGGATTTCAGATTCTAAATGATCATTTAAGAGACAGAACAGCCATGTTTACATGAAAATTGCTATCTCCTGGTGAAGTGGTGGAAGATGCTGGTGGGTCATCTGAGGTGTCACTTCCAAGAAAGACATTGACATTTTCCTATATTCTTGTATGTTATAGTGTCGTTAGCCAGAATGGGCCTCTAAAACAACACAAGGGATCTGGAGCCACCGCTGTTCCAGCATCAGCTCATGCCTCAGTTATCTAACATTAAGCATTTAAAATGCTTTCCTTATACTATCTAGTAAACAGGGCCATGTTATTATTTATTGCCTGAGAATGCTTTTCACCATCTTCTGAGTTGAGATGTAGGATCTAATACTTCAGATGCTAATGAGGACATTAAAAAAGACACAAGGACCAAGGTAGTTTATAAAACACGTTCTTTCAATGTTTGGAGGTACAGAATGACATAAATGCCCAAGATCATGATGCCTAATGACAGGAGATAAACACACCAAGAGAAAAGGTGGCAAGGGACAAGAAGATGTATCCTCTCTCTCATTTCTAAGCCCACCTCAAAATATATAATGTGAGTGCTTAGTGTTATGCTGGAAGGGGGCATAAACTTACAAGCAGATTGTAATGCAGAATGAAGGGGGTTCTTGGAGTCTATAAACGTCTTGGTTAAACTCTTGAAACAAACATAAGGCTGTACTATGCCAACATCTTTACAGTTCTCTAACTTACCATGGTAGCATAACATAGACTAGCTTCTGTCTCCTTTCAAGTTTATTTAAGCCAGTTGCCCCCAAGGAACTTCCGAAGTGTTCTGGTCTCAGGGAGCAGTTCTAGAATGGGTTCCTCGGGGCACCTGGGTGGCTCAGTGGGTTAAGCCGCTGCCTTCAGCTCAGGTCATGATCTCGGAGTCCTGGGATTGAGCCCCGCATCGGGCTCTCTGCTCAGCGGGGAGCCTGCTTCTCCCTCTCTCTCTGCCTGCCTCTCTGCCTGCTTGTGATCTCTCTCTGTCAAATAAATAAATAAAATCTTTTAAAAAAAAATGTTAGAATGGGTTCCTCTTGGTGACCATTTCTTTCATTGGATCACACCTCTGGGACTAGCCTTCATAGTGTTGAGAGATAAAAGGCCAATCATTGGAGTCCAGCTTGTAAGAAGAGTGGCCCCAAAGCCAGGCATCTAAAGGATTTTTTGAGCAATATTAGTATCTAGGACCTAGGATACTTCTCTAGCTCTTCCCTTTTCGTGGAATATTCCCCTAGTTATCTGAAAGGCTAATTTCCTCACTTCCTTCAAGTTCCCCCAACATATCCTGCTTGTTCAAATGAGGCTTCTGTAATGCCTCTGTCTAGTTCTGTAACCTGAGCTGAACCCACATCACAGCATCACAGCAACTCTAATGTATTTTTTTCTCCCACAGCTCATGTACACAGTATATAGCTTATTTATTAAATTTATTTGGTACACCTTCACTAAAATTTAAGTCCCATGAGGGGGAGAGGATTTTGACTATTTTGTTCTCTGAGGTATCACAAGAACTAAACGTAGTGTTTGGCGCATAACCAAGAGGTCAAGTTACATTTACTGAATGGATGAACACGTCTCTTACAGCACAGATGGTGGAAGGGTAAAAGCCAAACTGCATTCTCGGAGACTGAAAAAAAAAAAAAAAAAACACTATGCAAAGTCGCAGAAATGTACATTTTCCTGCTGGGGAGAAATATGGTGTATTAGATTGCTTGATGTATAGGAATTGCTAGTGAATTCTGGGAAAGGAGAAATGGGCATTTTTGTTCCCTAATAGATTTTTGTTTCCATTTCCCTTGTTCATAATGAATTTTAGTCACCAATGTCACACTAGAAACAAACTTAGTATACAGCCTTTATGCTTTCCTGTGGTAGAGGCCACAGCTCAGATTTCAGACAAATAAGAATGTCAGCCAATGTTAATTCTGTTGTTATTTATGCATTCTCCTGGAATCAGTAGCTAACACATCATTCTCCCTAGGAAACCCTGGTTGGTATTCAGTGAGTTTTCAAGGACTCCTATTTCCTACAAATTCACTATTTGAGACGGTTTTTAAAAATGTCAAATTCAGTAACATTTCCAAACACCAGAACTAGAGGGCCAGGTACATTGCCAATGAAATTTGTCGGACCTATTTTCAGATGTTAAGGTTCAGTCATATGGGGATCAATAAAGAAATTAATCGTGGATACATCTTGAATTACTACCATTCCACATTATTTTGTTAGAAAACTTGATACATATAAACACACGACTATGTGTATACATATCCTGATCTCGATATGTCTTTACTATGACTATCATGAAAGTAATAAAAAATATATTGATTTTGAAGCCAAATAGACTTCAGTTTGAATCTGAACACTACCGATCTACATCACTTTTACTATACGTGTCCCATTTTGATGATAAACTTAATGTTCTTCTAAATAATCTGTTAAAACTCTGACGTACTTACTAGCGAACAGTAGGTACTCAATAAAAAGTAGTCATTATTTAAAAAATGTAAATGCAATTCAACTTTCTCCTGATCATCACACAGGAACTTCTCTGACTCCCAAGAGAACTGTAATAATTTTTAACAAAGAGAAAAAAAGGGAGGGGGGAGGTCTGTATATAAATCAGTATCTGGAAGAGGGCACTATCCATTCCATGAAAGGAATGAAGAAAAAAGGAATCAATGTCCAGCTTATTATTAAACCCAGATTCTATTTCTGGAATCCTAACATTGAGAACCCTTCTGAACTATGCCTCCATAGAGAAAAAGATTTTACATTACACAGAAATAATTTCCTACCCCATTAAATTACTGCAAAGAAAGGAGGGATTCTCTTTTTGGAGGAAATGAGCACACCTGCAAACAGCAACATAAAGGGTTGCCATCTTTGTAGTGTCTCCCATGTGCTGAGCACTGAGACTGACATTTTACATATCTAGAACGTATGTATTCAATCCTCAACACAGGCAGTATAATATAGACACAATTTATTGAGGAAGGAAATGCTTTAGAGAGATTGTACAGCTTGCCCCAAAACACACAATTAATAAACGATGGTGATGCAATTTTAATACACGTCTATCCAAATTCAAAAGGAACAAAGATCTCAGGCTTTATGTCATTTCCAGTCTCATTCTTTCCTCAATATCAGTATTTTTAAAGAATGGACACATACTCAACACAACTAGGGAGAATTCTGTGAGACCAAGTTAATCTGTATGGGATCATAAACTACACCTACCTCTTCTCTTTTGAGGTCTGGAATGATATGACTTTAAGGGGTCATAGTGGTAAAAAATGAACAGTCAGTACATAAGGAGTTGAGTCTACACTGGTTTCAATGGTGAAGTGGAGGAAGTGAGTGGTTAAGATTCTGACAACAAGAAATTACCTCTTGATTCCTCCACCCTTGACATATTATTTCAGATGTAAGGAATAGCTAAGCACATCAACAATGCCTGTTAAGTTTAATTAATTATTTGGTTAATTTCTGCAAGAAGCTGTATTTTTTTTTCCTCATTTTACTTTTCACTGGGAAAGGAATTCTTGAATCTTATAAACTATAAGAAACTAAAAAAAAGGTCTATCTAAAATAGCTATATATTTAACAGATAGAATTCAGGGCAGCCATCCAGCAGGAATTACCACTAATTTATTCCCAGAAGTCTTCTGAATAGTTAGGTAGTCCCAAATGACTTCTGCCATTATCAAACCTGGCCACCATAAGCCAACAATCCAGAGAAAAATACACTGGAGGTCTTCACCAAGGACTATACATATAACCAGACAAAATATAAGCAATACAGTTACTAATCAAGGTCAAGTTTTTACCCAAATCCTCTGGCCCCTTATGGACTGTGTATTAGAAATGAGGCCATAAGCTTGCAGTAACCTTTCGAGACAGAACTGCATTAGAATCAGGGGGTTGCCATCCACTATCTATGTAACCTCAAAAACTATTTAAGCATCAACAGTTTCATCTGCAAAATAAAGATGTTATGAATAGCTTTTTAGGTTATCATAAAATTCAGGTGTGACATGTCAGGTAATAAGCAATGATTACTAAGCATTAATCATGTGCCAACTGTTGAATGAAGTACGTACTGCTAGTAGATGAGTAAACTAGGGCACTAGACTTAAGTTACTTGCAGAAATTCACAAATTCAGAAAGTCACAGAAATAGGATTAGAGCCCAGGAAATCAACACAGTCCATGCTCTTAACCCACTGTGCCATACTACTTAGCGTGGCTGTCGATACTGAGTAAAGGCTCAACAATTATGAGTAACAGCTACTGTTAGTATTGTTAACATCCCTACCCCACATAAAATGAGGTCAAACAGAACAGTGAGTACTCATGTCAAAGAACACACAATACCTGGGACATGGCTGTAAGAGTTCTTCAACAATGCAGGCCTCTTTCTCGAGAAGTTCAGAGCACTCCTTTCCACCCCCAATAGCAACATGCTTCACATTCCGGCGCCTGCTCCTAAATCCTGGTGAGAGACTTCCTGAACGACACGTCTTGGAGCAGGGGCTCCAGGAGGACCACTCAGTGGTTTCACAATCTTTTGGCATGATGCAAGACTGGACAGTCAAAGGGAAGGAGTCTTGCACGCAAAGGCTGAAAGAACAGAAGCAAAAAACCATAGGGCATAAATTAAACAAATGCAACCAATGTTATGAAGTGCCTGTTATGAGGGGGAAAAAAAGAAACAACCTAAAATTTGATATGAACTTTTAAAAGGACTTTAAAAAAAATGTTAGAGGCATCATGATAAAATAAAGAAGAACATCCATTTTAAGATTGCATGCTTTATTTTATCTGAAACTGTGAAGTTATTTCACTCTAGCAAGACACACGTGTAAGATGAGCCCACCCTGAACTTTGCCTGAAGCATTATCAGAAATAACTGAGCCTCCTCTCCTTTGCCTTCACCTCTGATGTAACCTAGAGTTGCCGTTTGTTGACAGGCTCCCAGGTGTCACACATTGTGCTGCATCTCACAGGCACTTTCTCACCACAATCTCATGTGTTTACATATTATTATCTCCATCTGCAGAAAATAGACTCAGAAAGGCTAAACCATTTGTCTACGGTCAAAGATACAGGTAACTATTAAAAAATAAAACAAAAAAAATAAATAAAAAGAAAAATAAACTTGTGGTATCATGTTTTCCCCACACTGTTAGGCTCTGAGCATCAGTTTCCTCATTTGCAGGTGCTATCTAATACTAACAATCTAATTAGGAAACATAAATAAGAAGGTATCATAATAGGATAATCTGATGATTTCAACATAAAAGCATTTATAATGATGAGGGGGAAAGTTGATGAGGAAGTGATGGACCACTTAGGAAGGCTGGGGGGATGGGCAGGGCTGAGGGGGAGGTTCTAAGAGTGAAGGACATTAGAGCTGCATTTCTTTTAAAGATAAATGGGAACTTCTCTGGCACAGAAGGGAGACTATTTTAGGTCAATGAAATAGCATATGTGAAGCCTTAATATAAAATTTTGTGAGGATGGAAACCAGTGTTCTATAAGCAGTAGATGCACTGTTTCACAAGAACTAATTAATAAATTTTTAGGAATTTTGCAAGCTAGCTGATTTCATGCAGATAGCTTAAAACTGGCCATGGCAGGAGTATTTACGTAACAGAAAACAACAAATGTTACAAATCAAGTCCACCACTCCCACCATACCCTGAAGCCCAAACCACCAAGAACTGGGGTTAAACATTTATATGCACACCAAACAGGGTAAGTAAAAGGCAACTTGTCAACTGTCAAAAATCTGTCCATTTATAAAGCATAAAGTTCAAAGAGGAAAGTGGATAAATATTAGGTGTGTGGGTTCTTCAAAAGTAAGTCTGGAAAGACTTCATATCATGGACTAACAAATTCAGATTTACTTGAGCATTAAACAATTTTAAGTGGAGGAAAATCAATTAAACTCCTATAAGAAGATAATGCTTCGCATATTAATTGGTATTCCTTTTTTTTCCCCATTTTTTGGTGTTAGCCATTGCCTTATTCTATGAAAGTCCTCCATTATCTTGGGGAAGAAAAGAATAATTTTGACAGGAATATAAGTCAATATATGTTCAAATACTGACTTCCAAAAGTGGGCCTGTGAAAACTGGTGGAGTAATGAGCTTTAGTCAGGCTTTGGTAATGGTTCTTCTACATGTGTTTAAAAAAGAGAAATGTATTAGAATGATTCCATGTTTCTGATAAACAAAAATATGTTGATAAGGGAGCCACCAACAGAGAAATGGATTATAGAAGGTGAGGGGCAGGAGAGTATAAAACATGCTCAAATTCATGTAAATTATAGTGAGATTTCCATATTGATATCCTTTATAAAGGCACAGAGAATTTGTGTGGTTTTCAGAAGTCATAATAACATAAGATGAACCTTTGGTCGGGTGTGTGTGTGTGTGTGTGTACATAAAGTCTATTTAGATCACATTATTCCCTTCAGAATGAAAAAGGAAAAACAGACCTCACTACCATTACTCACTCCCATGTAATTTTGGAAGCTTCGAGAGAAGACACAATAGGAAGAACCTCTCTTGAAAATGCCCCATCTATGTCAGAATATATTATTTCTGGACATGGTTGGATGTAGAGTAAGAGGATCATCTCTTTTGCTATGTAACACGATGGAAACCTCTTGATGAAGAAGATTCTAGGTCTTCACTCTTCAGGAACTGTTACTGGCTTCCAAATTCATATATTGAAGTACTGTCAGTACGTCAGAATACGTGCATATTTGAAGAGTCTTTAGAGAAGTAATTAAGTAAAAATGAGCTCACCAGGATGGGCCCTAATCCAGTATGAATGGTGTCCTAGGAAGAGCTTAGGACATAAGCACACACAGAAGGAAGCCTGTGTGAAGACAGAGAGAGAAGATAGCTGTCTACAAGCCAAGCAGAGAGGGCTCAGAAGAAACCAACTGATCTCGGACGTTCCAGACTCCAGAACAGTAAGAAAACTAATTTCCATTGTGTGTCAGCCACCCAGTCAGTGATACTTTGTTAAGGCAGCCCTAGCACCACCATACGGAATTTAATGGGGTTTTTCAATTTGTGTGTTTTTAGGAAAAAAGTCTCAATTTCCAAGACAGATTTTCCTCTCCCTTTTATAAAGAAGATCCCACAGTATGCAGTTCTCTGTCTACAGGTTAGGTGGTGGTTTGCTTCTTTCCATTTACCAGCTTTGACTCTCTGTTGCTCATCTTCCTACTGGCTCAGTAGAATGGATAACAAGACCTGCCAGGAATTGCAGGGATTAATCAGGGACTGTCACATCTTTGAAAAGGGCTCCTAATTTTTGGAATTAGGAAGAGCATATGTTCCACTCATCATATATTCACTTATTTTTAACATTATTTTCACAAATGTGCCTTCTTAGTTTAAAAAAAAAAAAGTCTTAAAATATACCACAGAGGGACCTGGACTACTTTGATCTTCGAGATTCCATTTTACTGGAATAGGTGGGCAAGCACTAAGTGGTGAATAAGAAATATCTGGGTCCTGAATTTTGCATCACAGTACAATAGCATAACCTTGGTCTCTCTTGGCTGCTTAGTTTCATTATCTGCAGGAAAAAACTATAATAAAATGTGATTTACTCACACGCACCCAACATAGTTGTAGTCACTTTTAGTATAAGTAGAAAAATCTACTAAACTAAAGCCCATAACAAATATCATTGTCTACACACTGAAAGGGAATCAGTCCTTTCATAGAAGGTGGTGTGTCTTTTTAATAAAACAAACATATAGTATGGATTTGGCTTTAAAAAAAAAAAAAGATGCTACGGTAATTATACCTCTTTGACATTTACAGAACACGTTGTCATTTGTAAATTACTTCACAAGCATTCACTGTAAAGGAAATCACTGAAACAAAAAATTACTATAGTAATTCTTATTTCCTCTGGAAATGTAGGGAAATTTCTTTATTTAGAAAATAAGGACAGAAATTCTTAGAAGATAAAACTCAACAGAAAAGTATCTTCCTTTCATCAACATTTCAGTTACTGCTTTAAAATAATAAGTCACCAACTGGGTGACTCAGTTGGTTGGGCGGCTGCCTTCCGCTCAGGTCATGATCCTGGAGTCCCAGGATAGAGTCCCGGATCAGGCTCCCTGCTCAGCAGGGAGTCTGCTTCTCCCTGTGACCCTGCCACTTCTCGTGCTCTTTCATTATCTCACTCTCAAATAAATAAATAAAATCTTTTTAAAAAATGAAATAAAATAAAATAATATTAAGATATCTCAAATATTCAGAAAAGTAGAATAATATATACTCCTAGACTTTACTAGCAAAGGTTAATATTTATGACAGATTTCATTAAATAAAATAAAAAATTACAATTTCAGGTAAAGTCCTTGTGTCACTTATAATCCTATCTCTAGCTCTCTTCTCCAGACACAGCCACTATCCTGAAATTATTATTCTCTATAATGTTTTTATACTTTAACTAAATGTGTATATGTTCATAAATATCTATAGCATTCATTGTCATGCATGTTCTTAAAAGTTTTACATAAATGTTTTATTAAACATATTATTTCTGGAAATTATTTTCCTTACTTAATGACTTTTAGATCTATCCATGTTGATAAACACAGATAGTGTACATTCATTTTTATTAGTAATATTCCAATATGAGTCCTTAGCAATTCATTTATTCATTTTCCCATTAGCATACTTTTTGGTTGTGTTTAATTTCTTGCAAATCCATGGGATTATATATTGAACCTCGTTTTATATGTCTCTGTACTACACATGTGTAAAATATTTTCTTTAGTATATTTGCCCTGATTTGGGCCACAAATAATCATATCATCAAATGCACTAGGTATTGTGAGATTTTTCCCTTCTTACATGTTCAAAAGGTGTATCAGGCTTGAGTTTGTTTGGTTGGTTGGTTGGTTTTGGTGGTGGTGATGTTTTTTGTTTTTTTTTTTTTTTTCAATACAAAGAAAGTACATTTGTTTTTTGAGCTTACATTGAGTTTTATATTCATCTCACACCCTTAATGACTATTCAGACATCCTACTCTGAACTGGCCATTCACACTGCTTATCCATTATGGCAGAATGACTGATGCTCACCTTTTTCCAGGAGTGCTAATTCCCTTATCTCTTGTTCCCTTGTAGAGACCTGGCTGTTAGTTCTATGAAAGCTGACTGGAGGAAGGGAGTTGTCAGGGCCCTCTCACAAACTACTCATAGATTTTCAACCCATCTGCAAATCAGAATAATTTTCACACTTACACTACATTCTACAGGTAAAGGAATAACTTTTAGGCCTAGTGAGGACATCTATTCTGAGTTACTTAGTGTCAATAACTGTCAAGTCTTCTAAGAACCTTGTATCAGTCAGAATCAAATAGGCTATAGTGTGAGAGCAAATCCTATAATCTGAATGATTTGATAAAATAACCGGTCATTCTCCTTCTGTATATAGTTCAGTGCAGACTGTCCTAGAAGGTACTCTGCCTGAAGACGTAAAGATCAAGCTGTGCCCATCTTATATATTCACCATCCAGAATACATGGCTTCCAAGTTCACCTTTAGAAAGGAAAGACACAGTAGGAGGATGGCCAAAAGTGATTTATAACTTTAGCCTAGAAGTGGCTTACATTACTTCAGTCTGCATTTCATTGGCCAAATCAATCAAATAGGTCCAACAGAACTGCAAAGAAGACGGTGAAATATCTTTCCATGTGCTGTGGAAGAGGCAAAAATGTGATAAACACATAGCTTTGTGTCTCGTACATCTGTGCCATATAAATGGATTTGCTTCTTGCAGATCTTCCAACTGGAAGGGAGGTTTCAGCTTTTTCCACTCTGCTAGGTAAATTACTGCTCATCCATCTGCTTTCCAGCTCCCAAAATTTGTTGACATTTCTATTTAGCTGTCATATCCGTTCCTATTATATTTGTCCTTGAGAGTTTATGTCTTTTTTATTCCTTTACTGTTAGTTAAGTGGGGTTCTAGAATACAGGAGTGATAAATGATTATGTTCGTTTTGCCATATTTAACAAGAAGCCTGAAAAGTTATTTGACACAGAGCTTTGTTAAAGCTACAAAATGATCCAATCTGTAAGTTAACAAATTCTTAAAGAGCCAAGTCTACCCTACACCTGGAAAAACTACCAACTAGACATCATTAAACATGTATGAGTAAAGTATTAAATTGTAGAACAATTTTCATTTCCACTAATCTTATCCTACATTATATAATATTTATTTATAGAATTTAATACTTCCAAAATATGCTGTATAGTTTAAAAGTTATTTTTATAGAAGTGAAACTGCAACTAACTTGGGCCATTTGGAAGCACAGTAATTCTAATTATTTAGCAAGAACACTGCTATCCATATGGTAGCAGCTTACCCAAATCACAGCAGACTAACAAGGGAACAGTTGCTTCCAGAGCTTACAGATTCTAACTTAGAGAATGACTGCAAGATCACATTATGAAAATGACACGAGGGAATAAAAGGTAAATGGAGAAATGAGGAGAAATAAACTAAAACTGAGAAAATTCTTAAAAAAAGAATACATTTGGGAAATTAGATAGAATATATGCCATCAATTTTAGTGATTTTTGACTCTAAACTAGTGGCATTTTTCTGCCACCAGCCAAACTAAATGGGATATCTGAAAAGAAAATAAGAATTATAGCCTGATGAAGAAAAAATAGGCACCTAGCTGGTCTTACATAAAATTCCTGGACACTTTAGAAACCGGACTAAAATGTCAGCTGCCTATGACAATATAAAATTCAGCAAGAAAAGACGTTCAAATAAGCAGAGTTTCAAATGTCTGGAAGACAAATTTGAAAATATAAGACTGTAAAATTACTAAGAAAGAATACTAAGCATTACTGAGAAATTTTAGCTGGAAGATTATGAGTTTACCTTTTTCCTATAACCTCCTTACTTGGCCAAATTAATCTGAGGTAAATGATGTCTTGTTTAACAAAAATTGTATTTATATTAGGTTAGAATATATAATTAAGAGGACCATACTTCAGTTATTTAACTATTTTCTTTCTGATCCTCAATAAAAATAAAATTAAGCTATTAAATGTCTTTCAATTTCTTTTTTCCAGTTTTATTGAAAAATAATTGACACACATCACTGTGTAAGTTTAAAACATACAGTATGACGGTATGATTTACTTATTGCGAAATGATGACCATATTAGATTTATCTAATGCTGATCTTCTCAGAAGAAGAAAAGAAAAAAATTAAAAAAAAAATTCCTCTTTGTGTTGAGAACTCTTAGGATTTACTCTCTTAACTTCCTTACATATCATACAGCAGTGTTAGCTATAGTCATCCTGCTGTACATTGATCCTTAGTACTTATTTATCTTAAAACTGGAAGCTGGTATCTTTTGACCACCTTCCTCCATTTCTTCCTCTCTTTTACCTTCCACCTCAGGTAACCATAAATCTGATCTCTTTTTTAGTATTTTGGTTTTGGGGGGGGGGGGG
>NC_081559.1:92682571-92747823 GCF_022355385.1 Mustela nigripes
GGGGGGGGGGGGGGGACAGGCTCCCTGCTGAGCAGAGAGCCCAATGCAGGGCTGGATCCCAGGACTCTGGAATCATGACCTGAGCCGAAGGCAGAGGCTTTAACCCACTGAGCCACCCAGGCGCCCCTGTGATCTCTTTTTCTTTGAGGTTTTGTTTTGTTTAAGATTACATATGTAAGTGGGTCATATAGTATTTATCTTTTCTGCCTGACTTATTTCACTTAGCATAAAGCCTTCAAGGTCCATTCATGTCTTCACAAATAGTAGGGTTTCCTCATTTTTTGTGTCTGAATAGTTGCAATTATACATATCTTATACATTATATATATTGCGTATATATATTTACACACACACACAGATACACACACAACCACAATCCACAATTTCTTAACCAATCCATCGATGGCCACTTAGGCTATGTCCATGAATGGTTCTTGTAAATATGCTGCTATATGAACATGAGGGTGAAAATACCGTTTTAATTTAGTGTTTTCATTTCCTTTGGATATATTCTCAGAAGTGGAATTGATACATCATATTTTAGTTCTATTTTTAATTTTTTTAAAATCTTCCACACTGCTTTCCATAGTTTCTATACCAAGTTACAATCCCATCAACAGTGCACAAGGGTTCCCTTTTCTCCACATCCATACCAGCATTTGTTATCTCTTATCTTTTTGATGACAACCATTCTAACACACGTGAGGTGATACTCACTGTGGCTTTAATTTGCATTTCCCTAATGATTTTGAGCATCTTTTCGTGTACCTGTGGCCCTCTCGGTATCTTCTTTGTAGAAATGTTTATTCAGGTCATTTACCCATTTTGCAATTGGGGTATGTAGGTATGTATTAAGCCCTGTGAATTCTTTATATTTTTAGAGATTAACCCCTTATCAGATACACAGTTTGCAAACACTTTTCCCCCTTCTGTCATTTGTCTTTTCACTTTGTAGTTAGTTTCTTCTGTGCGCAGAAATTTTTAATTTGCTACAGTCCCACTTATCCATTTTTTAAATTTTGTTTCTTGTGCTTATGGTGCTGTATCTAAAAAATCATTACCAACACCCATGTCAAGGAGCTTAATTCTTCAGTTTTCTTGTAGGATTTTCATCGTTTCAAATGTTATATTCAAGTCTTTAATCAATTTCAAGGTCATTTTTGTGAGTGGTGTAAAATATCAATGCAGTTTCATTCTGTTACATACGAATATCCAATTATCCCCGTACTACTTTTTGAAGAAACTGTCTTTTCTCCATTGACTATTCATAGCTCCAGTGTCAAATATTACTTGGTCATATATATCTGGGTTAATTTCTGGGCCCTTAACTCTGTCTCATTGGTCTATTTACCTGTTTTTATGCCAATACCATACTGTTTCGAGGACCATAGCTTTATAATATAGCTGTAAATATAAAAGTGTGATGCTTCCTGCTTTTCTCTTCTTTCTCATGATTTCTTTGGCTCTTGGGGGTCTTTTATGATCTATATAAACTTTAGTCATTTTTTTTCTCATTTCTGTAAAAAAATGCCATTGGAATCCTGATAGGGATTGCATCATCTATAAAAGGCTTTTGGTAGTATTGACATTTAAACAATATTAATTCTTCTAACCTATGAACAGAAATTTCTTTACAATTTTTGTGTCTTCTTTGATTTGCCATCAATGTCTTATAGTTTTCAGCACAGAGATCTTTCAACTCTTTAGTTAAATTTATTCCTAAACATTTTATTGGTTTTGGCATTGTTATAAATGGGATTGACTTATTTTTTTCAAAAATTGTGTTGTTAAAGTATAGAAATGTTACTGATTTTTGAATGTTCATTTTGTATCCTACAACTTTACTGAATTCATTGATTTGACCCAACAGATTTTTTTGTCTGAATCTTTAGGATTTTCTATATATAAAACATGTCATCAGCAAATAGAGACAATTTTACTCCTTCCTTTTAATTCTGATACTTTTTTTTCATTAGCTGATTACTCTAGCTAGATCTACTAATACTGTGTTGAATAGAAGTGATGAGAGAGGCACCCTTGTCTTGTTCCTAATGTTAGAGGAAAAGCTTTCAACTTTTCATTATTGAGTAAGATGTTAGCTGTGGACTTTTCATATAATGTCTTTACTATATTGAGATATGTTCCTTATATACCTAATTTATTAAGAATTTTTATCATGAATAGATGTTGAATTTTGTCAAATGCTTTTTCTGCATCCATTGAGATGATCATATGATTCTTTTTTTCATTTCATTAATGTGATGTATCACATTGATTGGTGCATTAAAACATGTTTACATCCTAAAATAAATCCCACTTGATCAACATCACACCATCCTTTTAAAAGTGTTGCTAATTTCAGGTTGCTAGTATTTCATGAGAATGTTTGCATCAGTATTCATTAAGGATACTGACCTATAGTTTTCTTTTCTAGCAGTGTCCTTTCCTCGTTTTGGTATCAGGATAGTGCTAGCCTTATAAAATGAGCTTGGAATGGCTCCTTCCTCTTCAATTTTTTGGAAGAGCTTAAGAAGGAATGCTGTTGATTTTGTTCAAATGTGTGGTAAAGTTCATCAGTGAAGCCATCTAGTCCTAGGCTTTATTATGTTGTGATATTTTACTAAAAATCACTAAATCTCTTCCCTAGTAATTGGTTTATTTCTAGATTTAGTCTTAGTAAGTTGAATATTTCTAATATTTTTTCCATTTCTTCTAGGTTGTCCAGTTTGTTGGATTATAGCTATTCCTAGTGGACCCTCATGATCTTTTCAATGTCTCTGGTATCAGTTGTAACATCTTTTTCATTTATACTTTCTAAATTCAATACTTTTCTCCTTTTTCCTTAGTTAGTCTATCTAGGGAGGTTGTCAATTTTCTTTATCTTTTCAAATAACCAACCATGTTCATTAATTTTTTTCCAGTGTTTTTCTGTTGTCTATTTCATTTATTTCTATTCTAATGTATATTATTTCCACTAACTTTGGACTATTTGTTCTCCTTTCCCAAGTTCTTTAAAGTGTACAGTTAGATTGATAATTTAAGATATGTTTTGTTTCTTAATACTGGCATATCCTGCTATAAACTTCCCTCTTAGAACTGCTTTTGCTGCATCCCATAGGTTATGGATGTTGTTTTTCCTCTTTTGTCTGCCTTAAGAAAAAAATTTTTTTTTTTTTAATTTCCCCTTTCACTTCTTCAACCCACTGGTTGTTCAGGACAGTGCTGTTTAAATTTCCATGTGTTACTGAATTTTCTAATTTTCTTCTTGTTACTAATTTCAAGTTTCCTGCCACTGTGGTTAGAAAAGATACTTTGTATGATTTCAGTCTTCCTGAATTTTCTAAGACTTATTTTGTGGCCTAACACATGCTCTATAAAATCCTACAAAATGTTCAATGTTTATTTGAAAACAATGTATATTCTGCTGTTGTTGGATAGAATGCTCTGGTGTAACTGTTAAGTCTATTTGGTCTATAATGCAGCTCAAATCTGCTGTTTCTTTATTGATTCTCTGTCTGGATGATTTATACTTTGTTGACAGAGGGATATTAAAGTTCGTAACAATTACTGTTTATTCCTCCTTTTAGCTCTGTTAGTGTGTGCTTTATATACTTAGGTGCTCCAATACTGGACACACTCAATATTTATCATTGTTGTATCTCCTTGATGTATTAACCCAATTATTATTATATAATGACCTTTTTATCTCTCTCTCTCTTTTTTAAAGATTTTATTTATTTGACAGAAAGAAAGACAGTGAGAGGGGGAACACAGCAGGGGGAGTGGGAGAGGGAGAAGCAGGCTTCCCGCTAAGCAGGGAGCCCCACGTGGGACTCAATCCCAGGACCCTGGGATCATGACCTGAGCCAAAGGCTCAACAGCTTAAGAACTGAGCCACCCAGGCGCCCGTTCTTTGTCTCTTTTTACCATTTTTAGTTTAAAGTCTACTTTTTTTCTGATTTAAGTTACCCCCCCCCTTTTTTTTTGATTGCCATTTGCTTGAAATATCTTTTTCCATCCCTTCACTCTCAGTCTATGTATCATTAGGGCTAAAGTGAGTCTCTTCTGGGTAGCTTTTCATTGATCTTGTTTTTTTTAATCCATTTTGCCACTCTATATGTCTTACATTTAAAGTAACTATTGTTAAGTAAAGACTTATTGCTGTTATTTTGTTAATTGCTTTCTGTTGCTTTGTAGATTCAATGTTCCTTATTTCTTATTCGCTGTCTTTTTTGTATGTGTTTTGATGTCTTTTGGTCAATATGCTTTGTCTTCATCAAGTTCTTTTCTATAATTACTAGAGAATTTTCCTTCGGGGCTGTAAGAACTTACATAAAGTACTTAAATTTACAGCATCCTCTTTTTAAAACTGATAACTTTAATAGAATTAATGAATTTTACTCTTCCTTCTTCACCTCTTTCCATTTTAGGTTATTGATATCATAATCTATATTTTTTTGATATTGAGTAACTAATAAGAGATTACTGTAGTCACTATTTTTGCTATGTTCTTTTTATAACTTTTAAACTAGAGTTGCAAATGAGTTATGCATCACTGTTCTCGTATTGCAAAATCATTCTATGACTATATATTTATCATTACCAGTGAGCTTTTTGTGGGGTATTTTTTATTTTTTTGTTTTTTTGTTTTTGCTTCTTTTTTTTTAAATGTTTTTATGATAATTAGTTCTGTTTACTTCTGCTCAAAGAATTCTCCTTAGCAATTCTTATAAGGCAGATTTGGTGGTAATAAAATCCCTCAGCTCTTGTTTGTATGAGAAAATGTTTATCTCTCCTTCATTTCTGAAGAACAGCTTCAATAGGTATAGAATTCTTAGTTGACATCTTTTGTGCTTTTAATATTTTGAATATGTTATCCCATTCCCTCTCTGACCTAAAAAGTTTCCTCTTAATTTCTAATTTTTATTTATATGATTTTAAATTTTTCAATAGGTTATAAAATTAACGTCATACACTAATACTAAGATAACAATGTGAGATTTTAAATAAGTTGTTCAATTGCTTGGGTGAGTTGAAGAAATTGTGCTATAAACAAAGATAAGCACACAGGTATGAAATTTGTAGAAGGAATATCCTTGAGAGTGATATTATATTGAAATGGAATGTTTTTAGTACTGCGGTCATTTCCTGTTACTGGAAAACATAACTCAACATAGATTTAATATGTGCAAGTCCCAGAATAAAATGGTTTTTATTTTCTCCAAATTTCTTAGAATACTAAGAATGGTATGTTAGTACACACTTACAGACATGTGTATAAACAGAGATAAAAGCAATTATCAGCAATGACCTAAAAAATCTTAGCCATTACACTCATTTTACAGAGAAGTAAGTTGATGCTTCTTTTTTTTTTCCTAATGGGTACAAAGAAAAGTATTAGAATGGTCAAAATTAAAACTAAACCCATGTCTTTTAGGGGAGAATTATGATTACAGGTAATCCATGTGAGAATTCTTCTGGTTTCCAACTCAAATTTATAAGATCTGGCAATGCATTGAAAAAAAAAGTGCCTATCATGACTTCCAGGTTTGGAGAGCATTGGCGGTTGCCTGATGCTGAATTTCTCCCACCGCTATTGCAACAAAAAATTATCAATAACAAGAAAAATCAAACCACACATGACCCTTGTGTTCACCATTGCTAGATACATAGAATATGAACACACACACAACACACACATACACACACACACAGAGGCTTCAAATTATATGTAAGTAGAAAAGTTCTAACAGATTACTTCAATGATCACTTAATAAATACAACCTACTGGTTAAGGAAAGTGGGGAGATGGTGCATCTCCAGAGATTCCATGGAAAAGACTAAGAGGAGTGAAACTCGTAGATGAAGGACTGACAAATCATTTCCAGAAGAAAGTTTACTAGTAAGTTCAAAATACAGAACACAGGTCAGAACTTGGTAGTTCAGATATAGATGCAGAGAAAGGCCCTGAAAGTGTGTGGCCCTGGAAGTGGCAGTTTGGAGAAGCATTCCTGGGGGAGAATCCCAGAGGGAGAAAATGGCTTGTAGGACTTAGAGTTGAGGCATAAAGGGAAGGAGGGAAATAGAGGGCAGAAATAAAGGATCCAGTAGAAACAAAGGTGAAACAAGACATACCAGTAACCCCCCCGACACACACTACTTCTGGCAACATGGTAAATGGAACTTCACAAAAGAGGGCAAAACTGACAGAAAAGGATGTTTTTAAAATAAACGCTGTTTTCAAGAAATGAATAAGAACAGAAATAAAGCAGACTATATCCATTCAAAACCATAAAGAAAAATCAGAAAATGTGAAAGAATTTCTGCTGGTGAGAAGTCTCCTCTACACAAGAAGCTGAGAAAATACCGTAACACAATACATGAAATTGTAGTAAATATCCTCGAATAAACATGTGGATATATTTTTAAAACCTACCTTGAATGAAAAATACAAATGCTAAGACCATAATGGACAAAGAAAAAAAAAAAGAAGAAGAAGAAGAAGAGAAAGAAATAAGATAAAATAAGAATTTACTGGGACGCCTGGGTGGCTCAGTTGGTTGGACAACTGCCTTCTGCTCAGGTCATGATCCTGGAGTACCAGGATCGAGTCCCACATCGGGCTCCCAGCTCCATGGGGAGTCTGCTTCTCCCTCTGATTTTCTCCTCGCTCATGCTCTCTCTCAAATAAATAAATAAAATCTTAAAAAAAAAAAAAAAAGAATTTACTGAACTCCAGAAAAAAAATTAAAGAGGAAAAGATCATTTCAAAAAATGAACACTAAATCATAGATGCCCAAGAAAGAAGAGACTCAAATAAACACAAAATACAGGGTGCTGAAAAAAACTAGGGGGAAAAAAAAAAGAGAAATAAGATGAGATAAAGAAAGAAGTAAAGTGGGTCCAAGAAAGTGGAATAAAAAAGGGAAGCAGAAAATAGGCACATTAGATGTTCCTGGGGAAAAAATATTATAGAACAAATCCCTGTTTAAAAGTATAATTTTAAAAACATGTTCCAAAAATTATTTTTTTTAAGATTTTATTTATTTATTTGTAAGAGAGAGAGTGAGAGCGAGCACAGGCAGACAGAGTGGAAGGCAGAGTCAGAGGGAGAAGCAGGCTCCCTGCGGAGCAAGGAGCCCGATGTGGGACTCGATCCCAGGACGCTGGGATCATGACCTGAGCCGAAGGCAGCTGCTTAACCAACTGAGCCACCCAGGCGTCCCATGTTCCAAAAATTAAAAAAGACCAGAACCTATATATTGAAAGGACCCAGCAGATACTGGTGGAAATCTGACCCAGAACAATCAACCCTGAGACATAAATTAGTGAAACTATAAGATTTTCAAGATAAAGAAAAGTAATCTGACAAAAAGATGAATTAACTAACAAATGCCAAAAATAAAAAATAAAAAATAAACTGGCAGCAGACTTCTTGGAAGCAACATACAGATCAAGGCCTCAGTGAATTTTCAAGAAAGGTAAAGAGAAAATGGGAATCAAAAATATTGTATCCTGCTAAATTAACCTTCAAAGAGTTTTTAAAGTGCCAAATTAAGGAAGTACTTTGTACTGTGACTTTGCATAGTCATCTACTGCATGTTGAAATGCATCCCACCAAAGACAAGTTGGCTAAAGAACTGAACATAAGCATTTCATATATATAACTGTAAAATTAAGACTACAATGAGGGTGAAGTCATGGGTAAAAGAATAATAAACAAACCATTGGTTCTGCAAAATAGAAAGAATTCACCTAACATATGGAATCATAAGAAAGAGAAAAATGGGAAACTAGATAAGATCACAGGTAAGAACTAAAAGTCATTTAAAACTAACATAACACATAGTAATAGATTAGGTTACATAAAAGGGAGGAAAAGGCACTATAAGAAGAATTGATATAAAGGTAGTCTCTAAAATAAAAATAAAAGCATACCTAAATACCAAAACTAGATTTAGAAGCAAAAAGTGTACTCCAAATAAAGACATATAGTAAATATGGATGATATACACTATAATTCAATATAAGATGATGGACTTGAGACCAGTCCTGTCAACAGTCTTATCAACGAATGTGAAGGTTAATTCATCTGTTATAAGACATTTAATTTTTACATTGACTCAAAAATTGAAACCTAATTCCATGCTGATGGTGAAAATTAGACATAATTAAAATGTGGTCATTCAAAAAGGCTAAAAATAAGGGGATAGATGAAGATGTAATAGGCAAATGAAAACAGTAAGAATGCAAGTGTTGCATTCCTCACATCAGATAAAGTAAAATTAGCCAAAAATGATGAGAAGAGTCAAATAAGGATACATTATAAAGTTAAAGCTACATTCTACAATGAAGTTATAACGGTTTTTAATATCTATGTGCAAAATACAAGCAACTGTGCATAGAAAAAATAGAAGATGCAAGAAAAACCAGAACGCTAATAATAGGGAATTTAACAATTGTTCAGTCTAAGTGAAGACAAGCGGACAAAAAATGAGATATTGAAACACCTAAAGTACATAATTAATAAGGTACATATATAGTCACACCAATAATAGAGGATAAATCATTTTAAGTGCAGAGACCATTTATAAAGATCACTTATAGTTTATAACACAAAGAAAATAGCAGAGTTTCTATAAAATAAAAATACCACAATTATTAACATAAATTTATTAAAAACCCTATCCAAAATCCTTTCTTAGAAAAAGACTGAAAATAAATGTAAAGGAAGCATGAGGAAGTTAATAATGAAAACAATGTCAAAATAAATGAACATAATAACAGTCGATCAAATTCATAATCCAAAATCTTATTTTGTTTAAAAAATAACCAGAAGACAAACCACTATATTAAAGAATAACTGAACAGAGAAAGGACAGATATATAAATATCAAAAATGACACATGGTAAATAATCCCATACAGATAATATGTCTATGCAAATAAGTTTGAAAATCTGGAGGAAATGGGTCATTTATCTTAAAAATATAATCTATCAAAACTATTCCCACTTTGAACAGACCATGTCTACAGAAAAAAACAGAGACAATTTTCAAAGAAATAATACAATAAAGTATCAGGTCTAGCTGTTTTCACAAAGAAATCCTACCACACCTTTAGTGACCAGAGAGTCTCAAAACTACATAAATTATTTAGAACATAGAAAATGAAGGGAGGGGCTCCTGGGTGGCTCAGTTAGTTATGCGGCTTCTTTTGGCTCAGGTCATGATCCCAGAGTCCTGGGATTGAGTCCAGCATCGGGCTCCCTGCTCAGCAGAGAGCCTGCTTCTCCCTCTGCCTCTGCCTGCTGCTCTCTTCTACCTCTGCTTGCTCTCTATCTCTCTGTCAAATAGATAAATAAAATCTTTTTTAAAAATTTTAAAAGAGAAAATGAAAGGAAACTTCTATATTACAGCTATGAAATAAACATTATAATATCTCAACTTGGTATACAGAGCAAAAAGAAGAAAACCACAAAGTGAAGTATGTGTTACAAATGCAAAATAGCTCAATATTGGAAAATATATGGGTATAATTCACACTTAGTAGATACAAAGAAAAAATCTTGTGTTTATATGTTTATCTTTAAAGATAGGCCTACATACAGACGGCTAACCTATGAAAAATATTCACCATCACTAGCCATCAGGGAAATTCAAATCATCATAGAGATACCACCTTAAAACAGTTAGAGTGGCCAAAATTAACCAAACAAGAAACAACAAATGTTGGAGAGGATGTGGAGAAAGAGGAACCCTCTTCCCTTGTTAGTAGGAATGCAAGTTGGTGCAGCCACTTTGGAAAACAGTGTGGAAGTTCCTCAAAATTTTAAAAATAGAGCTACCCTATGACCCAGCAATTGCACTACTGGGAATTTACCCCAAAGATACAGACGCAGTGAAAAGAAGGGCCATGTGCACCCCAATGTTCATAGCAGCAATGGCCAATAGCCAAACTGAGGAAAGAGCCGAGATGCCCTTCAACAGAGGAACTGATGAAGATGTGGTCCATATACAATGGAGTATTATGCCTCCATCAGAAAGGATGAATACCCAGGGCGCCTGGGTGGCTTCTGCCTTTGGCTCAGGTCATGATCCCAGGGTCCTGGAATCGAGCCCCACATCGGGCTCTCTGCTCCATGGGGAGCCTGCTTCCTCCTCTCTCTCTGCCTGCCTCTCTGCCTACTTGTGATCTCTGTCTGTCAAATAAATAAATAAAATCTTTAAAAAAAGAAAAAAAAAAGAAAGGATGAATACGCAACTTTTGTATCAACGTGGACGGGACTGGAAGAGATTATGCTGAGTGAAATAAGTCAAGCAGAGAAAGTCAATTATCATATGGTTTCACTTATTTGTGGAACATAGGGAATAGCATGGAGGACATTAGGAGACAGGAGAGAAAAATGGAAGGGGGGGAATTGGAGGGTGAGATGAACCATGAGAGACTGTGGACTCTGAGAAACAACTGAGGATTTTTGAGGGCAGAAGGGTGGGGGGATGGGTAAGCCTGGTGGTAGGTATTAAGGAGGGCACGTATTGCATGGAGCACTGAGTGTTATAGGCAAACAATGAATCATGAACACTGCATCAAAGACTAAGGACGTACTGTATGGTGACTAACATAATAAAAATACTAATAATAATAAAATAAGAAGATAGACCTAAAAAAAGGCCTTCAACACAATTTAATACCCATTCTAATACAAACTCTTAACAAAAAACAGGAATGGATGGCTATTTCCTTAATATGATTGAATACACACACACATGTGCATGTGCTCCTCTTGTGACAGGTGGAACATGCCTCTCCCCACAAAGAAGTTCATGCCTTAGTCCCCGGGAACCTGTGCATATGTTCCCTTAAATGACCAGAGATACTTTGCTGATAAGGATTTCAAGATGGGGAGATTATGCTGGATTAGCCTGGTGGACCCAAAGTACAAACAAGTTTCCATAAAAATAAAAGAGAGATGCAGGGGTAAGGTTCAGAGAATTTTCAGAAAAAGATCTGATGAAACTACACTTCCAGCCAAAGAACTCAAGCCATCTTGCTAAGCTGAAAAGGCAAGGAAACTTCTTGCTAGTGTCTGGAATAAATGAAGCCTGCTGAGGGCCTGACTCCATTCCAGTGAGATCCATTCCAGACTTCTGACTGCCATAATGGCAAAGTAATAAATGTGTTGTTTTAAGCCACAAAGTGCATGATAATTTGTTACAGTGGTAATAGAAAACTGATCAATGCCTCAATCCTAAAAACAAAGTCTTACTTAATGGGGAAATCCTGGAGGCACTATCAATGAGAGTTAAGAAAGTTAAGAATACGAACTATCTTCACGACTATTTAAGATTTTTCTGTATTCGTACATTAAACCAGAGAAAACAAAGGCATGAGAATGAGAAAAAATATATACAAAACTATCTCTATTTGCTGATAACATAACTTTATATTTGAAAATCACCAGAAGATAAATGATAAAAAATGACTCATCTAATAAAAGAAATCAGCAAGCTCCAAGTTATAAAAGTAACATACATGTGTCAATAGCATTTTGTGTTAACCACTTAAAGAAGATAATGGATGAAAAACAAAAACCATCTATAAAACCAACAAAAGTATAAAACTTAACTTAGGGAAACAATTTAAGAAATGTTTAAGATCCCTACAAATAAAATTAGAAAACACCTCTAATAGACACATAAATAGACTTGAAATAAATGAAAACATAGCCCTTGCTTTTTGTTTGGATGTCTCGATACCCAGGTGTTATTTCTTTCTAAGCTAACTTTTAAGTTTTATTTAATCACAAAATTCTAATGAGCTTATGTTATTGAGCTGGACAAGCTGATCATAAATTTTGTAAGCAACAGTTATGAAATACAGAAAAAAAACAGTTATGAGAAGGGACTAGCCCTAGCAGATACTGAATTATACTGGCAAAGCCTCTCTAATTAAAACAGTCAGAGACTAGCTCATAAATAGACAGCTAAGGGGTGCCTGGGTGGCTCAGTCGATTAAGCATCTGTCTTCAGCTCAGGTCATAATCTCAGGGTCCTGGAACTGAGTCCAGCTTCAGGCTCCATGCTCAGCGGGGAGTCTGCTTCTCTCCCTCTCCCTCTGCTACTGTGTTCTCTCAGTCTTGCTCACACTCTCTCTCAAATAAATAAATAATAAATAGACAACTAAAATAGAATATGATCCCCATAAGAGATTCAACTGCACATAGAAAGGGAATATCTGACAAAGATATTCTCTCAATTGCAGGGTCAAAGAGAGAGTCTTTTATGAATGGAACAGGTACTGGAAAGACTTCAAAAAAGAAAAGAATTAGATCCATTACCCACATTATACACAAGAACACACTTTGATCCAAGATTCAAATTTAAAAAATAAAATTATACTTGCTGTAAGAGAAATCATACGTACATTTAAACTGGGCATGGAAAAGCTTTTCTAATTATGACTGAAATTCCAAATGCAATATAGTTATCAATTTGATTATATAAAAACTCTTTAAACTTTTGCATGACAAAAAACACCTTAAACAAAGTCAAAATACAGACTGCCAATTGAAAAATAATGTAAGAACATACATTACAGATACAGGCTTAATATCTCTAATTACAAACATGAAAAAATAAAAGCGGAGATAAAACTGCCTATAGAAATATGGGCAAGCAACACAGACAAGTCACAAAATGATCTATAAATATCGCCCTTAAGTATAAAGGTAAATACTCAAATTCACAAACAGTAAGAGAAATGCAAATTAAAATCTTATTACAATAAAGTTTCTCACATTTCAGATTAGGAAAAAGCTTAAAAAAACTTGACATATGTTCTCTTTGTATGTTTGTTGATGGTAATGGAAGATGGCATCACTCCCATAAAGAATGTAGCAATATCTAAGCAAACATATATATTTATCCTTTTCCCAGCAATCATACTTTTAGGAATTTATCCAGAAGGAAAAACTCCACCAATATCAAAATATAGGAGCAAAAATTTATTCATTGGGGAATTAACTGTAACTGCCTACTATTAGAAACCTACATGTCTAAGCACAGGAATCTGTTCAAAGAAGCTACAGTGTACACATTCAATGAAGCAGTATACAACTACCAAAAAAAAAAAAAAGTGAGGAAGATCTTGAATAACTGATATGGGGCAACTTATAGAAAATAATATTAGGTGACAATGCAAAAGAGATTATATATATAGCATGCTACTCTAAAAGAAAGAAATGAAAATGACAAAACATAAAGAAATACAGAAGGGGGACACCTGGGTGGCTCAGTCAGTTAAGCGACTGTCTTTAGCTCAGGGCATAATCCCAGAGTGCTGGGATCAAGTCCCCCATCAGGCTCCCAGCTCCATGGGGAGTGTTTCTCCCTCTGACCTTCCCTCTCACACTCTCTCTCACTCTGTCTCTTTCAAATAAATAAATAAAATCTTAAAAAAAAAAAAAAAGAAAGAAAGAAATACAGAAGGATAAACTAGAAAACAAGAACACTGATTATCTACAAAACAAAGGAGACAGTATAAAAACATACGAGAGGGAGTAACACTCCTCCCAGTAACTGTATGTATACTTTTGATTTCAGAACGATGTTAATGTTCAATATATTTTTAAAATAAAATTAAATCAATACAGATGACAAGAGGAAAACTAAATCTAAAACTGAAAGTAAACTAAAAAGAAAAAACAGGAAAGAAAGTCTCTCTTCATCCCTGCCAACACAACAAAAGCAAAAAAATATTCTCTGCCACTTTCAAAAACCAAATTATGAAAATAATTTTATATTCAGGGTCAGCATTTATTTATGTTTTAAAAGGGATAGGAATAGAAAATTTCTTTCTAAATCTACTCTGGTAGTAGGGATAAAAAAACAAAAGCAAAAGTAACAATACAATTTGAGTTTTAGTGATAGGATTCTTTTTATAGTCAAAATTTATTACCTTTTCGGAACTCTTTTCAAGGGAAGTCACAGAGTATATTTTTAAGAATAGCAGCCTGAGAATTTAAGTATGTTTAACATGTACCAAATGATCACAGCTCTTAAAAGTTTGCCCATGTCAACAGTTCCTTTATATTAAAATAAAAGTAAAACCCACTTATTTGAATTTTATTCACCAAAATAATATATATCACTCTTTTTTTACTCATATAAACAGACTGCTTACTCTAAACTCAGATTTCTTCACTCATGCACTTCCACTTTAACAGAAAAAGGAACAAAGTAAAACAAAACCAAACACTGAATAAAGAAGACATTTTATTTCACTAAGTTAGGTACTATAAAGGTTCAATAACATCATCACTGATATCCGAAAAAAAAAAATGAACAGGCTATAAGACAGCTATTTAAAAACATAATAATAGAACCACAGAGAAACTCCCATCAAAATAAAAGAGAAAAAAAAAAAAGGATATTCAATGAGACAATTAAGAACAAAAGATCTTTAAACCCAATAGGCAAATCAATGATGAGGGAGCAGAGTGGCACCAAGAGTAACACAATTGCCCACCACACTGCAAACATAAGTGTGAAGGGAAAATTGCTTGAGGTGATTATCAAACATTAACAGTAATCAATGAGAGAACTAGTAAAGGGCATTAATTAAACCTCCATGGTGTCCCAGATTGTGAAAGTGACTTTCCAGCAAGGCACAAGCAGAAGCATGCATTATGGAAGTATCCTGTTCTAAATGATATGACAACCAGCCATTACTAAAATCAAAACAAGGGGAAAAAAATGCCACTTGTCCCTACAGTCTCTACGAAACCACTGAGAGGAAGACAATGTAAAGGTAGATATAAGTTTTGCATAAAAGGGATCCATAATTTCGGACAATTTTTACTGATTAAGGGAAACTTGGAGAAGTTAACAGACACAAAGATAACAGTGTTTTCCTGAATGTATCAGATCCACAAAGAAGGAAAAGAAGTGGAGATTTGAAATGGTTTAGTAAAAATCTGGAAGACTATAATTCATGAAGTTAGATAAAAATTAGACGACATTGACAACAATGTGACCTCAAAGATGTCAAGGGCAATGCTTCTGTTCATTGTGGTAGAAAACAGAGAAACAGAAATATTGCCACTTAACACATTTTCCTAATAACTAAATATTTTATGATAGCATGTGAGCCATTTCATAATTCTTTGAGACTCAATGAAATAAATAGTATAAATTTCATGACATAATGTTAAAAGATAAAAGGTTGTTTTCATTCAATATGCTGCCTGGAATTCAAAAGAGAACATGGCAACTTCTGGTTTCCATTCCATCATCTAAGCAGCTTGGAAGGTGTCCTTGCTGTCACCAAAACGAGAAAAAAAAAAGCTAAACTGAAAATCAACAACTTTTCTTCAATTCATCAGAGGATTTAGTCATGGGACAGATAACTGTCCCAAAAAGTGGAAAGACAAACAGGTGAATATGGAGAATCATAACTTACTGGAAGAACTTCAGGAGCAGAAAATGTTGCTGGAGCCACTACAGAGTAGGAAAACTTAAGCTGTGATTAACAAATTGCTGGTGATGTTAGTGTAGATGAGCTTTACAATTAAAAACTTCAGGAGGGCCCATTCCTACTAGAAATCCCTTATTTTCCTGAGTTTCACCTCCATAAGTCTGACCAGGTTCTCACAATCAAGAAAAATCTTAATGATGTGGATGGAACTAGAGAGTATTATGCTACGTGGAAAAAGTCAATCAGAGAAAGACAATTATCATATGATCTCACTGTTATGAGGAATTTGAAAAACAAGACAAGGGTCATAGGGGAAGGGAGAGAAAAATGAAACAAGATGAACCAGGAGACAAACCATAAGAGACTTTTAATCTCGGGAAACAAACTGAGAGTTGCTGGAGTGGAGGGGGGTGGGAGAAAGGAGGTGACTGGGTGATGGACACTGGGGAGGGTATGTACTATAGTGAGTGCTGTGAATGTGTAAGTCTGATGAATCACAGACCTGAACCCCTGAAACAAATAATACATCATATGTTAATTTTAAGAAGAAAAAAGGAAAAAAAAGAAAAAGAAAAATCTTCTCATGATCCCATCATGAGAATAGCCATTCTGAAGTATATCCAGAGAATTCACCTTGAAATGGCCCACCCTCAAAGGAAATTAGTTTACCAAAGCCTAACCAACTGGGATTTTACCAGAGCCTAACTGACCTGGGGAAAGGAAATATCCAAATCCAGATCCCTGCATCCTTCTTGTATTACCCTAAGTGGGAAGGAAAAACTTGTGAAGTTGGAGAAGCATTTTTTTTTAAAGATTTTATTTATTTATTTGACAGAGAGAGAGAGGTCACAAGTAGGCAGAGAGGCAGGCAGAGAGAGAGGGGGAAGCAGGCTCCCTGCTGAGCAGAGAGCCAGATGCGGGGCTCGATCCCAGGACACTGGGATCATGACCTGAGCTGAAGGCAGAGGCTTAACCCACTGAGCCACCCAGGCGCCCCTGGAGAAGCATTTTTAAAATCCACATCCTAGATGTGGAGAAAGGGGAACCCTCCCACTGCTGGTGGGAATGCAAACTGGTACAGCCACTCTGGAAAACAGAATGGAAGTTCCTTAAAAGTGAAAAATGGAGCAATTGCACTACTAGGTATTTACCGCCAAAATACAGATGTAGTGAAAAGAAGGGGTACCTGCACCCCAACATTCATACTAGCAATGTCCACAATAGCCAAACTGTTTAAAGAACTGAGACGCTCTTCAACAGATGAATGGATAAAGAAGATGTAGTTTATATATACAATGGAATATTACTCAGCCATCAGAAAGGATGAATACTTACCACTATGCTGAGCAAAATAAGCCAATCAGAGAAAGACAATTATCATATGGTTTCACTCATATGTGGAAAACAAGGAATAGAACAGAGCACCACAGAGGAAGGGAGGGAAAACTGAATGGGAATATATCCAAGAGGGAGACATACTGAGAGGCTCTGAACTCCAGGAGAGTTCATGAGAGACTCTGAGCACCAAGAACTGAACTGAGAGTTACAGAAGGGAGGAGGGTGTAGGGATGGGGTAATAGGGTGATGGGCATTAAGGAGGGCACATGTGATGATGAGCACTGGGTGCTATATGCAACTAATGAATCGCTGAACACTACATCAAAACTAATGGTGTACTATATGTTGGTTAATTGAACAAAATAAAATAAAATAAAGTAAAACAAAGTCCACATCCTAGGAGAACAGGTTCAATAAAAGATTGAGACCAAATCATAAGCCTATAATATAAAACATTTCCCCCTCTCCAAAATTCAGAATAACATTAATGAGGATCCAGCTCAATAACAGAAAATTACAATAAAATGAACTTCATTTACCAGACCTTAATCAGGAAGACTTCTCTAAGAAAACTCAAAAAGAAAAGTGAAAAAGGGGAAAAAATATAACAAGGACAGCTGAAGAAAATTTTAGCATTTCACCTCTATAACTACAGCAAACACACCCTAATCCTAGCCAAATAAAGACAAAATCTCATTCTAAAAGCCTGTTTAATCTAAGTTCCTTTTACACAATACACCATGTCCAGCTTTCAACAAAAGAATACAAGACATACAAAAGAATAAAATACCTACTAAAAGACAAAGCACACAGCTTGAAAAAGAGCAAGCATAAGATTCAATATCAGATATAGCAAAAATTTTGGCATTATCATACTAGGAATTTAAAACAACTATGATTACTATGCTAAAAGTCTAGCATAAGAAATTTACACTATGCAATCCTATATATTATGAACAGACAGATGGAAATTCTATGAAAGAATCAAAAAGAAATGATACAAGTTAAAAACACTAAAACAGACATGAAGAATGCCCTTTGATATGTCAATAAACTGGACATAGCTACGGAAAATATCACTAAGCTTGAAAAGTGTCAAAAGAAACTTCCAAAAGTGAAATATGAAGGAGAAAAAAAAGAAAAGTCATAATAGAGTTATGACGATTACAAATAATGTATCAGAAATCAAATGAATATCAGAAGTGAAAGAAAAGAAAAGAAAGGAGAAAGAGAAAGGGAAAGGAAAGGGGAGGGAAGAGAAGTAAAAAAAGGAATGTTTGAAGTAATTATGAATGAGAAATTTTCCAAAATTAATGACAGATGACCAACCAAAGATTCAGGAAGCTCAGGGAACACAAAGCACAGGATAAACTTAATAAAGAAAATAAATAAATAAATAAATAAATAAATAAAATGAAACAAAACAAAAAAACTGCATCAGGACATACAATATTTAAAACAGAAAAATCAAAGACAAAGAGAATATCTTGAAAAAAGCTGGCAATAAGAGGTTGAAGTGGGAAGGAGAAACACCTTAGCTATAGGGGAGCAAGGATTAGAATTACATCAAATTTCTTTCTTTCTTTCTTTATTTTTTATTTTTTTGAAAGGATTTTATTTATTTATTTGACAGAGAGCTAGCACAAGTAGGAGGAACAGCAGGCAGAGAAAGACAGAGAAGCAGGCTCCCTGCCAAGCGGAGCAGATAGCCCAGTGCTGGGCTGGATTCATGACTTCAGCCTGGATTCATGACTTCAGCCAAAGGCAGAGGGCCTCAGGACTGAGCCACCCAGGCACCCCTACATCAAATGTCTTTTAAAAACTATTCATGTGGGGCGCCTGGATGGCTCAACGGATTAAGCCTCTGCCTTAGGCTCAGGTCATGAACTCAGGGTCCTGGGATCCAGCCCTGAATCAGGCTCTCTGTTCAGCAGGGAGCCTGCTTCCCCTTCTCACTCTCTGTCTGCCTCTCTGCCTGCTTATGATCTTTGTCTGTCAAATAAATAAATAAAATCTTTAAAAAAAAAAAAAGCTAGGGTGTTAATAGTAAACAAAATAAACGAACAAAAACCTATTCATGCAAAAACAGAATAGAGTGTTGGCAGAAAAAGACCCACACTATATTATAAGCAACTAATGAATCCTTGAACACTACATCACAAACTAATGATGTACTATATGCTGGCTAATTGAACTAACTAACTAACTAAATCAATCAATCAATAAGGTTAAAAAAAATGCCATATGATCAAATGGATAACAATTTCACAACTGAAGATCCTGGATCAAAATCTCAATGCAAAGGAGGATTCTAAACCTAATAGTTCATCATCATTAGCATTTGTCTAAATAAAAGCACTGCTGATTAAAAAAAAAAAAAAGAAAGAAAAAGAAAAGAAAAAATACCCACCAACTCTAAATTCTATATCCAGTGAAATTAACTTTTAAAAGTAGAGACATAAAGACTTTCTCAAACAAAAATTTAGGAAATGTGTCATTAATAGAACTGCCCTGAAAGAAATGTTAGAAAGAAATTCTTTAGAGAGAAGAAAATGGTTCTGGTCAGAAACTTGGAACTACATAAATAAAGAAGGACTGTTAAAGAAGGAATAACTGAAGGTAAAATATTTTTTCTCATTCATAACTAATCTAAGAGATAATAGTTTGTTCAAAATTATAATAACAATGTATTGAGTAATTGTGGGTTATGGGTAGGAGAAATTAATGGCAGCAGTGTTATAAGGGATGAGACTAAGGGACTGGGAATATTCTGTTACAAGATACTGTACTATATGTAAAGTAGTATAGTTTTATTTGAAAGTGGACTTGGATTAGTTGTAAATTTACATTGCAAACTCTAGGGTGACCATTGAAAAAGGTACGGAAAAGAGACTATAATTGATATGTTATGACTGGAGACAAAATGGCATAATATAAAATGTTCAATTGCAATCAGAGATAAAAAAACAAAAGAAGTCAAAGAGAGAAACAAAGAATAGGGCAATAAAGAGTAAACAATAAATGTAAAAGATATTAATCCAATTATATAAATAATAATTTTAAATGTTAATAATTTTAATTAAATTAAATTAAAGTTAAATTAAATTATATTTGATGGATTAAATTTTTAATTAAAAAATAAAATAAAAAATTATTTTTAAATGTCAATGATACAAATATACCAACTAAAAGACGGAAAATGTCAGAGTGGATTACCAACAAGACCCAACTGTATATTATCTACATGAAACCCACTTTAAAGACACGGGTAAGGAGACACGGGTAAAATGTAAGGAGATAGAGAAAGAAATGCCATGCTAAAAGTAAGCAAAAGAAAGCTGGAGTCGTTATATTAATTCCAGACAAATCAGAATTCAGAACAAGAAAAACAGTTAGGAGGACACTGGGAGATGGAGAGAAGTGAGTTGGGGGAAATCAGAGGGGGAGACAAACCATGAGAGACTGAGGACTCTGAGAAACAAACTAAGGGTTTTGGAAGAGTGAGGGGTGGGGCATTGGGCACTTATTGCATTGAGCACTGGGTATGGTGCATAAACAGTGAATCTTGGAACAATAAAAAAATAAATAAATAAAATAAAATCACAAAAAAAAAAAAGAAAAGAAAAACGGTTAGGGCTATACAGAGATATTACATAACAACTAAGTGGTCAATTCCCCAAGAATATATATCAATCCTTGATGTGTATGAACCTAAGAAAAGAGCATCAAAATACATGAGGCAAAAACTGATAGAACTGCAAAGAAAAATAGATGAATTCCCTATTATAGTTGGAGACTTCAACACCCCTCAATCAGTAATGGACAGATCCAGCAGGCAGAAAATCAGTAAAGACACAGTTGAACCAAACAGCACCATCAATCAACGGGATATAATTGACACCTACAGAATACTCCACCCAACAATAACAGAATACACATTGTTCTCCACATTATACAGAACATTCACCAAGACAGACCAAATTTTCAGGCCACAAAATACACTTTAACAAATTTAAAAGAACAGAAATCATATAAAGTATACTCTGAGGACACAACAGAATTAAAATAAATATCAATAACAGAAATATGGCTGGAGAATCCCCAAATACTTGGGAGATTAAACACCACCCTTTGAAATAATGCATGGGTCAAAGAAGTCACAGGAGAAGTTAAACACTATTTGGAATTGAATGAATATAAAAATGCAACTAATTAAAATTTGTGGGATGTAGTGAGAGCAATGATTAGAAAGAAATTTATGGCACTGAATTCACATAGTAGAGAAAAAAGAAAATACCTAAAAGCAATAACCTAAGCTGCCTTAGAAAACTAGAAAAAGAAGAGCAAATTAAATCCAAAGTAGGCAAACTGAAAATAATAAAAATTAGAACTGAGATCAATAAAACTGAAAACATAAAATCAGTAGAGAAATATCTGAAACCAGAAGCTGGTTCTCAAAAACAGTCAGTAAAACTGATACACCTCTAGCCAGGTTAACTAAATTAAAAAAAAAAAAAAAAAAGAGGAAAAAATAAAAAGAAGAAGAAGAAGAGGAAGAGGAAGAGGAAGAGGAAGAAGAAGAAGAAGAAGAAGAAGACGACACAAAGTATTAATATCAGTAATGAAAGAGAGGTCATCAAAAATGATCTCATGGACATTAAAAGGATAATAAAGGAATATTATGAACAAATCTATACTGACAAATTTGATAAATTATGTGAATGGATCAATTCCTTGAAATACACAACATGCTAAAACTCACACAAAGAAAAATCTATAATAGGAGTAGGTGTATTTCTATTAAAGAAATTGAATCAATAATTAATAACCTGCCAAAACAGAAAACACCAGGTCCCAATGGGTCAACTGTGAATTCTAACAAACAGTCAAGAAAAATCTACACTAATTTGATGTAATTTATTTCAGAAAATCAAAGCAGAATATACATTTCCCAATTCATTCATGAGGCCAGCACTACACTATTACCAAAAACCATACAAGGACATAAGAAAGGAAAACTAAGACTAATATTCCCATAAACATATATGCAAAAATATATTGACAAAATATTAGCAAATAAAACCCAACATACATTAAAAAAATACATCATAACCAAATGCGATTTATTCCAGGTATGCAAAGCTGGTTCAACATTCAAAAATCAACTAACACAATCTAACATATACACAGACTGAAGTAAAATTACACCATCATATCTATACACACAGAAAAAGCACTTGGAAAAAAAAAAGTACTTAACAAAAACCAAAACCAATGCATCACAAAAATTCTCAGCAAACTAGGAATATAGGGGGAATTCTTCAACATGATAAATAAAGTTCATGGGGTGCCTGGTTGACTCAGTTAATTGAGTATCCAACTCTTGATTGCAGCTCAGGTCATGATCTCAGGGTCATGAGATTAAGCACCCCCAGCCCACCCAAAACAGGTTCTGCTTGAGTTTCTTTCCCTCTGTCCCCTCCCTGCTTGCACTCAAGCATATGCTCTTGGCTCTCTCTAAAATAAAAAAAGTTTTTTAAAGAAGAGAATAGCCACCAAAAAACCTACATTTAGCATCACTCTTACTTGTGAGAAACCAGATGTTTTCTTGCTAAGATCAGGAATGAGGCAAGGATGCCCATCCCTATCACTCCTATTTGACTTCAAACTGAAAGCCTTAGATAATACAATAAGACAAGAAAAGGAAATGAAAGGACTACAGATTGGAAAGGAGGAAATAAAACTTCTTTTGCCTGCAAATGATATGCTTGCCTACATAGAGAATCCCAAAGAATCTGTATCAACAATAATAACACATAGCCCTGAAACTAGTGATTGTAACAGAAAGCAAGGTATATAAAAGTCATTTGCTTTCTTGTATACTAGCAATGAAAAATTAGAATTTGAAATTAAAAACTCAATACATTTGTATTAGCACCAAAATATATGAATTACGTATCAATCTAAAAAATATGTATGAGTTACACGACAAAAAGTGAAGAACTCTGATGATGAAATCAAAGATGTACATAAATGAAGAAATATTCTAGGTACATGGAGAGGAAGACTCAATATTATCAAGATGTTATTTCTTTGCAAATTGCTCCATACACTAAAATCTCAGCAAATTATTTTGTAGATATCGAAAAAACTGATTCTGAAATTTATATGGAAAAACAGAAGACCCAGAACAGTCAATACAACATTAAAAAAAGAACAATTCAGAGGACTGACACTACTCAGCTTCAAGACTTACTTTAATGCTTCAGTATTTAACACATTGTTTTACTGGCAAATAGATAAATAGATAGTGGAATAAAGACAGAGAGTCCAGAAATAGATCCACATAAAAACAAATAATCTTTGAAAAAGGAGCAAAGGCAATTCGATAGAGAATGTAGAGTCTTTTAAACAAATGATCCTAAAACAACTGAATATCCACATGTTTAAAAAAAAAAAAAAAAAAAAAAACGAGGGACACCTGGTTGGCTCAGTTGGTTAAGCAGCTGATCCCAGGGTCCTGGGATCAAGTCCCACATCGGGCTCCTTGCTCTGCAGGGAGCCTGCTTCTCCCTCTGCCTCTGCCTGCCTCTGCTCGCTCACTCTCTCTCCCTGTCTCTGACAAATAAATAAAAATCTTTAAAAAAAAAAAAACAAAAAACAAAACGAATTCAGACATTGACCTCATTCTTTCCCAAAAATTAGACTGGATAATAGACCTAACTGTAAAATGTGAAACTATAAAACTCCTAGAAAACAATATAGGAGGAAATCTAGTTGATCTTAGGTTTAGAGAACTTATTGTTGTTGTTTTAGATGGAACATCAAAGAACAGTCCATGAAAGAAACACTGATAAATAGGACTTCATTAAGATTTTTAAAAAGCAAACAAAAAAAATTCTTCTCTGTGAAAGATGCTTTTGAAACACTCAAGAGGTAGGCCATAAGTTGGAAGGAAATATTTTCAAAACACATATCTGATAAAGGACTAGTATCCAAAATATACAAAGAATTTGCAAAACTCAACCATAAGAAAACCACTCAAAAAATTGGCAAAAGATTTGGACACCTCACCAAGGAAGATAAACAGATGGTAAGTAAGCATATGAAAAGATGTTGAACATCATAAGTGATTAAGGAATTGCAAATTAAAACAAGATACAACTACACACCTATTTAAAAATGGCTAAGATGGGGCGCCTGGGTGGCTCAGTGGGTTAAGCCGCTGCCTTCGGCTCAGGTCATGATCTCAGGGTCCTGGGATCGAGTCCCGCATCGGGCTCTCTGCTCAGCAGGGAGCCTGCTTCCCTTCCTCCCTCTCTGCCTTCCTCTCTCTCTGCCTGCCTCTCCATCTGCTTGTGATTTCTCTCTGTCAAATAAATAAATAAAATCTTAAAAAAAAAAAAAAATGGCTAAGATCCAAAACACTGACAATAGCAAATGCTGGCAAGAATGTGAAGCAATGGGAACTCTCAGTTATTGCTGGTAGGAATGCAAAATGACACAGCCACTTTGGAAGACAGTTTGGCAGTTTCTTACAGAACTAAACAAACTCTTACCATAAAATACAGGAATGTGCCCATTGGTATTTTTCCAAATGAGTTGCAAACGTATGTTCACATAAAAATCTGGAGATGAATGTTTATAGAAACTTTATAACTGCCAGAACTTGGAAGCAACCAAGATGTCCTTCAATAGGTGAATGGATAACAAATTGTGATATAGCTATGCAACAGAATACAGTTGGAGGAAGTAATCAAGAGGGTGTGACTTCTAGTTGACCCTTGGTCTGGACCTGGGCAACTGGAGGCTCCTCATTCCCTCCATTGTCCTGGGAATATATACTCTGTACACAGTGGGAACTTCTCTAAGGATGTAGCCCCAAGGGAGTGTTTTGAGACCATCTGGCTGGGAGGGGGGGGGGATAATATGTGACTGGCCCCATCTAAATCCTCTATATAAACTTTTAAGATTTGGCAGGTGGGTTCATAGATCTACTCATTTTTGCAGCCACCTAAAACAAGCCTCGTAAGTTAGTTCTCTTGCTTATTAAAATGCCACCTACCAGTCTGGAGTGGTCTGCCTCTTTCTTTGGTCTCTTCTTGCCCTGTGTATATGGGGTGGGAGTGGGGGGGGGGGTAGTTGGTAAACCAACAAACACTATTCGTGATAAAAAGAACTGAGCTATCAAGCCATGAATATACATGGAGGAACTTCAAATACATATCATTAAGACAAAGAAGCCAATAAGAAAAAGGCTAACTACTGTATCATCCCAACTATATAACACTCTGAAAAAGATAAAACTATGCAACCAGTAAAAATATCATTGAATGTCAGGGAACAGAACTGGGGAGAGGAAAGTTGGGATCAACAGGTGGAGCAGATTTTGGGGTAGTGAAACTATTCTGTACGATACAGTAACAGTAGATATATATCATTATACACTTGTCCAAACCCATAGAATGTGCAATACAGTGAATTCTAATGCAGACTATGGACTATAGTACTATATTGATCTGGCTCACGAATTGTAGCAAACACTACACTGATGCAAGATGTATGAAACTGTATGTGTGGAGGGGAGTGATGAGAAGATATATGGAAACTGTATTTTCCACTCAATTTTTCTGTAAATCTAAAACCACTGTAAAAAATAAAGTCACCGAATTAAAAAACAAAACACGGCAAAAACAAGCAGCCTAAAAATGAAAACATTCTCTGGAATTATTAAGAAAACGGTGTCTGCAGAATCCCACAAACACACATTCAAACAATAATCACCCAAATCATCTGCTTAATCTTTTGGGCTTCACGGGGGCAGGCAATAAAAGGCAGAAAAGCACTTTTCAATGGACTTGCCAATTGCATATGGCATAAATCAGAGTGAAGCAGCAAAGACAAAATACACTCATTTGTGAAGTCAAAAGAAAAAACACAAAACAAAACAAAATCACAATATTACTTTGTTCTTCAATAACAGAGGTAGTCTTTTGAGCCTCTCCCAGCCAGCTGTGGATTCCAAGAAAACAGTAACTGATGATAATGATTAATTCTAGGGATGAGCGTTTCACTGTTTTATAATTTAAAGCACTAGTGAAAGGCATTTAAATTTGGAAAAAACTTGGTAAAATACCAGTGCTTCCGTTTAAGACCTTCTGGGGAAAATTAAACACAACTGTGAGCATATTTCTATATACTTATGTCATGATTTTTTTGGTACCAGAATTTAAAGTAAAACAGTTACAAATAATTTTTAAGCCTAAATTTTCCCTTTTAAAAGTTGTAGTCCATTTCCTTTACAGATTTGTAATTCGGTTTATTATTGAGCAAGGTAATATTGTTTTTTCAAATCAATGTCATAGAAAGCATTCATTTGGACAGATTAACTTACTGCCATTATTTCTTAAGAAGTAATAATGTATAATTATTAAATAAGTAATAATTACGTAATGCCATTAAGTTAATGGATTAACTTTCTGCCATTATTACTACAACAAAAAATCTACAACTAAAATGTTAGAGAACCTTCTTAATCATGAAAACAAAAGTAAACAAAAACAAATTTTAAAAAAGAAAGTCGTGGGACGCCTGGGTGGCTCAGTTGGTTAAGCCGCTGCCTTCGGCTCAGGTCATGGTCCAGGGGTCCCGGGTTCGATTTCCGCATCGGGCTCCTTGCTCGGCAGGGTGCCTGCTTCTCTCGCTGCCTCTGCCTGCCTCTCTGCCTGCTTGAGTGTGTTCTCTCTCTCTCTCGTAAATAAATAAAATCTTAAAAAGAAAAAAATAATGAAAGTTGTGAAAATGATAAATGTTTGCCTAACTTACATACCAAGTTTGAGAGTCAACTGGAATTTTTACTATTATAAAGAAGGGCTCAGTCTTTTATTACTGTAGTAACAGTAGAAACCTATTTTAATTGGGTGATATTTTGATAAACCGTGGTAATATATGCCCTATCCTCTATAGTTGCACTACTAACTATGGAAGAATTCAGAGCCCTGCCTGGTCTATACTCTGAAATAGTCATAACTGAAACTGAAAACTTCTCTGATGAAATCCCAACCTGGTTATAATGTTCCCTTCACAGGGACTCATAAGGAAACCTTCTGAAATTACGTTGTAAAATATCTAGGTGAATCGAAGATAAAAACACCGAAGACCTCTTTACCTTAACATGGCATTTTTCCCGTCACTTCTGGTGCACCAGACCTGCCGGGTTTGATAACCTATGTCTAAGTCCCAGGGCCTGGACAGGTGATGTGGCTTGTAACTTTGATGTCGAAAGGTGACTCGCTCCTTTGAATCAGAGCTGAAATCCAGAACAGCTCTTCCACTGAGGTTAATTTCTTTAAGATGAGGCAGTCTACATTTACTCCACGGTCCTACTTTAAGGCTGAAAGTATATTCCTCTTCGCCAAGAGGACAGGAAATGGGAGTGTCACAGGCCCTGGACTCGGTCAGGTTGGGGCACGGAGACCCGCCGTAGAGAGGGGGAGCGATGGCCGCCCGCGTCCTGTGCTGCAGTTGCTTCTCACAGCCCTCGCGGCACTCGGACCACGGCGAGAACTCCGACACGATACAATCCCGGGGGCAGGGCACGAGGCAAGCTTGTTCTGTGGGCGGCTGAGGGGCAAAGTGTTCACAAATCTCATTGACGACCCTGGTTCTGTTCAACTTCTGAACGCAGCGCACGGTGCGGTCCTGCAGCCCGTGCTGCGCCGTCACGCACGCCGCGGTCCGAGGCGGCGCTTGGCCGGCGCTGGCGGGAACCAGCACGCAGCGGTGCCAGTCGGAGACCTCCCACTGGAAGAGGTCGCTGTGCCAGTCACACACCCGGAAGCAACTTCTTTCCTTGGGAGGCCTGTGGTTCTCGTCGCAGTTGGAGACGGGACTCGTCCGCCCTTCCGCGTGGAAGCACCACAGCGCGCGACTCTGCACTCCTCCCGGTCCACAGTCCCCCGTACACCTTCCCCAGGGGCCTGCGGGCGAAAGACAAGGGCGTCAGTTACGCAGAGGTTCCAAGTCGCCATCCACACAAAGATGGGTCAATTTGAACACTTCCCAACACGACCAGTATGAAATGAAGGGTTTGAGTGGACAATATCATCTGGTTGTTAAGAGTGTGGACGCCGCATCAGTTTGCTTTTGTTAACAGTCCCCATTCGGTCTCTCACCAGCAATGTCAACGTGGACCAGTTACTTCCACTTTCTAAGCCTTCGTTTCCTTAACGACCTAAGAGACAGAATAAAAGCACTAACTTGGTCTTCTATATCACTAATTCTTTCTTCTGCCTCCATCCCGGAATTCCGGGATCATGACCTGAGCCGAAGGCAGTCGTCCAACCAACCGAGCCACCCAGGCGTCCCTCACATGCATCTTTTATGATTTCACTTATATAGAAACAAAGAGGAGTAAACAAAATATTACTAGTTCCTAATACATTCTCTCTTAAGCATTGGATTGTAATATAATTATATCCAGAAGTAATGACTGTGGTGAGTTTCCTAGGACTGCCATAACAAATTACCACAACCTTAGATGGCTCAAAGCAACAGATATTCTCTCCCAATTCTAGAGGCTAGAAATCCAAAATTAAGTTGTTGACAAGAATGTGTTCTCTCCAGAGGCTCTAGATGAGGATCTCTCCTTGCATCTTCTTGCTTCTGGTGGTTGCAATCCTTGGCTTGCAATTCCTTGGCTTGTAGATCATCACTCCTATCTCTGACACATGGCCTTCTTCATGTGTCTATGTCCAGATTTCCATCTTCTTACAAGGACTCCATTCATCTATATGACCTCATCCTGACTTGTTCACATCTACATTACCTGTTTCTAAATATGCTCACATTCACAAGTACTAGGATTTAAGATTTAACATGTCTTTTAGGTGAACACAATTCAGTCCCCAATAATCACCTATAGTAACTAGTCCTAAAATCTATATTCTATTACTGCAAATCATTATTTATTAATAGTTTATTTTCATATTTGTAAAATATTTATTTTATTAAATAATAACTGAGCCAGTGTGTTTATGAAAGAAAACAGTTCCATGACCAAGCAAATTTTTAGTCATTTTATAGCATCAATGAACCCAAACCTTGGCCACTTTTTTAATCCTTAACTAACCTATCATTAAAAGGTAAATATACTAAGTGTAAAAAAAAAGCACTAACTTGCAGAGCTATTCTGAGGATCGGAGGGACAAGGTGGTGTCAATACACACTTAATAAATGATTGCTATCATTGTAATCATTAGGTTTTAAAGCCTACATATCTAACTCAATATTAATACTTCCTAGTTAGTGTTTCAATCTAAAAGAAAAGCCCCAGGGGAGCCTGGGTGGCTCAGTGGGTTAAAGTCTCTGCCTTCGGCTCAGGTCATGATCCCAGGGTTCTGGGATCGAGCCCCACATCGGGCTTTCTGCTCAGCGGGGAGCCTGCTTCCCCCTCTCCCTCTGTCTGCCTCTGCCTACTCTCTGTCAAATAAATAAATAAAATATTTTTAAAAATAATAATAATAAAAGAAAAGCCCTAAACCCAGGATTTTAATAAAGTAGAATTTTTCATGTTTCCAAGCCTTCACCTCAATACAGCAGGTGGCTCAGAAGAGAACTATGTTTTTAAAAAATGACCTGTCAAAGTATCTTAAATATACTTTCATTTGCTAAATAGGTGTCCCTGCTTTGGGATTTTGCTTGCAGAGTGAATTGCATGAAAAAGAAAATATCTCATGGGAAAGGATACACTAAAAGCAGCAGTAGCTCCACTGAACTGCTTATGGAAATTCTGCCTCTCTGACCCCTGAAATATACCCACTTTGATTTCTCATAGGTATTAACTCTGGGTCAAGCTTCCAACATTAGTTTGTAATACATCAAACCTTTTAATTAATGAATATATTTTTATGGGAAAGAGTCCCACAAAGAAAGGGACAAATAACATCCATTGATGTTTCTCACAGTTTTGCAACTAATCCATAGACATACCATGCAACCTTATCCAGAAGGCTGACTATACGTTTCATAAGGATGGCAAGGTATCACATTTTGTGACAATGGGAAAAGAATACTTTCCTCTCTTTCATTTTACTTAGTTGTAACATGAACCTGAGAAAACTTTACCAGCTTAACCATGTAACCTTTGCCCCTGCACTAGGATGTGATAATAAAGGCAATTCACATCCTGAGAAATATTTTAATTTACCTAGGTAAGAGAAAGAAGGTGTAGTCTTTCTCTCTTCCCCCAAACCTGATCAAACATCCAAAACTTCATGAAATGTGTTTTTATGCACATCCATAATATCTCTAGGAACAGGAAATGTATATGGAGTACATCCCACTTAGCAAGAGACATATACATCCCCAGAGATACAGATATCTGAAGTTGTGGCCAATATGCTGCAGTGAGGATTTCTCACTGTTAAAGTGCAGGACAAGTGTTCTTCCTCACAGCGTTGGCTGGATATGTAGACCTACTTGCCAATGGCTTCTGTCACTTTATGAGTGAGATTAACATAGAAAATACCCTCATGTCCTTTCTCCTTTCAGTGTCCCCATCGTGGAGCCTCTTCTTGCTGAAGTAGAGGAGTTTCATTGAAGTAAGTCACCTTTTACCCATAGAAATGCCCTTGATGCCTGAGTGGCTGTCGTTGAGCGTCTACCTTCCACTCAGGTCATGATCCCAGGGTCCTGGGATTGAGCCCTGCATCAGGCTCCCTGCTCAGTGGGAAACCTGCTTCTCCCTCTCCCACTCCCCCTGCTTGTGTTCCCTCTCTCACTGTCTCTCATTCTCTCTCTGTCAAATAAATAAGTAAAATCTTAAAAAAGAAGAAGGAGAAAGAAAGAAAGAAAGAAAGAAAGAAAGAAAGAAAGCAAGCAAGCAACTGTCCTTGAGTTTACCCACACATTGCCCAGGCGCAGTGTCCCAGCACTGACTGCTCCTGGGCACAGTAAATGCGCATAAAAAATGGTACTCTCAGCACAAACTGATTTCATCAAGTGCCCACAATTCTGGTAATTTTCTCTTCAATCAACCACAATTTTGTGCTTTGTTAATTGAGATGTTCATTGTTACATGAAAGTCATTTACAGACTTCATGTGTCCAGATGTTCTGGAGCAATCTCAGTTCAAGTATGCCATTCCTTGTCCAACATGTCAGACTACACATGCAAATTTTCATTATTGTAAAAAAAAAAAAAAAAAATTGCCATGGTTACTCAGTAAAGAAATACTTCCAAAAATACATCCTTGTAGCAAACTTTAAAATCTATAACCAGTTTTGAATAACATAAAACGGATACTAGATGAAATTGAAAGAAGCTCTTTTTGAAAGTACTAGGTTTCTAAATAATGGCTGTCTGCATACCTTTATTTGTTAACATATCAAATACACATAATTCCCCTAAGGACTTTTTGTGTAAAGAAAGAAAGACCAGAGAAATCAAACCATTTCTAACCAATCTGAAAAGGCTGATATTAAATTTAATTCATCTAGAACATCTTACAAAGTGATCTTTATTCTTATTTTTAAAGCATTTTACTAACACATTTTCTTATTAAAATGTTTCCTTCTTGTAAGTTTTTCAGTCACTTTCAAAATTGTTAAGGTAGCTATTTTTTCATTATTTGAAGTCATTAATATTTTAAACCTTATACATTATTATCCTTCACTTAGCCTTCACATTCATTATCTATATAGAAATGCATCAAACAGCAAAAGTTTTCTTAGATCAAGGGGAGACGAAATATAACTATTAAGAAGTAATTATCACAATTTGTTAAGGGCTAACAGTGCTGTGCTAGGCTTGGATAGTACTAGAGGACTGTTACATATTCAAGCATTTTACCAGGTGGTTGTTAAATCATTCATACTTTGAAATCAACCATGATGAGAGTATTTACACCACACTACAAATCAAGGCAAATCAAGGCATTTAAAAAACAAACAAACTGAGAGTTGGTTTGTCATATACCCCTAGTGGTTTGCCCAGTTCCTTCCTATTCCTACAACAGTCCTCTGACATGGGGATAGAATGTTTATTTCATCAGTTGGGGAAATGAAGCTCAGAGCAGTTATAAAGCACATCCAAGGTTACACAGTACCAGGCAGACTAGAGTGGGACTCCAGATCCGTGAGACTCTAAGCATGGGCTCTTGCCCTGCATTTGAAAAGAGTCTTTTCCAGGGTGTGCATTAGTATATGCAATCCTAACATCACAAGGCAGTTCTGTTTCTTAGCTTAGCTATGATCCCTCTGATCTGTTCCTTTGAAAATGAATACAAGTAATCAAGGTAGTATGTGAGGAACAATTTCCCCCTCCTAGCCCTGGAAATGCTGATAAGCACTAGTCAGTACATTTAGGAAGGCACAGTCAGGGAAGAATAGTTTCTCCTCATGTTAAAAGCAAACATTGCAGGGATGCCTAGGTGGCTCAGTTGGTTAAGCGGCTGCCTTCGGCTCAGGTCATGATCCCAGCCTCCTGGGATAGAGTCCCACATCGGGCTCCTTGCTCAGCGGGGAGCCTGCTTCTCCCTCTGCCTCTGCCTGCCACTCTGTCTGCCTGTGCTCACTTTCTCTGACAAGTAAATAAATAAAATCTTTAAAAAAAAAAAAAAAAAAAAGCTAACTTTGCAGACAAAGTTAACTGAACAGCATGTAAGTAACAAGCAAATACAAAGTGAATTGTGTACACGTGGAATAAATGAAAGACAAATTGCAGGGGCGCCTGGGTGGCTCAGTGGATTAAACCGCTGCCTTCGGCTCAGGTCATGATCTCAGGGTCCTGGGATCGAATCCCACATCAGGCTCTCTGCTCAGCAGGGAGCCTGCTTCCCTTCCTCTCTCTCTCTCTGCCTGCCTCTCTGCCTACTTGTGATCTCTCTCTCTCTCAGTCTCTGTCAAATAAATAAATAAATAAATCTTAAAAAAAAAAATTGCAAACAAGATATACAAGATGGAGACCAGACCTCTCAGCAATTAACCTATAATACTATAATAATTTGCATTTCTCAGGCACACAGAAAAAAAATGTGTTCCATGATTTATTCAGTTGTGTTTGCCTATGAACTTCAAACATACGCACTAGTGAAAATCACATAGCCCTGAGGGATTTTGCCATTTCAGAAAACACACATATTGAAGTAAAATGTGAACTACAGTTTGAGAAATCGTGTGTCCCTTGTCCAAGCTCAGAAATAGAACATATTCAAGTTTTGAGCAGTTGCATGGAGAAAATGAATATCGCCTTTAAACTTTTCATATACATAAAATGTGATTATAGTCACAATATATATCTGAGATAAATAATCTAAAGAAACATATAGGAAACCCAGGCTTTTAAACATCAGTCATGTTTAAGAATTTGTTTCTTTATCTCAGAGAGAGAGATTGAGCACAAGCAGGGGAAGAGGCAGAAGGAGAGGGAGAAGCAGACTTCCCAGTGAGCAAGGAGCCTGAATTGGGGCTCAATACCAGGACCCTGGGATCATGACCCGAGTCAAAGGCAGACACTTAACTGAGCCACCCAGGTGCCCCAAATTTGGTATTTCTTCAATGAAAACAAGTCCCAAGTAATACAAATAAAACAAAATTTAGAACCAGTAAAGGATTAAAAGTTTAATTAGACATAATATGCATTTAAACTAAAACCCATGCTGTGTTACATTCTCAGAAAATACTTCAGTGGTAAAAAAGGAATAATAATTCAGTACTTGTTTACCTGGACCAACATTATATAAAAACACTATCCACCTGCAAGTCACTACCTTTTCTGTGCGATAAATACAGTTGCACTGGAATGAACAGCTAAATATTTTAAATAACATCAGTTTTCACATGTTAACATTTTGGTTTAGAAGTAAAATCTTTGGATGCAAAAGGGTGGCATGGATGAATTCTTGGATCGAATTCACATTTAAGACCCTGTAATTCCATTTTTCTTTCCTGCCTGTGTTTTTGCAGAAAGTGCAAATATGTGGATGCTCTAATGTAATATTCCCCTAGAAGCAGAAAAGTGCTGGCATGTTTTATTCTCTTAATTAAGTTACCCTTAAGTGGATTAGTTGAGATGAATGTATCTCCCAATATTGAAGATGACCTGCTAGGTGCCTGAATTTTAGGTGTGGCATTCTCTAAAATGCCTACAACAAAGGAAAAAGGGAACTTAAGTGGTCAGAGAGAACAAACACATTCTGGTTTTTGCACAGCATTTGCCACCATTTGAGGCAGCAACCCTGACTTAATACCATTCATGTAATAGGAAAAGATGGTTATTTTACTGTGCATTTTTTTTCAACCACAGCTTTTATTATCCTGACATTGCTTTATTTTTAACTTGGGCAATGGGGTTGAGGCATGAAAGGAATGTGAATGCAAAGCTTTAATATCTTAACCAAATTATCTGTGGATAATTACTATACCAAAGCACTCATAAACCTCAACATTACAAAATGTGAAATAAAACAACATTGACTCACTGGTAAGATATCTCACCTCCAAGAAATAGCTTGAAATTTATGTAGTAGCTTTCACTTCCTAAAAAGCCTTCTCCTCTAGTGTGGAGTAATTAAAGTAATGCTTCCCTTGCACAGTGGACAAATATCTAAGAAATCACACTTTCTAAAATAAATCAAAGAACCCAAGGAAAGAGAAAAGACTAGCATCTGAGCATTCATTCACTAAAATAACAATTACTCATCAGCTGCTATTTGACAAGTAGTGTATTAGAGTCTGGAAATATAAAAATAAACAAGACACCAAGTATCTCTTACAATATCTGTGTGTTAAATGTAATGCCAGTCTCCTTCTGATGAGGACATCTGGTCTATTCTGCAGGCCTACCTACACTTACTTTGTACACAGTTGAACACTGAATGTTTTGGTTCCCAGAGCTCATTAGACCTAAAGCAGCAAACTTTAGAGAGAGACCACTGGAGGCAGGGACACATCTAGAAGCCAGAAGATATGGCCATTTTCAAGTCTGCATTTTTTATTTTATACTATTAATTACTCCTGCTAGAAGAGTATGCTCAAAGCCATGCAGCACGTCCCAAACTTACAGAGAAAAACGTGTTCATTTTATATATATATACATATGTGTGTGTATATATATATATATATATATATAACCATATTACTATTTTATATATATTACTGAGTTATGCATTGGATATCAAGAGAAACACATGGAAAATGGAAAAAAAATTCAAATGAGAAAAAATTAAAACCTAATGTATTTTATTTTAAAAAGCCCATTGTACTTCTTACAGGAACCAAAAAAATCCTATATTAATACTAAAACTATCTTCAAAACATATCTGTGGTCTGAAGGATATGTGTGCTAAAGTATTCCGATAATTCTCATCAGAAAATTTTAACAGCAACAGTTCAGAGCTACCAAATGTAACTTTATTCTCAAAGGTACAAAGATTTACTTTTGAAGACAGTTTATGAGTCCACTCGAGGACACCGTGGAGCATTCAGACTGAATATTTATACTTCCAGAAAGCATAAAGCATTGTTACTAACATTCCAGGCTCTTTCTGGATGACTGTGTTTTTGTTTGACACCTAACAGCACTTTCTAAGTCCATTTCATCTTTGTGGACAGATGTCTCTGACTGAAAAGCAAAGTGCCTCTGTTACTTATCATTTATGATTACAAATTATTAGTTGCCAGTGGCTAGAACATCCATTAAAAGTAACTTGACAGCAAAGCAGATTACAAATATATCTGAAAGACTCATCAGCTAATGCAAACACCACAGAGACAGAAAACCACCTTTTAAAAATTGTTTATCAATATTCCTGGTTTGAATTCTACTTTCTAAAAATTCTGAAGCCTAAAAGGAAATCTCAAACCTCATATTCTTCACCGCATTCTGACATAAAGTGGGTCCTTTCCGATCACTAAAACCTATGGCCTGCTAACTGCCTCAAACGTGGGAAGGGAAAGGTAATGTGACAGCCAACGGCTTTTCAGGAGGAAATGAAGCCCAGACAAACCCAATGAGTTGCCCAAGGTCACACAGTCATTTGGAGCAGAAAGGGATGGACAGTTCCATTCCAGATGCCCAGTCCAGTGATCTTTACACTATATCATGCTGGCTTCTGTTGTAATGTCCTAAGACTGCAAGGGAAGAGTAAGGGCTCTATAAATGGTTGTGACCCAAGATGTGTGGGAGGGAAAGGAGGAAAAACATAAAAATAAGTAGAAATTACATAAAGACAGTAAAACACAAGCAATGAGCTACCTGTGAATGTTGAGAGTTTTCATTCTCCTGCACCTGGAGTTCTTCCCAGGGGCCATTCACAATGTGTTATGTGAAATGTAATCTTTTCTGCCTCTGCATGCTTGAGAACACAGACTAAGCTACTGTTCAAGAACATAAAGAAACAACAGGGGGATCATCTGGGTGGCTCAGTCAGCTGAGCATCTGCCTTAGGCTTGGGTCATGATTCCAGGGTCCTGGGATAGAGTCCCACATCAGACTCCCTGCTCAGCAGGGAGCCTGCTTTTCCCTCTGCCTGTTGCTCCCCTTGCTTGTGTGCTCTCTCTCTCTCTCTCTTTCTCCGACAAATAAATAAATGAAGCCCTGGCACTGATAAGGAATTCTCTATCCCTGAAGTAACTATAACAAATAATAATAATAACATTGCTTTGAACACCTACCATCTTCCCAATACCATATGTATAATGTTGATATTGGTCTGCTTTGCTAGATGAGGCCATCAGAGCACGAGGTTAAAGAACATGCTCCAGATAAACAATTCCTGAGGGCGCCTGGATGGCTCAGTCGGTTAAGCGTCCAACTCTGGATTTTGGCTCAGGTCACGATCTCAGGGTCGTGAGATCAGCCCTACATCAGGCTCCGCACTGGATGTTGAGTCTGCTTAAGATTCTCTCTCACCCCCTCCTTCCCTCCTATCCACCCCCAACACCACTCTGTCTAAAAACAAATAAATCAATAAAAATAAACCTGGTTAAACAGCTCAGGAGCCCTGACACTGGCCTCTCCAGTTCTATCTACTCCATGCCTTTTTTTCACAACAACTGCAGTTCAACTACTTTTAGCAGCCATATCTCTTGAACAAATGAAGCTTTGCAATGCCCATTAGATATACTATATTTAGAAGAGGATCTTTTCTGGGCACAGCTGGTGTGAGGGTCTCAGGGCAAAGCCACTCCTCTCTTGCCTGAAGCCCTCCTCCCCTGGGTTGGTCTCAGCTCAATGGCATGGCTCGGGTATAGCTGCAGAACTCCTGGGGCTGGGACGCTTGTCAACGGATATTTATGGGGTGTTCTCATCCCATAAATATGGCTGCACTCAACTTTGACTTTACTTACAATAAATGCTTCAGCAAAGCCCTCGAGATTCCCTGGAGAAGCAGAAAAAAATGATTTACTCAGCTGTTTGGTATCAGTTAACTAGAAAAGGCAAGGAAGAGGATGCCAGAAAGACAGGAAAGCTGGATCCCACATGATGTTCTTCTGAAGGACTTTCTCCCTTAGCTTACTGGCCGCTCAGGCAGTGACTAAACTTCAGGAGGGCCAGAAATTTGTTTGCTTTATACTTCACAGAAAGCGAACTGGAACAGGTGCTCAGGAGGCTGAAATTCTTAAGTCGTGCTCCTCCCCCTCCAAAAAAGAATAAAGTGCTATTTCCACAGTGAATAATCAATACATGTTAGGCTTGATAAAGGTCTTTTTTACTGTTGCCTTAGAGGTTCACTGGAAAAGCAACAATGTTGAGATACGTAAGTAGGCTTTAAAAATACATGAAGCAAAAGGGCAGGGTGGCATCCATTTTATTTATCATTAAGCAACTCAAGGATTAATTTTGCCTATGATAAAAATTGCGCTAGAGCATACTTGAGATGATATTTTTCTCTTAGTAATTTCAATTCTCTAACAGTTACATGGAGTATATCTGCTTCTCAATACATCTCCTCTCTAATAGCAGATATTCGTGGTGAACCAGCGAGAGAGAACAAAACGTAAGCTACATTTGAGTGGACAAACCATCCAGTTCATCTAATTTTTTCTTCCCAAAGAAATAATTATTTCAGTTTTGAAACAGCAATTTTAAGACTACTTGAGACTCTTGTCATCTGAAAAATAACTTCCAAGTTACAGATTTGAAAAATACCTGAGAAACAGCAGATCCGTGGCATAATCACAGTATTATTTTCTTTTTTTTTTTTTTTAAAGATTTTATTTATTTATTTGACAGAGAGAAATCACAAGTAGATGGAGAGGCAGGCAGAGAGAGAGAGGAAAGCAGGCTCCCTGCTGAACAGAGAGCCCGATGCGGGACTCGATCCCAGGACTCTGAGATCATGACCTGAGCCGAAGACAGCGGCTTAACCCACTGAGCCACCCAGGCGCCCCATCACAGTATTATTTTCTATCTAGAAACACTAGAAATACCTATTTATCCTATATAGTCTAACAAAGAGCCTAAGGATTCTATTTACAAAAAGCATCCAATCAACCACCCATCAGTTTTGCTTCCTAAATATCAATCCAATCTGTCCATGTTTCTTCATCCCAGTGTCACCCCCTCGCCCAAATCACCACCTTTCTTGTATAAAAAAAGGGAGTAGCCTCTTGACTGGCTTTCTAGCATGTACGCCCCCACCCCCACCGCACCCGGCATCGATCCTTTCTTCATACTATAGACATATATCTTTTAAAAATTCAAATTTGTACCCCTTTGGTTGCAGCATACTATCTATATGGCATTCTATGCTTATAGCTCAACCATAGTTTCCCATTCTTCTCAAAATAAATAAAAGAATTTTAACATGACATGAAAGTGCCTACTTGACCTGGCCCCTTCCCACCCCCTTCACTTCCGGGCACCTGGGCCACCCACATTTGCTCGCTGCTCTGTCATCATATGGGCCATCTTTCCATTCCTCCACTGCTCCAGCTTCCCTGCCATACCTGGGCAGCCACAAGTACTATTCCTTGAGCCAGATCACAGGCTCCACCCCCTACTGCCAAATTGATTCCTTCTCATTCTATCTTAAGTCACTTTCTTAGGGAACCCTTCCCTATGCTCCAGCATTACTTTACTCCTCTACAAAACACTCATCACACTTGCAATTACAAATTCAACGGTGTAATTTAAACTCTGTCTCTCCCACTTGATTCTAAACTCTGTGATGGCAGAAACAGATCGGTCCTACTCACCATTCTATTCTCAGCACTAACCTAGTGCTTGGCATATGGTTAGCCTCCCACCAATTATCGAAGCTGGAGCAAATGGCATTGTAGGAAGCAGAATCGTGCCTAAATAGAACTAGGAGTAATGTCACCACCGGAAACTCATCACACAAATGAGTTGATGGTTTTGCCCAAATGAAAGGAAAAAAAAAAAAAAACAAAGCAAAACAAAAAATGTCTGTTCTGTGTTTCCTTAGCATATGTTTGAAGGAAGAAATCCTCAGCGTGATGCCCAATAGAATTCTTAAGTAACTGTTTTCCACAACCCTGTTTGTAATGTCCATTATTCTTTGTTGCAACTCTCTGGGCCCCTTCTTTCCAGACTCCACAAAGCCCCCGCATTGAGGAATGGGGTACCCTGTCTTCTCATGATTAGCATGCTAATTTTACCACTTAATAAATACACAAGTCTGCAGAAATAACTTTGACTTCGGACACAGGTCTCATCCAAATATTCTAATTGACCCAGGAAGTTGACTCAACAAATAAGACTACGATTATCACTGTTTCTCAGAGGATTCAGATTTTTTTTTTTTTTTTCCCTCAGAGAATCACGTACCAGATCCTATCATCCCAGCCTACCATTCACAAAACTAAAAAGTAGCCAGGGATGAAATGATCACGTGGTTACAATTTCAGCATAATAGTAACAGCAGTACCCCAGGCACTGTGGACGGACACTGTGCACAACACTTTTAACAATCATGTCACTCAGACCTCAAAGCAGCCTTGCAAAGTAAATTAATTTTCAGAATTCCCAGATGCCTTAAATTTCCAATTTCAGGAAAATTGGCAGAAGAAATGAAAATAGAGTGAATATGATCACTGTAGAGTTTGTTGATATGATTACATTCTCTAACACCCAGAAAAAGACCTAAAAGGGAAGGGTTTGGACAGTGCACTTGAAGACTGTTCATCTGGAACACTCCTCTGCCTGAGGAGGGGAACATGAAGAGTGAGAGGAGTAGAAGGAGTAGATGGAAATCCAAGAACTCTGTCAGGACGCAGGTTCCTCTGAAGTATTCTGTGTAAAATGTCTTTGTTTTCAAACCCTACTGAAGCTTTGAGTGGGACTCTTATACTGAGGGGTCGAGTTTGGGTCAGAGACGGAGTCCCCACATTTGTGGGGGGTTGGGGGAGGGGCAAAACATATTTAAGAAGTACATTTTGTTTACAGAAACACAGATTGTAATTAGAAGGTGATGGGAAGACACTTTTTTTGGAAGACTTTTTTTTTTTTTTTTTTTTTTCAAGAGAGACCATGCTTGTGTGCAGAGTTGGGGTGTCAGGGCAGGGAGGGACAGGGGGACAGGGAGGGGTAAAGGGAGAGGGAGAGAGAATCTTAAGCAGATTCCCCACTGAGCACAGAACCCCACACACAGGGCTGGATCTCGGGACCCTGAGATCATGAACTGAACTGAAAACAATAGTTGGACACTTAAACAACTGAGTTACCCAGGTGCCCCTTGAGGACACGTTTGAGAGCTAGCACAGACAGCCTAACAAGATTCTGCCTTTTGGGTTGCCAAAAGTCTTGTCCATCAGGTTATGCCAGATGTTCTGAGAGAAGAATGGTCTTCCCTTGACACATACCTCCTAGCTCAAAAATAAAAGTTTCCTTCCTACCCCTTTCTTCTGTCTGCAGTGAGACTGATAAGAATAAAGATGTTGGTGTTAACAACAGAGACAAAGACAGAGAGACCATGTATCTTGCTTTTCCAGAGAGGAAATGGCAGCCTGGGGTGTCCAGGCAAAGAAAGCCACGGCCACCGAACATCTCCTACAAATCCAAGGCCTCAGCACAGTGGGAAAGCAGCACAAAGGACAAAACACAGCACAGAATTCTAGAGAGGACAGCCAGCCTGCCAGGAATAAGGACCTTCTGGGTGATGACCAGTATGTACAGATAAGGAATTGGTGGACCTCCCAAAGAAAACGTGGAGGCCCTGCTGGTAAGAAGAGCTCCAAATAAATAACCAAACTAAGTTAAACAAAATTATATTTCTTGTACACCTAAAGTTTTAGCTGAGATGAGTACCCACTATAATAATCACCACGACATATAATAATTGAAGGGAATCAGGGAAGCAATAATGAACATATCCCCTACCAGCCCAAGGGCTGACAGCCCCATAGGACATTCAAGCCCTTGGCTCAAAAACACATTGAGAAAATCCATCCTCATTACCCTTTTCTAGCCGAGTGAACACAAGGCAGTGGCCTGAAGCCTGTGTCAACCCCTTTTAGCCTTCTCCTCCCCTGCATGGCTAGAATTTCCCAGGGTGCTTTGTGCGAATCCAATTTACAATGAAAGTGAATTGAGGAAATGTCATCTGAGTTATGGGGGTAGCCTACATTTACATAATGAAAATAATTATGGTAAAGTAGCATTTATCATTTGATAGACTTAATGTTAGTACACAGATGATTAAAAAAAAAAAAAAAACCTGCTGAATTTTAACAGCTTCTGGGGACAAGGAAGGACTGAGCTGCCTTCCGGCCTTTCCTGCAGTAATCACTTCATCTGATTCCAGCCGAAGATGACATACCATCATTCAGGAAATCCCAAAATGTGTTCACTGGAACAGCTGCATCCCCTGAGATCAGTACGCAGAGAGGAGCGCTGTTATTAAATAAATATGGGGACAAAGTGGAGTTAAATAAAATTTAAAGTTTTCTGTTTCCAGGAGTCCTTAATGCTTTCTAAATATACATTCTGAATTCCAAAGAATTTATTCCTAGAGTGCAATGGTTCACAAACATCTTTCCCTACATCATTCTTTTCCTGGGGGGGGGGGGATACACACACACACACACACACACACATATATATATATAAAATTTTGCATGGGTGACTCTTTTCTCTTAGAAGAGGTTGTTGACTATATTTTTTAACCTTAATGATTTTAAATAACATGAAATAAAATTATGATTTTAACTTTAAGGTCCAATGCAACTTTCAATCCAAAGCTTAGCACTTACATCCTCTCAGGATACAAACACACTAGACCACAAAGTATAAATCAGAATAAGTCTAACTTATAAGATGACTTATAATAAGCCACCCACACATCAGAATCAATCTAAGATCTGCCACCTGTTCACAAAGAATGAAACAGATATAAAACACATAGCAGAGATCCATCTGTCCGTTAGGTGTTAGCCAGGCAATTTCGAAGACCTAGGACATGAGATCAAAGTACATGGAACTGTGATAAGGTTTAAGGTTGTATAGGCATGAAACAACTCTGAGCAAGCCCTGAACATGTCACTAATTCACAGCCCAATAAAAAAAAAAGTCCTGCATATGGTCCACCTCTCTAATTTTAGATTTTCTATGTCATTTCAAACATAGCTTGTGCTGTGCTAGATTTTACTTCAGGATATGACAAGATGTACTTTATTGGCCACATATTAGTGGATTATAGTATAACTGCAATAATGTAATCATTGACTCAAAGTTTGAACACAGATTTGCCAACTCAATATTCCATGCAGGAATATTCCGTTAATGTGATATTCTGTAATACCACAATAAACAGAATTGATTTAAATATATTTATACATTTATATAATCACATTCATATATTATATTAAATATAATATAATACAAATTTTATATTAATGTGTGACTTATATTTAAGCCAATTCTATTTCCTACACATGACATGCATGATATATTTAACTATATATGTATTATATAGTATATGTAAATGAATATGTCATATGATAACGGATTGTTATATAATCATATTAGATATAATGTGTATGTGTAAGGATATAAACATACACACATACATATATATGCATGTTGCCTGTTCATTCTATTAAACATCTTATATTTCATTAAAACAAATCAATACCCACCACTAGAATCCATTGCGTCAGTGACAGACAGGATGGCTTATCTGTATCCCCAACCCTTTTCCCACCACCAGGAACCTCAAGGAGTCTTTTTCTGCTGCTCTTCCTTCTTCACAAAGACAAAGGGAGAACTACTCTGTATGCATATCAGAGGAGTGATATCTAACACTTAAGGAAATTCAGTTCTTTCTCCACACAGAGACCACACAGAAACTGATGACACACAGAAAATATTTCTCAATCATCCAAATAATTATTAATTTACCTTCACTGTCAACCTGTACTCTGTTGTATTTCTGTTCTCCAAAAATCAATATGTAATTCATGGTATAGGTATGGAAATGTAATGTGGACCATAACATTCTACTCCCTGGGAACTAACTTACTGTAACACGCTATTAGAACTTTATCCCCCTTGTGAGTTCAGAGAATTAGTCTGAGCACCTCATAATTCCTATCCTGATGAAACACATTATCAAAAGCCTGTGCCACTTTGAAGTAATTGAAGTGCACAGTTCCTAATCTACATTAAGATTAACTTGAGGTTTTCCTTTACTCTGTTCAAAACAGATGTAGTCTCAGCATGAATCTCTCTCCTCTGTTTTTCCAGCTGTCCACATGAGCCATGGGGTACGCTGGACAATTGACATACTGGGTCCCAGAAAGAGATAATGCTACCTTTTTGTTCAACAAGAAGAGAGAAAGAATGAAAATCATCCTTCATACTCAGACTGGGGGGCTGGTGGCCCTACAGCTCCCCTGTGTGCTCTTCCCATTAGAATACATTGGTAAGCCTTGTCTGGCCTTTGAAATTCTCACTGAAGGGTCCCTTTGGAAGTAAAACACCACCATTCCTCTTTGACCTGCCTCTTTCTTTTGATGACTGCAATAAGCATTGGGGGCAGAGCAGCTCTCATAGTACTGCATGGAACCTTCCATTCTGCCTTCCCTTCTTCTACAGGGGTGACTGCAGATGTGAAAGAGGAGTCAGTGCTTTGGAAGCCTTGCATGAGTCAGTGCTTTGGAAGCCTTGCTTTGGAAGATGGAGCAAGGAATAGAATGGCCACACCCAACCTGCAAATCAACAACTTCCCTGGCCATCTGGGCACGGAAAATGGACAAAAGCATAGCAGAGTGGGCAAGGCTCTGCTCAAGGCAAGATTCAACCCACTACCCTTCCATGCTTATGTTTATTTTTAATTCCAAACACCTAAAGCAAAGAGTCAACCGTGGTTAACTACTTTAAAACAGGAGCAAGCAGGCTCGTACAAAGTGCTCTGGAGCTCTACAGACTTGAGCTCAAATCCTGATTTTGCCTTTCGGCCCTCTGCGACGTTCAGCAGCAAGATTTGCCTTGATTTTCAATCATTTCAGCCTGTAGGTTGGCAACAGACATGACATATGAGAAACTCCTAACACAGTGCCTGGCACACAGTGAGCACTGAAGGAATAACGGGTCCGTGTGGGAGGCACGGTCTGTTACCAGGCTCTTAATCTACACGAGCACTGATCTCAAAACTAGCAGCTCACATTAGGGACCGGATAACTCCCTGTCATGGAGGACTGTCCCGCACACTTTAGGATACTCAGAGGCAGCCCTGACCTCCATCGTCCAAGAGCCAGTAAGTAGCAGCCCCAGTCTCCAGGCATTGCCAAATGTACTCTGGGAAGCAAAACTGCCACAAGTGAGAACCACTGATCTACACTGCGTCATTTAATCCGAACGCAAAGCCTGGGAGGTGGGTGACTTGTCCGTTCTACAAAAAAGCCACATTACCTATCCAGGATCCCAGCAGTAATAAGGGGGAGCTCTAGGACAGTGAGCCAAGAGCCTGAACTCTGCCTGTGTTCCCCATCTTTAAAATGTGTATTTTTTTTTTAAGATTTTATGTATTTGAGAGAGAGTGAGCAAAAGAACATGAGTAGGAGAAGAGGCAGAGGGAGAGGGAGAAGCAGACTCCTTACTGAGCAGGGAGCCTGATATGGGGCTCGATCCCAGGACCCTAGGATCATGACCTGAGCCAAAGGCAGACACAACCGAGCCACCCAGGTGCCCTTAAAATGTGTATTTTAAAGAACAATTATCAGTCCATTGACACCTATTCAGGATTCTGTGTTCAACTTCCTGCTGCCTGAAGCAACATTTATTTGACTGCATGAGTCACCTTTCCCCCATTTTTACTACTAACTTTCGATAAACAAATCCTCAGAGCTCCACCTTTCCCCATAGGTTTCAGTGCTACTTTATTAAGGTTCACTTTACCATCCTCATCCTCTGCTCTAGAAATAACCTGGACTTTGGAATCCCAGTTGGGGTTTGGAATCCCAGCTCTCCCACTTGCTAGCTATGGGGCAATGGCCACATAACTTAATCTTGCCTTTATGTCCTACCAAACAGCAAACCAGAGTATGTCAACTTCACGGCTGTTTCAACAGCCGGCTCTCCAGTGCAGCCTGCTATTCCAAGGTACATAATTGCGAATGTGAAGTGAAACGCTGCCCTCATGGACTCTGCCTATTCACATACTCAAAAAGAAGAATCTTATCCCCCCAGAGAAACACAAATTTAGAATGACCCAACACGACAAACAGAATGACCCAACTGCCCCAGCCAGTCTAAGGCTGTGATACGGTAGAATGGGCCCAGTGGCAGGGCTTGCTGTCAGCCAAAGGCAGTGTGGGGCCCTTTTCCCAGGAAAAGGGTCAGGGTCTTCCACAGTGCAGATGGCCCATGAGAGGGCAGTGAAGACCTGCTGCCCAGTGCAGACAAATGATATCTTTCATCTAGTTGGATTGAACATGACCGTTTACCTTTCACCCCCTTGTTGCAGTGATTCTGAATAAGGAGGTTTTAATAAGATGCTTAAAAATCTCACAGAGAAAATGTGAAATATTCTAATCACTTTCCACTTCTAGAACTTCAGAAATCATGAAACATTCTTGAGTAAGAGATTTATAAAAACACAAATCCTCAGTCAGTTCAGTGTCCAACGCCTGGTTTCAGCTCAGATCATGATCTCAGGGTATGATCTCAAGTCTTAATCTCAGGGTTCTGAGATCGAGCCCCCTATGGTGCTCAACACTCAGCAGGGAGCCCACTTAAGACTCTCTCTCCCACACTCCCTCTGTCCCTGCCCCTGCTCATGCATGCACATGCTCTCAATCTCTCTAATAAGTAAATCTTAAAAAAAGAGAGAGAGGGAAAAGAAGAAGAGGAATACATATCCCCTTAAACTCCAAACTGGGAGTTGATTATATGACCATTTTGAGCCTAAACTCTGAAGAGTGAAATGAAACACTATGGATTAGAATTCTGTCTTGTGCCAGAAGTTTTACAGGACAAAAGTTAATAAATAAATTAATTAATTAAATCCATTGATTCACCAAAGGAAGAGACCAACAAAACATTTTTTTTTTAAAGATTTTATTTATTTATTTGACAGAGAGAAATCACAAGTAGATGGAGAGGCAGGCAGAGAGAGAGAGGGAAGCAGGCTCTCTGCTGAGCAGAGAGCCCGATGCGGGACTCGATCCCAGGACTCTGAGATCATGACCTGAGCCGAAGGCAGCGGCTTAACCCACTGAGCCACCCAGGCGCCCCCCAACAAAACATTTTTAAAAATTTTTATTAGGGATTAAATAAGATGAAAATCTTAACGTATAAATTAAGAACATTTTGGATTATTCATTTTGTAAGTGATATAACCAACACCAATTCTCCTTTATATATCATGCCTCATTTTAAATATCCTCTTTGACATCCCCAAAGTTATTCTTAATGTCCTCTGAATAACCTTTTTCCATACTATCAGTAAGACATGCATCTAATATAACTACACTGTTTATACCATCTTGTCACGCAATTGGAAACGTGAGAAAAAGCAATCTTAAGATACAACTTGTTAGTCTAGAAAATGCTTAGTCAGATAAATCCATATTTATCGTCCTGAGAGATGTAGAGAGGAGAGCATAAAGCAAAACTGTGATCCACCCTCCCTCCAGGTTAAGACTAGTTGAAAAGTGAAAATAAGGCCTTCTCTCAAACGAGTATGAAGAATAAAAACAGCAGATTATACTCACACAGAGAAATACAATGGATCCCTAAAGACCTGTCCTTTTAGAACAAAAGACCAATATTCATAACATGCCATATACACATATGTTCAGTTCAGAAACATGAGCTCTACTTTCATACGGATCTTCATTAGTCTGCATAAAAGGATCTAGTATTCATTTACATTTAGATCACTTTAATATATTAGCACAAAGTATTCAAGTTGAAACAATATCCACCCATATAAAATATGAATTCAGTATTAACTAAAAATTGCATTACAGTACTGTTTATAGTACTTAAATACTTAAATATATAAACAATTCAATTCTGCATTAAGTGACTGCTATGTAGAAAACAAAGATATCAGAATTATATCAGAAATATCAAAAATTCATATTCTAAGGTACCATTTCTGGTCTCAGATTGCTTAGAATCTCCTAGGAAAAGAAGACTTAGCTAAAATCTTATCAATATAAGGAATAATCAGTAGTTACTCCAACCAAACCAAACCAAAGGCTTTAGAAATACTGAATTAGAAAAATATTTCACACTGAAAACTGGATGTTTTTTCCCTCAGAGAAGGAGGAGAAAATGGAAATGATGTGAGCAATTTTTGAGGGTTTCACACCGTTTGATTGTCAATCAAATGAGAGGGAAGCCACAAACTTTCAGTTACAAAACAAATAAGTCACAGAGATGAAAAATACAGCATACAGAATATAGCCCATAAGATTGTAATGAATTTGTATGGTGACAAATGGTAACTACATTTCATAATGTATATAATTGTTGAATCACTATGCCATGCTCCTGAAACTAATACAACATGTCAACTATACTTCAGTTTTAAAGAAAGAGGCAAGGAGGAGTCTTGGTATGAGAAGCGGCCTGATCATATGCTCTCTGCCAGCCATGGTGCTGACTGCTTGAAGCATTCAAGAACGTAGTGTGTGCCATCTTCCTTGCTCTTGTGAACAAAGAGCTATATTGGCCCATGTTGATTGCCATTAGAAGCAGTCACTTTTCTATAAGAATCTAACCTAAGGGTTCAATACAACATTCTATAGCTACTGATGCCAAAAATGCAATGATCCCGTAGAAGTTGTTGACAAAGCTGGTATTTCAATTAAATATGGTTTAATACAAAGGGAAAAAAGTCCTTAAAAAAAAAAAAGGAATGGTGGGAAACAGAGAGAGAAAATTCCAGCCCAGGCACTGCAAAATAGTGAGACAGGCAAGGACTCTGGTAGGGATGAGTAATTGTCCCTCTAAATCTGCTGTGTGGTATTACACTGTGCAAATATTTAAAGGTTACCTTGCATCTGTGATAGAGATACCCTTTCAATGATATTCCCCTACTTGGCTAAGTCCCTCTGGGAAAGGAATGCACACACCATTCTGATTAAATACTTGCATAATGATGTTCTACAGACACTACAGAGTGGCTAGAGGCATTTCAAAATAGTCCTCTTAAGCAAAAGCCTATTGTGACAGCTATGTCTTTTTGTGTTTTTGAAAATCATATTGAGAAAAGTTGTAACAGTTCCTGCCAGTATACTGAGTGAATAATCATTCCCTGGAAATATTGGTAACGATAATATATCTTCATCCTTCATAGTTACTCATAAGTTTGATAGTGTAACTGAGAGGGAAAAATGAGTATTGCTTTGAAAATGACTGTGAATATTACATTTGCCACATTGGTGACATTAAAAAAAAAATAAGATGTAACAGGAAGACTATGTGTGCTGACATTTCATTAAAAGCTCTGTGGACGTTTGTGTATGGCTATTAAGCAAGAACACCAGGAAATGAAGATTACCTTTCAAAAAAGAAAATCACAAGGTAATTCCACTGAATATTTTGAATTGAACAGTGGGTATTTCATGTGAATTTGTGAAAATAACTAAAAGTTGTGGCATTTGTAATAATGTCTTAAAAATACTTATAATTCCATATGAAAAGTTCTGAATCATTTAATCTTTTTTTTAAGCATCTAGTGATGTGTTTTAAGCATCTGCACATTTTGAATACGTGGAAGCGCATTTTATGTACTCCCGAGTACTGCTGATGTAGTGGGTAGTATATCATCAAACTACCACGGCAGCGATTCTAAGGTCAAAGCCATTGCTTTTGGGTTTGATACATTTTATACATGATTTATGGATTAATTTTATGGAAAATATGTAAGCTATATGTCCCAAAAAGCATTTTATGGCATTATAACAATAAAACATTATAGTTATGGGACGCCCTTCCTCTAGTCATATCAAAGCCCTTTCCTGACATTAGTTAATCCTTGTAATTCCTCCTCTGAGGCAAGGAAGTATTACCTGCACTACCTATCTTTAGAACACAGAGCACACTGGGGCTTTTCACAAATCTACCTGGATTTAGAAATACTACAAATCACTGTTACTTTTATTCATTCAGTCTGTCTGTGATGAACCCTAGAAAATGGGCTAGGACCTGGGGTAAGAATGGTCCAGAAAAACAGGAGCACCACTCCATGGTCTCTTTCTTGGGACTTCTTGTGTAATGTGTGAACTACTTTAATTCATGGGGAACCATACAACACAATAAAGCAATACTTTTCTTATCTAAAAGCTCACACTAATAATCTGGGAACATACCTCTCTACAACATTTTCTAGCAGCCAAAAGCTCAGCCTCCAAGTAGCAAAAATGTGTCACCAAGAGGTGAACTCCTCATGCCACAGAACGTTCTGAGAATTACTTTACACATATCACTGACAGGGATTGGTTAACTGGTTTCCAAGCCAGTGAGTCAAAGCAAAATAAGAAAAAAGAGAGGGGGACAGTTAAACGGTGGTAAGAAGCAGGTACTTCAACAACAAACAGAACACAGATAGCTTCCTCATAAAAAAGAGACACACACACAACTCCTCATAAGGCAGATTGTTGGGCTCAAAGGTCACACCAGTCAGAGGCCGATTAGCTTCTGGGGCTGTGAGTCCTGGAATCCGTTCTGTCTTGATGACGTTACCAGTGCTACCACACTTTCAATGCTCCTGTATCCAAGCTCGTTGCAATATGACGTTGCAGCAATTCCATCACGATGTGGAGTCTTCTTCTTCATCCCCCAACACTGGGCTAACCTCGTGACTTACTTTGTTTGAAACAACGTGCTGTGAGTGACTGTACCAGTTCTGAGAGGTCTCAAGAAGCCTTGTATATTCCTGCTTCCCATGGACTATACGCTGCCATGTGAACTAAGCCTGGGCTAGCCTGCTGGAGGACACGGCACCACAGGTGGCAGAAATGAATCACATCAGCTATGACCATTTCACATCAACCAGCTTCCAGCAGACACTCTAACTGCCTGGAGATACATGGGCAAGTCTAGCCCAGAGCAGCAGAACCATCTGTCTTACCTGTAGACACATACATAATAATAAAATTATCTATTATTCTGGATAAGCCTAATCTAAGACTTGAGATCACTACGATGCAGAGTGCCAACACCCACACGTATGAAAAATACGCTTTCCTAGGCTCTTCTGCAAGCTTCACGGTCCCCTTCCTTCCACTGGAGCACTTACAGAGGTCTGTATACAATATGGACATTTTTGTATTTGTGTTTATACCACCAATCTTTCTCTACATCTGTGTAATTATGTACTCATGCATGAGCACAATTTAGGAATCACAACATGGTGTTACTTCTCCCTCACAAAGATCAGCAATGCACATGAGCATATTAAGGCCTTTGAGAAATCCCACAACAAACTGTCACAAGATTGACCAATATTTTTTCTTTGTTTTGTTTTTCAATTAAAGATTTTATTTATTTGACAGAAAGAGACACAGCAAGAAAGGGGAGCAGAAGAGGGAGAAGCAGGCTTCCTGCTGAGCAGGGAGTCCAATGTGGGGCTCAATCCCAGGACCCTGGATCATGACCTGAGCCAGATACTTAACGACTTAACAGGCAGATACTTAACGACTGAGCCACCCAGGCGCCCCATGACCAATGTACTGAAAGACCTTTTGGCTCACATAACGTAAGTATACTCAACAGGACCCTGACTCCAGGAAGAGAGTTCTAGAGAAACCGTACATTTCAGAAGATTCTACTTTTGTACTCATAGTAGCCCAGGAAAATTAATTCTTCCTCAATTTGCATTTTGAGCTATCCTCAAGAGATATAATTTTGCCATATTATGACAAATATGTGTGTATATATTTGAGAATCTTAAAAACAGGGTATCGGTTGCCAGTGATTTTTTAAAAATGCAGGTAATGGAAATAATCTAAAAGTACAACAATGAGGAAAGAGTTATATTTATCCACAAGATGGAGTATCTTTTAGCCACTAAAACAATGCTAATTTTAAAAAGAACCTGGAAAATACTTATAATATTATTCTAAGTGACAAAGCAGAAAATATTTTATATTTTGCTATTTCATTTATACAAAATTTACACAGGGATGAAATAAACTGAAATGTTAAAAATGATTTTCTTTGCTTGATGGGATATGGAAAATATATATATAAGTATCAGGGTATTTTTATATAATTTCCAGTATAACTTAACATAAAACAAAACCGATTCTGTTCAGGAAAAAAAAGTCAATTCTAGGTCCTTGGAAATTGCCAAAGCAACATGTACCTGACTAGTTAACCCTGTTTTTCAGATCTGAGCTTAGATGTGTCTCCTTCTGGGAGATTATTCAAAACCCTGAAATGCAGTAGATTCCCTTCCTGAGAATGTCCACAGCACACTCAGCTCTTTACCATCATGGCACTTAAAACTTCGTGTTCCATTTTCTCGTTTACTTCTTTATACAACTTCCATACAATAACCTCTCAGTGCCCAGCTAGCTCACCACTGTAATCCCGGTGCTTAGCACAGTGACTCAAACATGGTACCTGTCAAATTAAAATCACTGAACTATGGAAAGTTTGAATGTTTTCTCATTTCCTAGATGTACTGCATAAAATATGGCACAGATAATGTAATATCTGCTTTCTAAAACAATGAAATTCCCCCCTTAAATAATATCTTTCATTAAGGCAGCTGATTTTTTGATAACTTATCTAATTTAAACTTCCCGTGAATTTTTACCTATAAGCTCTTTCCTCCATACCCAGTTTAAAGGATAACAGAGATCCCTGTCATGTCTTACATATTTCTATCAGCAGAACTATCTAAGCACTATAAGGTTAGTGCTTATAAGGCTCCTACTCAAGGCTCTCGGTTTGCCTTAGGTTAGAATATACTCCTCTAAGTGTATGACTCCAAACCAGTACATTGTTTTAACATCAAATTCTTACTTAGGTCCAGAACAACCGCTTTAATAATGGAAACTGTTTGAATTTCAGAACTGAAATTCTATTCAATTATCCTCAAAATTTCATGATATGGTACATTTGGGGAGATTTGTACATATATAAGAAGAGCAATAATAACATGATTAGCTTTCATTTACTGGATACTTACTGTGTGCTTGGCATAATGCTAAGCAATATACACACATTATGTCATCTGACCCTCACTTTATGAGGCAGATAATATAATTTTACTCTCTAATGATGGGCAAAATTGAAGCACCTATCTGGAGTTTACAAAGTGCCAGAGCCAGGATTATGAACGACAGAGTTCAATTTATTAATCAAATTGTCATTCCTTCTACAAATATTTACTGAGTGCCTATTCTAATAAAGACATTGCTTTGTGTCCTAGGAATATATCAACGAACAAACAAAAAGTCCGTGGGCTCCTAGAGCCTACATTTTTTTTTTTTTTTAAGATTTACTTACATGCCCTCCCTAATACCCACCACCAGTAGAGACTACATCCAAATCAAGATAGAAACCTAAACACATGTGTAAATGCATACTGTGCAAAGATAGCTGAACGCCCACCAAAACCTATCTTTCCTCTGTGGTAGAATGTATTTGCCACCGAGAAGCAGTTGTTTGGCCAGGCTTAAATTTCCCAGCTCCCTTACATCAAGATGTGGTCATGTGACTACTACTTGCCAAGAGAATGTGAGTTAAACTGACCTGCATTCTGCTTGCACAAAGGCTTCAAGAAATCTGGAGTGAGATGCAATCCCCAAATCTCTGTTACCTAAAGTCCTAAGAAACAGAGGAGCCTCCACATGGATGCAGCCTGATTCTCTATTACTTAGAGGAAAGATAACTGTCAACCAGGATGACTGTTCTCTGAGTGATAAATAGCCATCTGCGAGCTAAGGCATTAAACTGGACTCTATTTTTTTTTTTAAGATTTATTTATTTGAGAGAGAGCATAGCAGGGAGGGGCAGAGGAAGGAGGAGAGAGAAACCCAAGCACACTCTGCCCTGAGTGTAGAGCCCAATACAGGGCTCGACCCTATGACTCGGAGAACCTATGACCCCGAGATCATGACCTGAGCTGAAGTCAAAAGTTGAACCCCCACTGACTGCACTACCCAGGTGTCTCAGGGCTCTATTTCTTAGAGCAGCTAGCACTACCCTAAACAATACAGAATATGGTACCTTGATTTGGGTGCTTCCGTGAAAATAACCTAAATATGTGACACTAATTTAGTGGTCAAACAGTGAGTGACATCCAACAGATAACACAGTCTAAAAATATGAAGACCTACAGTTATTAAATATTTGAGAACTCTGTTACCTATAATAACAGAAAAGACAGACCAAGTACCTACGTAGCCTATAGCTCCAGGAAGTTTGACTTTTGAGCGTTGGTTTTTGTCAGGTTATACTTGTTGCTTTTTCCAATGCATTACAAGAAACTAATAAGCTCAGGGTGAAGTTGACTGCTTAGTAAACAGAAACTGAGGAACTTGAAGGGTTAGAGAAACAAATGATAAATGACTATAAACATCCTGAGATGGGAATGAAAAATGAGGGCCAATCTTTATTAAAAATTATAATTTAAGCAAATATACTCAGTTGGAAACAAAAATAAGATTGTGGGTATGGCTTCCCAACCCATACCTATTGTTTCAGGTGGCCACCATTGGATGACAGGCGTGAGTCTGAGGAATCAAAGAACCAAAGTAGTCTCAAAAAAGATATACTGGAAACTGTGCTGGTGGATGTTGGGGAATAGACACACAACATGGGTTGAAAGCAAACAGAGCAAAAGGATATGAAGTCTTAAGGAATTTTATTGCCAAAGAAACCATGAGCCTGACCTTTAAAAAGCCTTGGACTCTCAAATCCTTAAAGCAATCCTTGGTCTCCCAAAGTTTCATGAACAGGAAGCAAGTTGCAAAAATTGCATGGCCTCTTAAAAAGGTATTTTCCCAGGACACCTGGGTGGCTCAGTGGGTTAACGCCTCTGCCTTCAGCTCAGGTCATGATCTCAAGGTCCTGGGATCGAGCCCCACATTGGGCTCTCTGCATAGAAGGGAGCCTGCTTCCCCCTCTCTCTCTCGGTCTGCCTCTCTGCCTATGATCTCTCTCTGTTGATTAAATAAATAAAAATCTTTAAAAAAAAAGTATTTTCCCAAAGCTCACTTCAGATGTGCCCATGGAGAAAACCAGACAAGGAAGAGCTTCTTAGAAGGTAAGTAAAGAACTACAGAAAACAATGGAGACGGAAGTTCCTCCCAAACGCAATCTAGGTTCTAACCAGGAGAATCCCTCCACTGTAAAAGTAGAGTTTTCATAATGCCTCTCCTGAGGATTCCATTACTGCTCTGAGACTACCGTCAGCCCTGTTCTGATTGGGAACTGTGTTATCTGTATGTTGTCCGTGTTCTACCACTTAATTTGAAGGTAAGAGAGCAATTTTTTTCATCACCTCCACCTCCTGGCAAATAGATGAGGGAACATGACTAGTTATGACCAAAAGAGTCTCAATAGGATACATGTGCCCATTCTGGACAACGACTTCAAGAAGTGAGCATGCTTCCAACACACACTTTCCCCTTCTGCTGCCTTTAGACTCTAGAGAATAATGCCTAGATGAAAGACATCCAGGACTATGCAACCTCACACAGAGGACAGTTGTCTGCCAAACAGGAACATTTATCTTGAGCTACTGCAGAGATAATAAATAAACTTCTATAATCAGAGTATGTGGTGACCCATTTGTTACCCCCTGCCCCCCGCTCACCCTGCTCTATGTAATCTGCATCCACAATAAAATTCTAAATCGATAAAGTTTGAGGAAGAAAATGAAAGATGGTAATGGAGAGGGCTACATCACAATTAGCTGGGATGACTGAAATAGAAAGATCAGAAAAGTTCTCTCTGAGAAGGTTACATTTTTGTTGAGAAAGAAGGAGTCTGGCACATTTTTGGACAAGCATTTGGGACAAAAATTGTAGCCCATGTAAAACTTTTAATCTAAAAATGAGTTTTACACTTCTAACAAAGAGCAAAAAAGGCCAGGGTGGTTGAAGTATAGATAGAAAAGGGAGAGAGGATGGACTTGGTGAGTGTTGCGTCTTATTGGCTTAGGGAGAAGATTGGACGAATCTGAAGTCTAATGGGACATTCTTGGAAGGTTTCAGGTATAATGACATAAATGACCTAGTTTACCTGGAAGCTACATGGAGAATGACATTAGGTAGGCAAGAATGAAGAATGAGGTTACCACAGGACTCCGCGCATGGGATAACGGTGGCGTGCCGGGAAGAGTAGTGATGTTGATGGTGAAATGTGGTCAGGTCAGGCTACAACTTGGAGCTAGAGCTGAAAGGGCTTATGTATGGATTGGACAGTCTGAGTGAAGAAAAAAATGAGAAACCAATGGTACTTATAGGTTTGTCCCAAAAAGCCAAGTGGATGGTGGTGTTCTTTGCTGAGATGTGAAAACTGAAGAAATATTAAGTTGACTACGTGTGCGAAAAAGAATTGTGTGTGTGTACTTTAAGCAGAGCACCTCACACAGGTTACGATTAACTGTAAATTTTTAATATAGGTATACTAATCTATGTTATCAGGTTGCCCCAATTATAATGGGAAAGGGGTGCTAACCTTTGGAAGTTTTGTTGTTGTTGTTGTTGTTGTTTTTAAGATTTTATTTATTTCTTTGACAGAGAGAAAGATAGCAAGAGAGGGAACACAGGCAGGAGAAGTGGAAGAGGGAGAAGCAGGCTTCCCTCTGAGCAAGGAGCCCAATGCAGGCCTCGATCCCAGGACTCTGGGATCATGATCTGAGCCAAAGGCAGACACTAACAACTGAGCCACCTGGGTGCCCCAACCTTTGGAAATTTTAGAGGGACTCAATAAATATATCACATCTCCCTTCTTCTGAAGTCTCAATTTGAACTTGACCAAGAAACAAATCCAAAAACCAATTATGTAAAGATCTAAATATCACTTTCGTAAATAATGATGCTGATTAGAGAAGATAACTGTGGACCCCAGGCTAAGCAGCTGTACTGATACTAAATCCCATTTCCTTTCCTGTCAAAGGCAACTCTGAAAAAAAAGCATGCCTACATTGTAGTGAGGTTCCTAAACGCATAACGGAGAACATATTTCAATACGGACTTTCTGAGAAACAAGGCCAGAAATGCCTGAGCCATACAAGTGTAAGTAACCCACCACTAAACCCACCACCAACCAGTTAGGTGTGTCCCATTCTTCTGAGGGAAGAGTGAGGCAACAGATCATGAGTCCACAAATCTTACCACTCAAGAATATAAAGGAAAGGAAAAGAAGTTTCTACCTTAAAACAAATACAAATAAGCGAATATTATAGATGTCTGGAAAGCACCAATATAGGATAGAACGAGGACAAAAGGACAGAATTTTCAGGGAATGGATGTCTTTTGAAAGAGGGGCAGACATGCAAGAAATGGCCTTTTCCCTGATACGTTCAAACCGGGCTCTTGAAACGAAGGGACAGATTTAAACAAAACTGAGATTTTACTTTACTTCAGATAGTAAAAGAAAAAAAAAAAAACTAGAAGGGAGAAGAAAATCCCTTGTCCATTAGTTGGATTTGAGGTGAAAATTCTGTTTTCCTATTTTCCACTCTCATACTATATGGGTGGCTCCTACCCAGGGGGAGAAACTGTCACCCTTCATCCAGCTACAAGCTGCCAGCTCCCATTCCATCACTGCCACCACTTCTCGCAAGTTCCTGATGATTTCCTGACAGAACTGATGACTCCATCTGAGGATTCTGGTCCTTGGGCCTTTTATTTTTATTCTTTCTTGACTAACCATTCTTCCCTGAGGGATTAAATAGTAAAACTACTAAAAAGAGTCGACACAAAGGAAAGAAATAGGCTGCACAAAATACTGTTGTTGGCCAACAGGCTAGCTCAAAGCTCCTTACGTTCCTTCCATCTTACGTTTAATGTGTGGACAAAGAAGGTATTGCTCATAGGTCCCTTCTGTCTCATGCTTCTAGGGTTCTGTTCAGAATTGCAGGGAACTACATCTCCCAGATTCCCTTCCTGACATAGGTTCACCCACCTCAAGACACTGACAGAAGACAGGGAGGGGCAGAAAGCAGGGGGAACCCCAGCAGCTACTAGACTTCTCCCAGCGTCCAGTCCCACTGCCAGCCACTGCACCTGCAGTCCTACTGCACGACTGGCAGCCCCCAACATGGCACCAGCCCCCGCCACATCAACGCTAAGAAAACTCCTCTTCCCTTCCATTGTCCCTCCAAATCCAGGAGTGATAACAGCTTCCAGTGGTTTCTAAACTCTAGAAGAGTTTGCCACCTTCTGTTTAGCTTCTTGGCTCCTGCATCCAATTCCCTGTTAGATTCCCTCTGTGAAAATATCTAGGATGGTTTCTCGCATATAGACTGGAACACAGCTGACATGGGCAATCTGTGTGTGGGTTTTGTTTTAAGTTTGTTTATATTCATTATGCCAGGAAGATGCAAACTATGATCTTCGGACCCACTGCTTGTTTTCGTAAGTAAAGTTTTATTGGAACACAGTCATACTCCTTCATTTAAGTATTATCTATAGTTGGTTTTATTGTACAACAGCAGAATTGAGTACCTGTGACAGAAACTTTATGGCACTCAAAATCTAAAATATTTACTACCTGGCCTTTCACAGAATATGTTCCCTGACTCTTGCACTAAAAAAAATAAGACCTTCCATCTAGAGGCCCAGGTAGGCTCCTGATCATTACAGTCTAGACCAGCACTATCCAACAGAAATATAGTGTGAACTACCATGTAATTTTAAATTTTCCAATGTTAATCAATTTCAACGATATAATTTTATTTAAGTCAATGTATCCTATAAGACTTTCAACATGTTGCCAATACAAAAAACTGTTGAGCCATTTCAGAGTTTTAGTATTATGCCTTCAAAATGCACTGTGTATTTTACATTTATAGTACTGCATTTTATTGTAAATACTTGATTTCTATTTAGGTTTCATAAAATTTATAGTTGAAAACTGTAGATGTACAATACACAACCTATGATAACTAATAAAACAAAAATAGTGACAACACTAAATGTTGGCCAAGATCCAGATAAACTGGCTCATTCCTGCATTGCTCCTGGAAATGTAAAATGGTACAGCCACTCTGCAAGGAATTTGGCTGTTTCTTATAAAACTAAATATGCCGACTACCAGATGATCCAGCAGTTGCACTCTTGAGCACGTATCTCAGTTAAATCTGAACTTATGTTCACACACAAACCTGCATACAAATGTTTTCTTGTAGCTTTATTCATAATAACACCAAGCTGAAAAAAATTCAAATGTCCTTCAACAGGTGAATGGTTACCCAATCTGTGGGACATCCATACACTATAATGTTACTCAGCAAGAACTACTGAAACATGGAACAGTGTGGGTAAATCTCCAAATTAAGTGAAAAAACCCAGACTCAAAAAGCAGCTACCCACACAATTCTACTTGCATAGTATTCTTGGAATGACAAAATTATAGAAACAGAGAAAAATTAGAGGTTGCCAAGGTCGGGATGGGAGAGGTAGGGAAGAAGGCAGGTATGACTATAAAAAAAATAGAAGGGCTCATGAGGGATTCTTGTGGTGATGGAAACGCTTTGAATCTAGCTATATGATGTCAATATCCTGATTTTGATCTTGTGCTATAGTTTTGCAAAGATGTTCTCATTAGAGAAATTGAGTCAAGGATACATGGAATCTCTGTGTATCATTTCTTACAACTGCAGGTAAATCTACAAACTAAAAAGCTTAATTTTCATAAATATAGTTTCACACAACCAAGTTTCTGTCATAACTGAAAGTTTTCCATCAACTGAATCATTTATCAGTTTATCAATTTTACAAACTGGCTAAATTTTTAAAAATTAGAAATTCAATCCTTGGGGCACCTGGGTGGTCTGGTGGGTTAAGGCCTCTGCCTTCAGCTCAGGTCATGGTCCCAGGGTCATGGGATTGAGCTCCACATCGGGCTCTCTTCTCAGTGGGGAGCCTGCTTCCCCCACCCCCCCACCTGCCTCTCTGACTACTTGAGATCTCTGTCCGTCAAATAAAATCTTAAAAAAAAAGAAAGAAAGAAATCCAATCCTTAGTCACCCTTACTACATTTCAAGATCTAAAAAGCCACAAGTAGCAGGTGGCTAAATCATTACACAGAGTGACTCTAGATCCTCTTTTGGGGCTACAACCAGCCAAAATATAGGCAAATTTGAACCATTCAACAAGAGAATGGCCACATCAAACTACTCCGAGAAAGCACACATCCTACAAAGAAATACACATGTCTAGTTTAAAAATTCTGCAATTCGAAAAGAGGTAATGAAACCTCCACAGTATTAAAAACTAACCAGTTGTGACAAACTGCTTATAGAGATGCATTGTTCTCTAGACAGCCAGCTAACAGGATGTTGCCTCCTCGATAAGATGTACATGTCCTCCGTCTACTCCCTTATTTTAAAAGGAGGAATACAATAAATAAAAGTGAATTATTTTAGATTACAGCTTTTCCCACCAACCCTTATTTCTGCATGAACAATGGGTTTAGTATGATGAGCGGTGACAGGGACGGCACACATTCACAAAAGGGAAGCTGATGCTGTGCTCAGACGTTCCCTCTCTTTGACAGAATGAAAAATGAAACTGGAAGATGGAATGAAATTGCAGCTCCCACACACTCTGGCTGTTCGCCATGCGGAAGGGCCGTGGGAGACGGGTGGAGGTGGTCTCTGGGAATGGAGCACTGAAGAGAGGTGGGAAGGGCTGAGGGGTTCTGTGCCCTTGGTGACCACGGTGATTAGCTGCTCAATGAAACAATGGCAGGGCGTGGGGGTGCCACAACTTCACATGTGTGTGTTTCCGCTGCTGGGGACTTGGATGACAGCCATTGGATCAGGTCATGAGAAAATCAGCAGAAACCATTTTCTAAAGGAAATGCGGCACTTTAGCAGTTCTGGAAGGAGTCAACAGCCCCTGGGTCTAGCACGCAAGGCCCTCCATCACGCGGACCTTTCTGCCTGCCCACGTTTCGTGCCTCTACTCTCCAATCTTGTTGACCTTAGAACACTTAGAACAAATTGCCCCTGCAACTTTCCCTCAGCTTCTACCTCTGCCTACAGGTTTATCAGTTTCATCTCCTTTTTTTCATCTTCTAAATTCCTCGTAAAAGCACATCTGCTGGAAAGCCAATCCAGCTCTAAGTGAGCTTGCCTTCTGTGGGATTTCCAGAGCATTTTGCAGACAAGTAAACTGAGGATCATTAACGAGCTAGCTTAAGGTCAGACAGCAGGTAACTGTCAAAACGAGCATTCAAATGAAATCTTCTTTCTGTCTCCAAAACCTGTGCTTTTACCTCCGTACTATTCTATTAACTCAGGACACAGGCATTTAAGCAAACTACATTTTATGGAGCAGCTGATGGATGCCAGGCCCTGAGCTGGGCACTAAGGACACAGTAAATAATCAATTAAAGTCACTCACAATACTATCATAAGTATACTTTGTAAAAATATGTACAGAGAATTACAAGGTTTCACAGAGATATGACACTGACAGGGGGTTTGCAAGCTGGATAAAAACTTAGCAGGTAGAAAGGGCCTGGTCAAGGCCTGGAAAGGGAGGAAAGAATGCAGGATGATATATTCTAGCTGGAGCAAATGCAGGTTCAAGGGTAAAGAATTCTGAAAGCCAGGAGACTTGTAGAACATAGTTCAACAGCATGCTAGAAATACGGTCAAGGACAGGTTGTAGGGAATTGCATTGTCACACGTAAGAGTTGGAAGGTATTCTGTGGGTTAAAAGAACCACAAAAGGATTCTTAAGCAGAGGATGATCAGATCACATGGGTATCCCTTTCATTTATTCCTCAAGTATATATTGAGTACCAAGCATTGTGTTGAAACCGGAGACATAAATAAGAGTTTCCAGTTGAATGGTGGAGCGAAGCAGATCAGACCAAGAGCTACAGAAAAATAAGGTAAACTCCTAAACAGAGATGTGTGCAGGATGATATGAACACAGAGCATGGGGCACTGCTTAGAACAGCAGGGGACGGTTCCCTGGAGGAGATGGCATGTTGGCGGTGGCTGAGGATGGGCTGGAAGGTGTTACACAGGGAATAAAAGGAGAGGATTAAACAACAATAAGAACATTTGAGAATCATTTCATAAAAAAGATTAAAATATCTGATGATGTACTAGAATAGGTATGGGGACAAGGAAGAAAGAGAGGGAAGAACTGGGTCGTGATCAAAACCTTTAGTCCACTGTCACTATGGGATGGCCAAGTATTGCTATACAGTAAGAGGAACTGCCAACAATTCACAAACAAAAAGAACTGTATAGAAAGAAAATACTGGAAAGGCAGGAAGAGAATGCCAGATAACAGTATCATACTTTTCTTATTTTTTTAATATTAATCATTACATCACTTAGCTAATCATGGTAAATATTGAGTCATCTCACTCAGAAAAATAGCACATGCTTGAGCTTAATAAAATAATAAGTCCTATTTTATTTGCTTTCTTGTTCCATAGGTGTCTTGCAAGGTGCAAACTGAACTCCCTGGAAACGTGAAGCCTGCACATACAAACATACAAGAGAGTTTTCCAGAAGCCGTGTTTTGTTTGTTGCATCAATCCGAGAGCACAGATGTGTGCTTCTGAATCCTTTTAGTTTTCTAAAAATTTTCAAGCTTTAGAATATAGATTGACACATAGATTTCCAGAGATTGTCTTAGCACTTCTGTTGTACCTTTATGAGGTTTCTCTGGTTTTACTTGTTATGAGACTCATAACCTCATTGCCAACCAATCGATCATTATTTTCAAGCCTTAAAATTGTCTCTATACTTATGTGGAAACACAGTAAGCAGCCCCTCTGCAGTACTCTACTATAATATTCTTAATTTAAAAAAAAAAAAAACCTGAAGTTTAAAATGTGATCTATGTTTTTTTAAACTTAATAATTTATTCTAAAAATAAAATTTATAATGTATTTTTCTTATATTTAAGGACAGATCGTTAGTTTTAAAAGAGAGAATTCAAGACTCACTTTCTCTACACACACCAACATCAATCTACACGTAAAAAGGTTGAAAAAGATCAGAGTTCTTGACTGAGAAAAGGAAAGAATCCGCTCCAAAAAGAGTTAAAATAAAAGTCAAAAAGAATTTTTCCTCAGCTGCACAGATGTTAAAATTTGTCATACTGCATCACATACAAGAGAACTTTTGGACGTATTATAACAGTGCAAGCTAAAGCACAGCATTAATTTTGAATCCTGCTACTGGGCATTTGAAGAAAAAGGAATTGGATATAGATTTTATATATATATATATATATGCATATATGCATATATATATATGGGTATCCATTTTATATCCATATATAAAATCTATATCCAATTCCTTTATATATGCATATATGCATATATATATAAAATCTATATCCAATTCCTTTTAGATATATATATTTATATATAAATATAAATCAATTTTGATCTCAGTTTGGATTGATGGTACATTAAATCTCACCTCCTTGGTAAACTGAACAAACATGAACGCCTGGGTGCAGAGAAAGACAACTATCAATATGATCTCCCTGATATGAGGAAGATATGGGTGCAGAGAAAAACAACTATATATATATATATATATTTTTTTTTTTTTTAATGAGATCTTCAAAAGTTAAAAATGATTGTCCACAACTCTTCAAACTAGTAATGAAAAGTCATGGGAGCATCTCAGAGCATAAGACCTGCGCTGCCCTAAGGGGAGAGGGGCCTGCAGAAGCTGAGGGACTACGGGAGCCTGTACAATGGACACAGAGAGCGCAGGGCTGCCCTGACATCAAAGTGTGGGAGCCAGGAAGCCATGCTTCAGCCGCGTGCTCAGTTCTACTTGGCGGTCTGTTTCACGCACTGGCATCTGCCCTTGCAAACCCAAATACTGTCCGTACAACATTAAGAATACACTAGCCCCCCATGATGACTTCAAAATCAGCTCATCAGACTTAGCTCACATGTGCTGCCTGCTTCCCACTCACTGAGCCACTCCACTCCCCACACTCATCGCCCGCCCTGTCCTCCTGGTGAGCAATTGGTGTCCTGACACTTCCATTCTCTCCAAGGTGCAAATCTCTCCTCAAGCCTCTTCCCAAAATTGGTTCCACCCCCACCAATGATTAAGTTTTTCTTATAAAATGAAAGAGAGGGAGACAGAGAAAGAGAACACAGAGCCCCTTCTTTCAACTCTGTTTGCTTTAAAAAAAAAAAAAAGATTTTATTTATTTACTTGTCAGAGAGAGAGAGAGAGAACAAGCAGGGGGAGTGGCAGGCAGAGGGAGAAGTAGGCTCCCCCACTGAGCAGGGAGCCCAAGGTGGGGCTCCATCCCAGGACCCCAGGGATCATGACCTGAGCTGAGGGCAGATGCTTAACCAACTGAGCCACCCAGGCGCCCCTCAACGCCAGTTTTGCCTCAAGTTACTATTCCATTTTTTGTTGCTTTCTGGTTATGAACAGTTGATACACATTACAAGTCCACAGCCTCCCATCCACAATGCTAGATACAAAATGCTCTAAAAACAATAAATATATTTTTTTACAAACACGTATGTATATGCACATATTTTGTAGTTTATTTGAGAGCAAAACCTTATCTTCTAATTTGACAGTAAAATTGAATTTTCTTATATTCTGGGTGGAAGTATCACCGTGACTGATTACACTGTGCTAGGGGGGCATATGTAACATAAAGTACATATGCACTACATTCTATTTTGAAAACACCCACAATTAGAAAGGTATCTGGCCCCCAGACCTTAAGGTAAAGGACTGTAAACCTACAATATTTTTCATATCAATCTCAATAGTTAGGAGCAATTATGAAAGTATTTATACACTGCATCCGTGATTAATACAGAGGCTGATATAAAACACCAGTGGTTTCTGACTTAAGAAGTCCGACTACAGAACTGCGGTTTAATTTCCATGACAGTACTACGTTAAGGGGCATTAACGTGTCTAGACACTCTTCATATACCATTTAATATTCTCGGAGAATGTATCCTGGTCCACGTAGGTTGAGCTCTCTTAATGAAATAAACCCTGATGATACCCATGAGAATCAAACAACAGACACAAAGAGAAAATTACTATGGATTATCTCCCCACTGTAAGCCTGCAGAAGCAAGTTTTCACAGAAACATGTGGGCTGTGGGGACTGGGGCTCACACCCAGGTGTCCATGTTTGTTCAGTTAACCAAGGAGGTAAGATTTTATGTACCATCAATCCAAACTGAGATCAAAATTGATCCCTCTAAAAGATGTAGTTTGAGAGAGATGGTGACAGATGACATTTGTCAAAAATATCTCCCAAAGTTGGCTGTGTACTCTGTTCTTATATACTCTGCAACTTTCCTATTTATTGTTATTCTTTTACTTTAGGAGATAAAGAGAGGGGCATCAGTATGCACAAAGCTGCTGACAGAATTCTTATTATTAGTCGGTGGGGAAAGTTCTCAAGGTCTCCTTCATCTAATTATTCATGCAACAAACACCCACCAGTCTTTTTTTTTTTAATTTTTTATTTTTATTTATTTTTTTAATTGTTTAATTTTTATAAACATATATATATTTTTAATTTTTTATTTTTTATAAACATATATTTTTATCCCCAGGGGTAAAGGTCTGTGAATCGCCAGGTTTACACACTTCACAGCACTCACCAAAGCACATGCCCTCCCCAATGTCCATAACCCCACCCCCCTTCTTCCAACTCCCCTCCCCCAGACAACCCTCAGTTTGTTTTGTGAGATTAAGAGTCACTTATGCTTTCTCTCCCTCCCAATCCCATCTTGTTTCATTTATTGTTCTCCTACCCACTTAAGCCCCCATGTTGCATCACCACT